>NC_072008.2:119900000-120215000 GCF_028885655.2 Pongo abelii | reverse complement strand
AAATTAATAAATGGTTCGGCCTTGGGGCAGACTTATACCAATATAATATTGTTTCTCACTTGGTTGATTCTTAAAAAGATTTGTTAAGGGCAGCAAATAAGCTTTACAAGATGAGGGAAATGGGACTTTTATATAAATTTGTATGTATCAGATTTTATATGATTTATAGGTTTTGAATTCTTATTTTGTTTTGGCTATTTTAGACTGTAGATTATCATCTTGGAGAGTTCAAAAAGAATAATTTTTTAGTAAATACTGTACCTTGTTTACAGTTAAGCAATAACACTTTGAATAAAACATTTGAAGAGACAGTTTAACCTTTTCCAAAACAAATTAAAGAATGAGAATTTTATAGATAGAAAAGATGCCAAAAGTCATCTATCCAAATATACAAACGTAAAAACCGGACGCCAGAAAAGATCTGTGACTTAACTGATTTCACACAGCTGGGCAAATGTCAAGCTAGAACTGCTAAATTTTATGGGAGGTCATTGTTTTGGACTGGGCTCTTGCACTAGGCCCAAGCAGACCAGACGAAATCAGAATGAGGTCACTTGTGCTGAGTGCCATGTAATCAAACTAAACTTTGAAATGGGCTAGTGTTTTTTTTGTTTTTTTTTTTTAAAAAAAGAAAAAACCAGGAGATTCCAGTTAACCTGAGTCAGCGTAAAAAGAAAGACCCCTATTTTTAAATCCGTAAGGAAAGTAACTTAGAAACTATCAATCCACTTTTTATTCTGTTTTTGCTTTTTTCAGCTACTTTCTTCCTATGAAACCAACCTCCTCTACTCAGTTCCTCGGAATACACATTTCATTTTATAGACTGAGGTGTTGCCTTATTCTAGAATCACAAGGAAAAGCCAATTAGATCTTTAAACTAAATTTGTTGAAATTTTGCCCGTTGACAGAACTTATTTGTGCTCACACTCAGTTTATTGTTTTAACTTTTGTGGGTACATAGTAGGTGTATATATTTATGGGGTGCATGAAATGTTTTTATACAGGCATGCAATGCATAAAAATCACATCGTGGAGAATGGGGTATCCATCCCCTCAAGCATTTATCCTTTTTGTTACTAACAATCCAATTGTACTCTTTTTGTTATTTTTAAATGTACAATTGTTATTATTGATTATGGCCACCCTGTTGTGCTATCAAATACTAGGTCTCATTTATTCTTTCTAACTACTTTTTGTACCCACTAACCATCCCCATATCCCCACCACTTTCCCACTACCCTTCCCAGCCTCTGAATTTATTGCATTTTGTTAAACAGCAACAATTAATTAAATTAATTTATTATAATAGAAAATTTTTATAATTATAAAACAACAAAGAAAAATTGAAACGAAGGCTAGAATGCTAAACTACAGGTTAAAATGATGAAGGTGGGGTAATTATATCAATAGGGTTTTATAATTAAGAATGGAGGTTTATATTTTGTTAAGGGCTCCAAAGTCACAAGTAAGCTCAATGGATACAAAATAATATTCATACAACCTCAAAAGCTGTACTGAATTGGACTTTTATTTAGGAAGACAAACATGTATATGTAGGGGCAATACATACAATTAATTAATTAATATAATTAATACATACAATTAATTTCAAAATTGCAAAAGAAAGTTTGTTCTTTAAAGGAATCTAATAAAAATATGCTACAAGTAACAATCATCTTATAAAATGAGCAACTACCCTCTAAATGTGTGTTTCTAAAATTGTGGTCTGCTAGCCATCTACATAAGATGTGTTCTCCATCTGACAAAGCCGTGTTTTTTGGTTATCTCACTAGAAAGCCAGGGTTTTCTTTTTCTCTGCTTTCTCATAAACTCCCTGCATCTGTCTCTGTCTCTGGGGCCAAGTGATAGGAAAGTAAAAAGAGAAAGTAAGCAACAGACTTTCCCCCCATACTCTTTGGGCCACCATTCTTCTGGCAAGAAGATTTTCCTTCCACAGAATTTTAGGTGTCTGCCTGCCTGCTGCTGCACCACTACCATAGTGTTGCAGCACCAGGAATGAAACTTGCTTACAGGCCAGGCCTGGAGGGAAAAGTACAAATAATACAGTCCACTCTTTCTGTACCTTAGGCATTCTCCTTCCCAACTCAGACTAGAAAGAGATGGCTTCCCTTGGACCTCTTTCTGTCTGCATTTGATGTAGTTCCAGGATACAGACTGCATGAGTCCAAATCAGGACATATAGAAATGAAAAAAAATTGGTAACTCAGTGCCAGATTGTTTATTATTCCTGTTCCTACTTCTTGCCCCAATATTTTTGCTGCCATTTACTTTTCAGATCTGGAGCCCCATATAGCTGCACCACTCAGTCTGCCCAGGGATTTTAGTTGCATTCAGTGGGGGGAGTCAGAGTGAGGTGTGCTTACTCCATATTAACAGAAACTAGAACTCTCTTCAAAATCTGAAGACTGAAAATTGTATTATATTCCTGCTTTCTACTATTAAATATAAATATTAAGCTTTAAATGTATTTAAGCTTATTATAAAATATTGCTTGCAGTGAACTTACAATGAAGGTAAAAATAGCAATTTTAGTAACGAACAGATTCACCTGAGCCCAGGGAGGTCGAGGATGTAATGAGCCAAGATTGTGCCACTGCACTCCAGCCTGGGCAACAGAGTGAGACCCTGTCTCAAAGAATAATGATAATAATAATAATAACAAACAGATTACAGAATAAAAACTTCCCAAAAAAGAAAGTCTCTTCAATAAAGGAAGATGGAAATCACCTATTTTCAGAAATGCATTTTTATTCATAGGTTAAAATATGGAATAAAGCAAGCTCTTCTACTCTTTTCTAAGTTATGCTAAGCCCTCTCTAAATACACCTCTTTAAAGACTAACTACTAAATTACAATACTGAGTTTTTCTTTAATTTGAGGAACCAGTCAAATAAGTTTATCCTTAAATTTTCTTCCAAGTAGTCTCAGAAATTCAAGACACATAGGAAGAAATCCCCAGGTTAGCTATACTACTAATAATGTTACTTTTATACAAAAAAAATCATTATTTCTTACTTGTGTAATATTATAAATAGATATTACATTCTGGGGGAAAGTCCAAGTGAGTTCTCACACCCCAAAGCAAGGACAAAATAATCCAAGTCCAAACAATGCTCAACTTTATGCAAATTTATGAACACTAACTAGATCAGTTCATATTTGTTTGGAGGCCAGGAATTTTAAAAAATCTGATGAAATCTAATTCCATCTCCCCAGAAAAATGCATACACACACATTTTTATCTGATTTTCATGATTTTTTGTCAGATTATATAACTATAAAGAGAGATAGATCATATATATATACACACACACACATGCATGTACACAATTTTGCATACATTTGCAGAGGTTTTTTATATACTCTCAATATTAGATTAAGAACATTTGTCCTAGAAATGAATGACTAATAAATTTGTTTATTTTCAGCCCCTCTTTCCTGAGTTCCAGACCTTTATTTTCAACTTTCTATGGGAAAACTTTACTTATGTGTACTGGAGTCACTTCAGATTAAGCTGTCATACCGAACTTGCCACTTCGCCCTATTTTCCTTTTCTCACAGTTAATGGATTCACCATCCACCTGATTACTCAACTAAAATCCTAGGAGTCATCTCAAAATCTCCTTCTCACTCACACCTCACTACAATCAAAACTAGTCCTATCCATTCTGCCTTCTAAATATACTCTAAATCTATCCTCCCATCCTCTCCTCCACTGCTAAGATGTGACCTGAAGACCTCATTATGTTCTACCTAATCTATTATAGAGGGCTCTTAAGATGGCTCTTTGCCTCTGTTTTTCCATATCCAATATATCCTTCACACTGTTGCCAAATACATTTCTGAAACATGAATTTGTATGTTGCATTCCTCTTCTAATGTCTAAAGCACTGATTTCAGAAGCAAAATTAAAATATAAAAATCAGAGGACTCGTGTTTGTTTCTCAAGTCAGATACCTTGTGGAAGCCCAGTATATTAGGCAGAAAAAGATAGGATAAAATTCCCAAACTTGCCCTATTATGAATCTCCGCATGTGTGGGGAGCCAATTAAAAGCAGCAGTTGCCAAAGTCTCATTCCAGACTTCTTAGGCATAATTTTCGTGGGCAGGTCACAGGAATCTGCATTTTCTAGAAATACCGGATGATTTTTATAAACAGGCAAGTTTCAAAATATTTGTTTGAGGAAGGCATCAAATGATGTAAGATGACACAAAAAGGGACATCACAATTTGACCCCAATTTATTTTTCTAACCTGCTTTTTTCATGCAGCGTATCTTCTAACCACATCAAACTATTCACCATTCTTTGAATTTGCCACACCCTTTATTTTTGTCAATGTGCTTTTGCACATCAACTTTCCTTTTCCTGGTATGCTTTCCTCACCTTATCCACCTGTTGCCTGTCTTCCTATCCTTGAAGAACCAGAGCAAAGCTCACCTTTTCTGTGAAACAGTCCCTGACTCTTTCTAGGGCTAGAGCTTAGCACATTATACATCTGTATTAGTCCATTCTCACACTGTTAATAAACACATACCCAAGACTGGGTAATTTATAAAGGAAAGAGGTTTAATTGACTCACAGTTCCATATGACTGGGGAGGCCTCACAATCATGGTGGAAGGCAAAGTCACGTCTTACATGGCAGCAGGCAAAAAAAGCATGTGCAGGGGAACTCACCTTTATAAAACCATTAGATCTTGTGAGATTTATTCACTATCACAAAAACAGCATGGGAAAAAGCCCACCCCCATAATTCAATTACCTCCCACCAGGACCCTCCCATGACACGTGGGAATTATGGAAGCCACAATTCAAGATGAGATTTGGGTGGAGATACGGCAAAACCATATCAACATCTTAGTCTCTGACATTAGTTTGATGGCAAGCACTATGTCTGATCTCCATCTGTATCCTCTTTAAAACATAGCACAATATTTAGTACATAATAACCACTGAATAAATGTCCTAAATAATGACTGAGTGAATCCATGAATTCATGAATAAATAAATGAATAAATTCATGAATAAATGAACAACCAAGGTCAGCAAATATCATACTTAAAAATATAATTATTTGCAGAAAGACATTGAGCCTACATTAATTGGTCTGTAATTTCTTTTAAAACATTTTGGTATATATTAATACAATGTGATAAAGACATAGGCATGGTCAATATTAATTTATAACCAAGGTACAGTTAGTTAACATTTGAAGTATAATAAACTACCACATACCCTTCACCTAGATTCAGGGATCCACATTCCTATGGTGAGTAGTTATCATTCCAAGGACATGCTCCAAGTCCTTCAATATTTCTACGTAAATGTACAAAATAGAGTTTTTTAATTAGTATAGAAAATAATTTTTCATTGGTGAAATTAAAATAGTTCAAATTTTGTGGTTGTTGTACTGGAACCTCCACTTTTGTGTTCGAGGATCTGGTGAGCTCAGCCAACTAACAACTTCAAACTACTTAGATCTAAGATCCTGGCTTTATTTACTTTTTTATATAGATTTAAGGGGGTACAAGTGCAGTTTTGTTAAATGGATATATTGCATACTGGTGACATTCAGGCTATTAGTCTAACCATCACCCGAATACTGTACATTGTACACATTAGATAATTTCTCATGCCTCTTTCCTTTTCCACCTTCCATCCTCTACCATGTCCAAGATAATATTTGAACTGATGCCAATCCTTCACCCACAGCCCCCTACCTAATACTTATTGTCTGATGTGATTAGAAGACTTACTGTTTGTGCCATCAGTATGTTTGTGCACCCATTTCCAAGTAAGCCTTTCATGCAAAGTGCCAGTGTCTAAGGAAATAGTTGATAAGGACTTCAAAGAACATAGAAGAACAAGTTGTATGACATTTTTTTTGTGCGATTGTTAATGTTTTTAAGTGTGGCAGCATGCAGCCTGAGCTTTGCTTTAATTGTAATATACCACTTGGTAGTGAGGCTAATCAGCAAAATACATATATCTCCTACCTATATTTTCCTGCCACTTTTTATTTTGAAAAATTTTGAGCCTACACAAATGTTGCAAAGATAATATAATAAACTACCACATACTCTTCACCTAGATTTATCAATTATTAATGTAAAATTATTCCACATTTATGCTTCCTGTCTTTCTTGCATTCCCATTCCCTCTTATATATGTCTTTTTCTCCCCCTGCATATGTATTTAGTGCTTACTTTGCAAGCTGAATACTGTATTTCATGAAAATTCACTCCCAAATTCTTCACCATGTATCTTCTAAGAACAAAGGCATTCTCCTACATAATCACAATGCAATTTTCACATTCAGAAAGTTTAACATTGATATGATACTATTATCTAATATACAGTCCATACCTATACTTTCTCAATTGTCCCAGCAATGTCTTTTATAGGTCTTTATTTCTTAATCCATTATCCAATCATAGATCATGAAGTGCAGTTGTTTATCATACTTACTTAACCTCTAATCTAGAATAACTTTCCAGCCATTCTCTTTCTCTCTCTCTCTCTCTCCCCCCACTCTCTTTTTCCTTTTTGAGACAGGGTCTCACTCTGTCACCCAGGCTGGAGTGCAGTGATGCAATCATGGCTCACTGCAGCCTCAACTTCCTGTGCTCAAGCAATCTTCCTGCCTCAGCCTCCCTAGTAGCTGGGACCACAGGCACAAGCCACCATGCCTGACTAATTTTTTCACTTTTTGTAGAAACATGGTCTCACTATGTTGCTCAGGCTACTCTTGAACTCCTGGGCTCAACAGAGCCTCTTGTCTCAGCCTCCCAAAATCTTGGGATTACAAGTGTGAGCCACCATGCCCAGCCATTTTCTCCTTTTTTCATGAACCGGATATTTTTGAGTCCAGGTCAGCTGTTTGGCATAACATCTATCAATTTGGACTAGTCTCATTGTTTTCTCATGATTGGGTTTAGGTTAAACGTGACAGAAATACCACATAGTTGATGTTTTGTCCTCCTTAGTGCATCACAAAACAAAGTAATTTTATTCCCTTATAGGTAGTTACAATTTAGATCACTTGGTTAATGCAGTGTCCAGTAGATTTTTCTTGTCGAGTTACCTCTCTTCTTTGTAATTAGTAACTAATTTTTCACATGATACTTTTAGACTATGTGAATGTCTTGTTCTTCAAGCCTTTGCTCACTGATGATTTTTAATATTGTTGATTGAAGCAATTATTATGATGGTGTTTGTAAAATGTTTGTTTTCAATTTTTTTTTCAGACCAGGTCTTGCTCTGTCACCCAGGGTCAGTGCAGTGTCTTTACAGTTCTTTATGTCTTTAGAATATATCCCAGTGAGGATAGTCACAGTACTATGTTCAAATGTTGCTTGGATGAATTCTCCGTGTGTGTGGTTTTGTTATCAATATGATTAATAATTAAATCAATTTGCTTATCTTAGTATTTAATTTTAGCTTTTATTACTCTTGCTAATTAAGTTTTATTTTTTGAATATGCAAAACATTAACATGGTTTGAAATCCAAAACTATATACAAACGGGATACTCTGAGAAATCTCACTCTCTTCTCTTTTACTTTTACATCATCACCACCCATCTGCTGTAGATGCCAATTTAATTAGTTTGTGGTTTATTTTTCCTGTGTCTGTTTTTGCAAAAATAAGAGGATATGCACACACACACACACACACTCATATTATCCCTTCATCCTTACACAAAATGTAATATATACTATGAAGCCTTTGCTTTTTTCACTTAATCACATGATCTGGAAGTTACTCAGTGTTAGTTAATTGTTATTTTCCTATTTTTTCATAGCTTCGATTGACCATATTTCATTCACATAATCTTTCAAGTGTGGGCATTTAGGTTGTTTTGGGTATGCTGTGATTACACCTAATGCCACCATGAATAAATTTGTGCATGCCTTTCTCCCAAAATTAGTTGAGAAATGCCAAGAAGACTGGCAATTTAAAGGGTAAATGCATATTTAATTTTGATAGATATTACTGAATTCTCCACCATAGGGTTTGTACCATTTTGCATTCCCATTGGCAATGTATGACAGTAAATGTTTTCCCATAACCTTCCAAACAACTTACCATCAAGCTTTTGAATTTTTGCCAAACTGAGAGGTAAAAAATGGTATTTGAAAGCTTTAATTTGCATTTCCCTTATTATGTGTGGAGTTTAGCAATTTTTGTATGTTTAAAGCTAACTGATACATCTTTTTTATGAACTTGTTTAAGCCTTTTGTGCCTTTTATCTATTGAATTTTTGGTGGCTTCTTCCATTCTATATTGTGAAGCCAGCTTTTCATCTGCTATCTCACCTTCCCATTATTATCCAAGGCAATAAAACACCAAGAGTGTTATGAATTGCTTAGGCCAATACACAGCTACTTATTTGCTAATGCTAGTATACTGTGTGCTAGTATACTTATGACTTGAATAAGAGGAGGAGAGTTCAAAGGGACTTATGAAGATAACATTAAGTCTTTAAGTGCTTATCTGAAACTCTTGGGGACAGGTGTTTCCAGAGTTTAGGCTTTTGTGAATTTTAGAAAGGTAATGGGTGTATATGCTGTATATTATGTAATATCATCCATCAGCTCTGGGATAGTACCACATGATCAAAGAAATATTTCTAGAGCAAAATGTATGAATATACTAAATGGGATAAATAAAACTATAAGCACTCTCACATCAACCCAGATCAGGTTTTGTGGTCAGATTAATTTAGGTAACGCCTGCTTTTGCCACCAAATGCTTAATAAATAAAACTCAGTTTCCAGAGTATTTTTGGATATGGGAATCATGGATAACAAATTGTAGACCTGTAGTTTATTAAATAAGCTACTTTGGGGTATTGTTTATTCAAGAAAGCTGTGTATCATTAAATAAATTCTTAAGAGAATCATAAAGATAATTCCAGGAAAATGCCTATTTAAAAAATCATAACAGCAAATTGTTTATACTAAGTTGACTATATTGAATAAACTCCCTTAAATATCAAACATCATAAACTCTATTTAAACAATATGAATAGGGAATTAAGTTGTGTGGTTGCTTAGAATTCTGAAACTACATAAAACAGTTATTTTTTTCTTAACTAGGACACATTTAATGTGAATTTTTAAAAAACATACAAAAATAACTTTCTTTTCTTCCATAGATGTGTTTGGTTATTTGTTTATTATCATTGTCCCTCAAGAATTATTTCATTCACTGCTGTGTCCCAGTACCTAGCACAATGTCTGACTGGCTGTAGGTGCTTGATAATTATTTTAAATGAATTAATAAATGAAAAGAGATTACAAGAAGAAGACATAATAAGGGAAATATAATTGTTCCCTCATCTGCAATGAAAGTACAGGTTTTGAACAATAATTTAAAGGGCAGTGACACTCTACCTCTTATTCCATACCAATTTAGATTTATCTAGAAATAGGGTGGGCGTGGTGGCTCATGCCCATAATCCAGCGCTTCGGGAGGTTGAGGTGGAAGGATCACTTGAGGCCAGGAGTTCAAGAACAGACTGGGGAACATAAGGAGACTCTATCTCTTAAAAAAAAAAAAAAATAGCCTGGCATGGTGGTATGTGCCTGTGGTCCCAGCTACTCAAGGAGGCTGAGGTAGGAGGATTGCTTGAGCGTGGGAGGTCGAGGCTGCAGCCATAATTGTGCCACTGCTCTCCAACCTGGGTGACAGAGCAAGACTGTCTCTTAAAAAAAAATGGAAGAAATGACTTATCTAGCAATAAACTCACATATATCTGGAGAGAACGACTACTTCTCTTGCAAAGAAGAAGAAGTCAACTTTGCTTGAACAGGTGGAAGTTAGTTACCTCAAGATGCCACTCCTTTATGTCCCTTCTTTCCCAAATTATCACCCCTAAAAATAGATCATTAGAGAAAAATTAAAAGATGCAACTTCTGTCATATTTTGCTTCTGTCTTCAACTTGCTGAACTGCCTTTCAAATACATTTCCCCTTTTTGCATATTTGCATTATTTTTCAGGCTAAAAATAATACATGTTCATGATAGAACATTTAGAAAAATTATAGACCATTTGGGAAATAAGGACAAATAGGAAGAAGGAAAAATAATTCACAGGCTCACCCCTCAGAGATGATTCATAATGTTTTAGTATATTTTCCTCTAGTAGTTCTTCTAAGTATATTATTTTTAAATATACCATGTAGACAGTTTAAATTTTGTTTTCTAATCTTTTACACTATAAAGATGTTCCGTATTACTACAAAATTTAACAGACATTATTTTAAATAGAGGCATTAAATTCCATTACATGGAAACAACAACATTTTTCTTAACCTTTCCCCTAGTATTAGACAATTCAGTTGTTTCTGATGTTTAGATATAATAACACTTTAAAGATCAAATTGTAAATATCTTTTCTGTAATTGGCATTTTTTTTTCTCAGAATAGTCTGCCAGGTGTGGAATTACTGGGTCAAATGAAATGAAGATATATAAACAAGTTAGACGTTCTTAAGCAATCTTTAAGAATTAGAACAAATCTAGATATCTAGGGATATCTAGCCTGATGAAACCATTTTGGTCCGCACAAGTAGCTCATAACGTGAACCTGGAAACATAACCCAGAGGAACTCCATTACCCACTTGCAGTATATGGCTTTTGTTCTGAACCACTAATTATACTCTGAAATTGAGGCAGTTTTGTCAAGCAATGAGGCAATCTGGATGCTTGTCAATAAGAATGTGTTAACAAATTGCCAAGGAGATGTCTTCATTATGTTTGCATTGGGCTGTGTTCAATTTACCCCTTATTTCACTGAAACAGTCATTGCCTTGTGTTTTAAAACACCAATATTTCACTTTCCACTGCCTTAATCCTAGACCTATTAGAATTCCCTTGGGGGATTTTGAAAACCCAGCGGCATATGGCTTACTGTTGCACATTTGCCATCTAGTGGCTAAAGTGAAAAATTGCAGACTTATACCCTCTCTCTAGTTAGGGGAAGAGGACACTTAGAGCCTGTTTTTCTCAAGAAACCCATAGTGGTGGAAAGCACAAACTGTCAATAATACTCAATAAGGATGGGTAGGATTGCTATACAGGATGTACCTATGTTCAGTTAGGAGAAGAGCCTGTGCCAAAGGGAGATAGAACTCAGAGGATATCACAGAGCTTTTTCCCAACAAATGTTACCTCCTTATTTCTATGCCCCAAAAACTCACCGTTCTCAGTGAAATCAGACTCAAAGGAAAATTAAGGCTAGCCTTGAAATTTAAAACAAATCATCAAGGGCACCATGATGTTATGCATGGAAAAAGGGAAGGTGTCTTTGTTTGTACTGTTATAACAGAATAGCTGAGACTGGGTAATTTACAAAGAACAGAAACTTATTTCCCACAGTTCTGGAGGCTGGGAAGTTCTAGACCAAAGCACCAGCAGGTTCAGTTGTTTGGTAAGAACTGTTCTCTGCTTCTAAGATGGCTCCTTACTGCTTCATCCTCTAGAGGGGAAGAAATGCTGTTTTCTCACATGGCAGAAGGTTGAAGGTCAAGGAGGCTGAACGTCGTGTGAAGTCACTTTTATAAGAGCCTTAATCCCATTAAAGACAGAGAGGAGCCCTCTGGCCTAATCACCTCTTTAAGGCCTTATCTCTTAATGCCATCACATTGGCAACACCTGAATTTTGGAGGCTACACATTCAAACCATAGCAGAAAGTGACCTCATTTGCTTTGCTCTAGAGACTGGGTGTTTATTAGTAGATTGTTTTAACATGAGACTCAGATCTTTTAGTTACCATCTTGTAATGTTTCTTTCTTTCTCTCTCCTGGCAGTCTGTTTGAGTTAACTTCCAGTCAAATAGAATGTGCTACATAAACACAGTTGCCCAGATTTACTATTTCTTTGAATAAATAGGATTGGTAACTTTCTATCTGCTTTCTAACTTTTTTTCAAATTATTTCAACCTAGTCAAATGACATACAATTTTGAGAATGTAGACCAGGCAAATTGTACAGGAAATTCTCTCTTAAGACATTCAATGAAGATGCTCAGATTTTGAGAGTCAGTAAATATAGAGATGAAGTGTGTGGGGGTGGTGAAGCATTCTTTCAAAAATAAGCTGTGAAAATTGTTAAGAACTGAGCTGATGTTCAAATTTACACAGAATTTTATTTTTCCTTCAGTCATGCAGGCCTCGGGAAGGGTAAAGAAAACATTAAAAAGTGGGCGAAGTTAGAGGTAGTGAAACATTTTCAATAGTAGCAGATTAATCAAGCAGTATTGAGCTTGAACTATTTCTGGGTAGCCAGTTACACATACCATTTATATAAATTTACAAATTGTAAAAAGAAAACTTACCCTAAAATGAGCCAAATGCAGAAGGCCTCCCACCTCCACCTCAAAATATTTTGATACATGTATTCCATAATCACTCTATATCCAAGCACCAGCAGGTTCAATTTTTTAGTAAGAACTGCTCTCTGCTTGAGTGAATGTCACCAGACATTCATTCAACAAGCAGCTACTAAATGCACTTGAAAATTTAAAGATACATACCTTTGACCCAGCAAACCTATTGCTTAGAATCTACTGTTTGATTATACTCACAAAAGTATGGCAAGATATGGTTACCAGTGTGTTCATTGCGACATTGTTTGAAATAGCAAAACACTGTTATTGATCCATTGACAGTGATAAGGTTATACTAATTTAAGTTAAAATTCCTCATTACAATGGAATAATATGTATCTATTTAAAAAAATGAAGCAGAATTCTACGTGCTCATATAGAAAGCTCTCCAAATTACATTAAGTGAAAAGCAAGGCATAATACAATAATATCTGTATATGTAATCTAATATATGCACACATATACAACCATATGGTGTCAGACATTCATTAAGATAATCTCTCACTGCTAGAGGTTACTTAAAAACACAAGAAGTATGACCAAAACGAAGCCCTATTGAGTCAGATCATGAAATTCTTCAAGGTCTTCAAAGCCTAGTTTTAAAAAGTCTGACCCTTGGTCTGAGTTGTTCCCATGTGTACCATCCTGAAAATGGAAGAGTAAAGAGAAATGTCAAGTATTTATCCTGACTTTTCTTGAATGAGCCATATCTGAAGATAATGAAGTCTGGAAGAA
This sequence comes from Pongo abelii, assembly GCF_028885655.2. NCBI lineage: Eukaryota > Metazoa > Chordata > Mammalia > Primates > Hominidae > Pongo > Pongo abelii. The sequence goes on along the minus strand of NC_072008.2, from coordinate 120,201,850 downwards.
CAGTAGCATTTTGAGGAGATGACTTAAGGTCCCAGGATTTGCTTTTACTATTCAAAGTGAGCCCCAAATTCAGATGCTGGAGTTTTTATCCAGCATCCTCTTACCATACTTTGGAGTTTCCTTTTTACTTATCTTGAGTGTCTGATTCCATTATGTTGCTCAACTCACTCCAATTAATATTCGGTGAAGAAAATTGAGTGCATAACACTTACTGATTGCTTTTTTAGTTACATGCATTATGCGAAGTACTCATTAATCTCCACAGCTACCCTTTGAGATAGGTACTAGTATGTTTCTCATCTTACAAATGAGAAAATACACTTTGATGCTCTACTTGGTGGGGCCTCTTAAAGTACTACATATATGACCTGGACACTCTTGTCCCCTTTCTTACTTTTATGAAAATGTTTTTGTCCTATGAGCCAGGCACGGTGGCTCATGCCTGTAATCCCAGCATTTTGGGAGGCTGAGTTAGGTGGATCACCTGAGGTCAGGAGTTTGAGACCAGCCTGGCCAACATGGCCAAACCTCATCTCTACTAAAAATACAAAAATTAGCCAGGTGTGATGGCGAGTGCCTGTAATCTCAGCTATTTGGCAGGCTGAGGCGGGAGAATCACTTGAACCTGGGAGGCAGAGGCTGCAGTGAGCCGAGATCATGCCACTGCACTACAGCCTGGGTGACAGAGTGAGACTACAACTCAAAAAAAAAAAAAAAGTTTTTGTCCTATGCATTTATTCCCTTAGAAGCATGTACATTTTTCAAAGGTTGTGTGTTAATCTGTAGAAAGGTATTTATGCTTGATTGGAGGTTAGCATGTCACCCTTATTTGATAATATTTACTTATTAAACAGAAGATTTCTGCAGACACAGCTTGTATTTAATTTCTCATTAATCAATTTACATGATGGGGTCTAGAGATCTCTTAGAACTTTGTTTTGTGGAGTATATAGACATTAGTCAAATAATTCATAGACACATATAACTTTAAACTCTGATAAATGCTATGAAGGCAAAACAGGGTGGTCAGTGACAATCTGGTGGATTAGATAGAGAGGGCTTCCCTGTGGAAGTGAAGTTTGTCTCCACAAATGAAGGATAAGAAGGAGTAAACTAGGAAAATTGGGAGTGGGGGTATTCCAGCCATAAGAACAGCATGGGCAAATACTCAGGCGTGGCTGGGAGTCTAATGATCCAGGAAATGAAAGAAGGTCTGAGTGGCTAGGACACAGAGCACTGTGCTGAGAATGATGGGCCAGAGACTGGAGAGGTAGGCACAGACCAGAAACCGTGTGAAATCTGAGATAAGTAAACAGAAAATTTTACAATTGGATAGATAATTAAAAATTGTGGTGTTAAATGCTATAAATGACATGAGTGCTAAGAGAAACCTCTGAAGCATACTTTGAAATTCAGGAAAGACTTTCCAGAAAATGTGAGCCATGAAGAATGACAAGGCATTAGCTAGGATATCAGGAAGGAATGGTGGTGGTTAATAGTGTTCCAGGTAGAGGGAACAACAAAGGCCTGGATATGAGAGAGAGTGCAGCAAGTTTAAGGAACTGAGGAACAAGGAGCCTTATTAAAATGCTATTTTAAAATGCTGACCTTGGGCTGAGTGCAGTGGCTCACGCCCGTAATCCCAGCATTTTGGGAGGCCTAGGTGGGTGCATTGCTTGATCCCAGGAGTTTGAGATCAACCTGGGCAATATAGCAAAACCCTGTCTCTACCAAAAAAATGTTTTAAAAATTAGCTGGGTGTGGTGGCACACGCCTGTGGTCCCAGCTACCCGGGAGGCTGAGGCGGGAGGAACATTTGAGACCAGGAGGAGGAGGTTGCAGGGAGCCGAGATTGCACTCCAGTCTGAGTGACAGAGTAAGATGCTGCCTCAATTAAAAAAAAAAAAAATGCTGACCTTCATTGACCAGGGAGAAAGTTGGGGGCAACAGTGGATGTAGAGGAAAAGACTGTTGGCGTAATTCAGGCTGAAACAAGTAAACTAAGGCAGTGGCAGCAATGGAAGAAAGTAAGAGACTGACTATATAGCTATTAAACAGGACAAATGGCTGCTTGGTGAACTATTATGGAGGAAGGGTGAGGAAGACAAAGAAGCCAGGTTTCTCATGGGGGTTACTGGGTGGCTTAAGATCCTGTTCCTTTTGTTACAATGAAGGAGGATCCTAATGGGAAGCCTGAGTTGAAGGAGTTTAATATGAGTCATGTTAAGTGTTACGCATCTGTGGACCACTGAAGTGAACATGTCCATTTGAGAGATGTGCATTTTTGCCTCTATAACTAAGGACAGATATGTAGGCTGCAGTTATAGATGTAGGCATCATCAATATGTTGAAGGTATAGAAATGGATGATATAGCTCAGAGAGAATGTGCAGAATCAAAAGAGGCTTAGAAAATTTTTTTGAAAACAATACCATTTAAGAGGCAGAGAGGAAATAAGGAGCCTCTGAAGGAAAGTGACTAAGCAGCTAGAGAAGAAAAACTAGGAGAAAGTGATGTCATAGAATCTAAAGAAGGCAATGTAAGAAGAAGGGAACGATCAGCATTGACAGATGAAATGTAGAAGTCAAATAATGTAAATACAGAGAAGTATTCATAAGGTACACAATGAAAAATTTCTAGGTGACCTTTGCACAAGCAATTTCGTAGAAGTGGCTGGAGCCAAAGGGTAGCGGGATTAGGAATAAGGAACAGGTAAAATAATGAAGATCATAAGACCAGATAACCCATTCATGAGATTTGGTTGTTACAAGTACGAGATACGTGGAAAATGTGGAGGGTTTTTGTTTGTTTGTTTAATTGATTTTTTTGTTGTTGTTTTTTACATGGAAAGAGGTTTAAGAAGATATAAGTGGTGATGAGAAGGTGTCAATATAGACGAGACTGAAGATCAAGGAGGGAGGATAATAAAGATAGGTTGCTGAAATGAGTGGGGAAATAGGAGGCAGATTATAGGTGGAAAGATTATTGCTATTATTGTTACAAAGGATGCCGGATATTGCTTTGATTCTAAAAAGTGAGGAGGGGAAAAATGGACAGATAATATTCCAGAACTGATGGCAATACCGTAACGCAATACCTTTCTCATATTTTCTTAATGAAGAATTCACATTCATCTGATCAAAGGGAGGGAAATAGATGGCAAAGCAGAAATTTCAGCAGAATGGAGAATAGCCACTGTGGAGAATGGGCGACATAGTTGATGAAGGTAAAAAGATTATTGATTGTTATTTTGGCTCTCTTTAGGTTGGAGACTGTAAATCTGTATTGGCGGCAGTTGGTATGATGGTGTGAGTTTTGTCTCATGTTCAGTAATCAGAAGATAGTACAGAGAATACAAAGTTAGACCCGGGTACAGCTACATCAAATAATCATGCAAGTTGTCCATTAAACTACCCTAGAGAGTAACACTTACATTTTAAGCTTGTTTGTTTCCTTTTCAATTATTTTCTTCAGAGGCTACACCTTTAAAATGGCATTTTCATCAGATGTTGTAAGCTTACTCAGTATCTAGTGAATTTCCTACTGGAGACCTCAAACAACTTGATACCATACCATATATTTTGTGCTGTGGTTCCACAAAATGAATATGGTTTAGGGACTGTGTTAGGGCCTTTAGTGGTCTGAACCACACAACCTCTGAACAACCCGCATAAGTATATTTGGTAGTCCTGACAAAATTGGCTTCTTGCTAGGTGAATACAGTGAAAGGATAAAGAAGAAAGGAACTTGAAAATATTGTAAAGATAATAAAGTGATAGTCTATGGGAATTAACTTGGATCAGAAATAAGTTAATGGCAAAAGGGATAAAGTAAGGGACTAACAATATTGGAAGTGCCTATAGGCTGAAGAACAAGTATAATGAACATTCCTATTGTATGTCTCATGCATCTCAAGAGGGCAATTCCAATATGCCACCCAAAGGCCCTAACACTATTTCTAAACCATATTTATTTCGTGGAACTACAGCACAAAATATATGGCATGGCATTAAGTTGTTTGAGATCTCCAGTAGGAAATTCACTAGATACAAAATGAGCTTGCAACATCTGGTGAAAATGGCATATTAAAGGTGTAGCCTCAGAAGAAAATAATTAAAAAGTAAACAAACAAGCCTAAAGTGCTTCTTAGCCTCAGAATTCTGTAATAAAGTACCTACATAAATAAGAAAAAAGAACTTGACTCTTTTCCTTCAGTTCTCTTATTTCCAAATGCTTAAATCGTGTAGTTTCAGAGGTATAGTAATTTCGTTGTGCTTTGTGAATGCTTGATTTATCAAAGACATTTCCCAGATAAAATTTGAACTCTAAGTGATACATGTTGACTTTAATAATAAAAATAAATAAAAACCCGGCTGGGGGTGGTGGCTTACACCTGTAATCCCAGCAATTTTTGAGGCCGAGGCAGGTGGATCACTTGAGGTCAAGAGTTCAAGACCAGCCTGGCCAACATGATGAAACCCTGTCTCTACTAAAAATACAAAAATTAGCTGGGTGTGGTGGTGCGTGCCTGTAATCTCAGCTACTCGGGAAGGTGAAGCAGATGAACCACTTGAACCTGGGAGGCGGAGCTTGAAATGAGCCAAGATTACACCATTGCACTCCAGCCTGGGAGACAGAGTGAGACTGTGTCTCAAAAAAAAATAAATTAATTGATTAAATAAAATAAAAATAAATTTAAAAACCCTCTGAGTTGATATAGAAAAGTCAGGAAGACAAATATAGACTAAAGTTATTAATCAAAATATATTATTAAATCATTATTTGCCAATGCAATGCTTGGATTAATTATATTATTGCTCTATAGTGATTGATGAGTTAATTTATAATTTATAACTTAAATTTTCTGTATGATGGTGAAAAGCAAAATATAGAATTTAACATTTTTTAAAAAATGTGTGGTCTAAAATATTTTGAATATATGCCTAACCATCATTTTGCTGTTTCATTTCTTTTGTTTGTGCTGTATGCAAATAGACTGTCAATCAAGAATTTCACAATCTATTCCTCAGGTTGAATGGTTCTGGAGAGCCTAAGATCAGATTCTGACCCTCATATCTTTATATAAACCATATAAATTACATCTGTGAATCTTCTTCCCTATTAATCCTAATTTAAAGCCATAAAAAAATAATACATTGAAAAGTAAACAGTGTGGCATAAACCATTTATTTGAAGTCACACAGACCAGAAAAGACAAATTGAAACTTCTCTAAAGGAGAAATTAATTAAATTGAGTTTTTGTGTGTGTGCAGTTCAAAGATAAAAATTATTTCACTACCCTCAGTCTCCTTGGGACTTTTGACAAGGGCACACAGAAAACATGGGAAATTCTTTCTAAAAAGGTAAAAATATTATTATTGGATTTGCTACTGAAGGGCCAGTAAGAAACCTCAAATAAACATTTTTTAAATGATTGAAATCAATCTTATTTGACAATATTCTTCAAAGTGCATTAAAATAATTCGAGTGTGTGAACAATGAAATTTCCTGAAACATAATATAATTACCCCCACCTGTAGCAATGAATCAAAATATCTGGCCAGTGGGGATAAGAAACAAGTGTTTTAACAACATCAGAAAATGAGTTTTATATGTATTCTTCACCAATTTTTTTATGTGTGTGTGGTATTATTTTAGAAGAGATTGGAAAGCAGGAAACCATAATCTTGTGTTTCTCATTTTTGCAGGTGTCTACTACAAGTTTTGTGACCCTTTTATTGCATATAGTTAATTTGCAAGCTGAACAGTTTTCTTAAAGCCTATTTTCCTTTGCAGCTTGGGACTGAGTGAGTGGAAGAATTTTACCTAAATGTTACACTTAAATTGAGGTTTCAAAGAAGCATATGAATGGATAAGGCTTTAACTATATACTAAAGTTGAAGAAAAAATGTTCACCATGTAAAGCAAAGATCTTTTTTCCCTGTGAACTTGACTTTTTCATTCTTTTCATTATCTGATTTAAATTGACACTCACATAGAAATGTATTTATATGATCTCTCTCTCTCTCTCTCTCTCTCTCTCTCTCTCTCTCTGTCTACTAACTTTAGGAGCCTCAGAGTTTAAACTTGAATTCTGAAGCTATAAAACTACCATTCCTTTGACTTGGAAACATAAACTAGTAGAAGACAATTGTATTGGAAATTCTGGCAGAAATCCATCCTTATTGAACAAAGTACCAATTATGCATCTCTGGCTTATCTACAGTTTTGTCCATATGTTTGTATGGCATTGTGCCCATTCATTATAAAATATGCCAGTTTTACAGGGCACTAACTACTAAGAAAGGATGGATCCAGATGGGTTATCTGAATAAATGGCATAAGTGCTATTACCTTGGAAAAATGCCACCTCTCTGTGATAACTCTCATTGATAGGCTATGTTTTCTTAATTATTCCTGTGGTGTGTCACTGGCTACATATATAATCTTTCATCATGAGAAGAAAATATCACCTTGGATTTCATGATCTCTTCAGCGTGCTTCTCTCTGAAATACTAGAAAGTGCATGACCAAACTGTGAAAATAGAGTTAATATGTAAGAAATATTATTCATTTGAAGGAAAGCTAAATAGCATCTATAACAAAGGCAGAAGACAGTAATAAAAAGCACATAGTCCCCATACCCATACTACATTCTTCAGTGGCTTTTCATTTGGAAGAACAAGAGAGGTGTTACCTTATATTTATACTATATATGGACCTTATATTTATACTATTTGAATTAGTCTGGAATAAACTATAGCAGGAACACAAAAGGGAGGATGAACCTATTTCATTATAAGGATATGAATACAATGGCCTGCTAACATGACAGTAATTTAGCATGAAAACATTATCCCCCCACTTTTTTCCTGTATGGAGTAAATATCATAACTTTGCCTCTGTATGGCAAAATTGGCAGATAGACTTCTCACCAGCATTGATATAAATACAGTCTTAGTCATTGATGCTCAACTACCTACTCAGAAGATAGTGTAGTGAGGCTACTAAACACACAATTTTAGGTTTGCAGTTTAACCAGATGTTCCCTAAAATGTTGTAAACACATTATTGGTGTGGTTTTTATGAATAGACAACCTCAGAAGTGACATCAGCAAGATGGTGGAATAGGATTCAATTTGAACAATTGTCCACACATGAAAACACCTTCATAGGAGCTAAGGAATCCAGATGAGAGATTACAACACCTAGAGGAAACACATAAATAGGAAAAAAATGCATTGAAAAGGGTAAGAAGAACAGTTTCAGGTTACCCACATCACCTTTCCCCCAAGTCTAGGCAGCACAGCATGGAGAGAGATACTCTCCTGTATTAGTCTGTTTTCATGTGGCTGATAAAGACATACCTGAGGTTGGGTAATTTATAAAGAAAAAGAGGTTTAATGGACTCACAATTCCACATGGCTGGGGAGGCTTCACAATCATGGTGAAAGGCAAGGAGGAGCAAAGTCAAGTCTTAGATGTTTGGCAGCAGGCAAAAAGAGAATAAGAACCAAGTAAAAGGGGCTTCCCCTTATAAAACCATCAGATCTTGTGACACTTATTAACTACCACGAGAACAGTATGGGGGAAACCGCCCTCATGATTCAATTATCTCCCACCGAGTCTCTCCCACAATACGTGGGAATTATGGGAGCTACAATTCAAGATGAGATTTGGGTGGGGACACAGCCAAACCATATCATCTACCCATGGGGAAAGGAGAGTGAAGTAAGCATCCAATGTTACTGCAAACCTCAGCACTAGGCCTGTCCCAATGATACCCAGTAACAAGCCAGTCCCCACAGCCCCAGGCTCCAGGCTGGCTCCTGTGGCTCAAGGTTCTAGGCCTGCCCTAGCCCAGGATGGTCTCCAAGCTCCAGGATCCAAGCTTACCCCAGGAGACCCAGGTTCCAGGCCTGCCTCAGGAGTAGGCCATCCCCTGCATACTCCAGCTCCAGGCTCACCCCTGTGGTGCCAGGCTCCAGGCCCACCTCAGTGCTAGGTTGGTCCTCTTGGACTTAGGCTCCAGGCTGGCCACCACAGCTCCAGGGTCCAGGGCAGCACCTATGGGCCCAGCTTACAGGGCTACCCCAGTGCAAGATGGCTTCCATCGGTCTAGATTATAGGCCAAACCCCATGGAAAAAGGCTGCAGGCACCCCTCCATCAACCCAGGCTCCACACCTGTCCCCATAAACTGTATAAACAGGCCCAAACTAGTGGATACATTAACAGAATGAAAGATACAAATCATATGATTAACTCAATAGAGGCAGAAAAGGCATTTGATAAAATTCAATATCTGTTCATGAAAATACTCTCAATTAATTAGGTAGAGAAGAAATGCACTTCAATATAATAAAGGCCCTATATAACAAGCCCACAGCCAACATCTTTCTCAATGGTGAAAACATGAAAGTTTTTCCTGTAATATCAGGAATGATTCAAAGAAACCTACTCTCACCACTCCTATTAACATGGTACTAGAAGTTCTAACCAGAGCAATTAGGCAAGAAAAAGAAATAAAAGACATCCAAATCAGAAAGGAAGATGTGAAACTGTCTCTGCTTGCAGATGACATGGTGTTATATACAGAAAACCATAAAGACTCCACCAAAAAAAATTGGTAGAACTAAGTCAGTAAAGTTTCAGGATACAAACTCAACATACAAAATCTGTTGCATTTCTACACACAAACAATGAAGTATCCAAAAACAGTTAAGAAAATAATTCTATTTACCATAACATCAGAAAAGTAAAATACTTAGGAATAAGCTTAATTCAAAAGGTAAAAGGTCTATGCATCGAAAACTATTCAATTTTGATGAAATAAATAGAAGCAGACACAAATAAATGGAAAGATATCCTGTGTTCATGGATTGGAAGAATTCATATTATTAAAATATCTGTACTACCCAAAGCTTTCCACAGATTCAATACAATTCCTATAAAAATTCCAATGGCATTTTTCACAGCAATAGAAAAAACAATCCTAAAATGTATATGGAACTGCAAAAGACCCAAATAGCCAAGAATCCAAATAGCCAAAACAAATTTGAACAAATAGAACAAAGCTGGAGGCATCATACTTCCTGATTCAAAATATATTACAAACCTATATTAATCAAAACAGTATGATAATGGCATTAAAAAAAGTATAGATCACTGAAACAGAATAGAGAGCCCAGAAATAAATCCACACATTTAAAGTCAATTGATCTTCGACAAAGGTGTCAGGAACACACAATGGGGAAAGGATAGTCTCTTCAATAAAGGGTGTTAGGACAACTAGGGATCCACTTTCAGAAGAATGAAATTAGACCCTTGCAACATATACAGAAATAAACTCAAAATGGATTAAAGACTTAAATATACGGCCCAAAACTACAAAATTACTAGAAGAAAACATAGTGAAAAAGATTCTTGGCATTGGTCTAGGCCCTGATTTTTTGGATGTGCCCTCAAAATCACAAGCAACAAAAGCAAAAATAGAGAAATGGTATTGTGTCGAGCTAAAAAGCTTCTGCACAAAAGAAACAATTAGCAGAGTGAGGAGACAACCTATGGATTGGGAGAAAATATTTGCAAACCTTGCAAACCATACATCCAATAAGGAGTTAATACCTGAAATATACAAGGAACTCAAACAACTCAATAAAAACAAAATCCCAATAACCTGATTTTAAAATGAGCAAGAGACATGAATAGACATTTCTCAAAAGAACACATATAAATGGCCAATAGTTATATGAAAAAATGCTTAACATTGCCAATCATCAGGGAAATGCAAAGCAGAATCACAGTGGGCTATTACTTCACATCTGTTAGAATGTCTATTATCAAAAAGACAAGAGATAGCAAATGTTGGTGAGGATATAGAGAAAGGAAATCGTTATACACTGGTGGGGGTGCTAAATTGGTATAGCCACTATAGAAAACAGTATGGAGGTTCTTTTAAAAATTAAAAATAGAACTACCATATGATCCAGCAATCTTAATTCTGAATATATATTATATATATAATATATATTTTTATACATTGTATATATTATATATAGTATATATTATATATTTATATATTATATATAGTATATATTATTTATATATTATATATTATATATTTATATTTTTATATAATATATTATATTTTTATATTATAGATAATATATATTATATTTTTACATTATATATAATATATATTATATTTTTATATTATATATAATATATATTATTTTTTTATATTATATATTACATACTTTATATATTATATATATTTTATATTATATATATTTTTATATATTATATATTTATATATAATCTATATTTATATATTTTTTATATTTTATACATTATATATTACATATAATACATATCATATATATTTTATATATATTACATATTATATATCATATATATTTTATATATATTACATATAATATATATCATATATATTTTATATGTTACATACAATATATATCATATATATTTTATATATTACATACAATATATATCATATATATTTTATATATTACATACAATATATATCATATATATTTTATATATTACATACAATATATATCATATATATTTTTTATATATTACATACAATATATATCATATATATATTTTATATATTACATACAATATATATCATATATATTTTATATATATTACATACAATATATATCATATATATTTTATATATATTACATACAATATATATCATATATATTTTATATATTACATATAATATATATCATATATATTTTATATATATTACATACAATATATATCATATATATTTTATATATATTACATACAATATATATCATATATATTTTATATATATTACATACAATATATATCATATATATTTTATATATATTACATACTATATATATCATATATATTTTATATATATTACATACAATATATATCATATATATTTTATATATTACATACAATATATAATATATATTTTATATATATTACATACTATATATCATATATATTTTATATATATTACATACTATATATCATATATATTTTATATATATTACATACTATATATATCATATATATTTTATATATATTACATACTATATATCATATATTTTATATATATTACATACAATATATATCATATATATTTTATATATATTACATACTATATATCATATATATTTTATATATATTACATACAATATATATCATATATATTTTATATATATTACATACTATATATCATATATATTTTATATATTATATATTTTTGTACATATTATATATTTATGTATAATATATTTTTATATATAATATATATTTTATATATTATATATTTGTATATAAAATAGATATATTTTATATATATGATATATTTTTATATATTATAGATATATTTTATATATATTAGATATATTTTACATATATTATAGATATATTTTATATATATTATAGATATATTTTATATCTATAATAGATATATTATATATATTAAAGATATATTTTATATATAATAGATATATTTTATATATATTAAAGATATATTTTATATGTAATAGATATACTTTATATATATATTATAGATATATTTTATATATATATAAATCAGTATCTCAAAGAGACGTTTGCACTACCATGTTTATTGTAGCATTGTTCACAGTAGTCAATATATGGAATCAATCGACAGATACATGAATAAAGAAAATATGGCGTGAGTCTCATACACACACACACACACACACACACACAGTGGAATATTATTCAGCCGTAAAAATTAAAGAAATCTTGCAATTTGCGACAATATGGATGAACCTGGAAGGTATGCCAAGTGAAGTAAGCCAGGCACAGAAAGACACATACTCTATGATCTGACTTATAGGATGAATCTAAAAAAGTTGAGCTTAGAAAAGCAGACAGTAGAATGGTGGCTTGTAGGGACTGCATGGTGGGGGAAAGGTGGAAATGTTGATCAAAGAGAACAAAGTCACAGTTAGGCAGGATGAATAAATTCTGGAGAGCTAATGTACAGAATGGTGACTATAGTTAATAATACTGTATTGTATACTTGAAGTTTACTAAGAAGGTAGATCTTAAATGGTAAATATTTGATGTGATGATACGTCAATATGATTGACTTTGATAATCATTTCACAATGTATACATATATCAAAACATCTCATTGTATATGATAAATAGATACAATTTTTATCTATCAGTTTTACCTCAATAGAGGTGAGAAAAATAGACAACTTTAGTGGTGAAATTTTTTCCCTAGTATATGTTAGTTCTCTTGGCTCTTCTCTCACAATACTTCGTGGAATGAATGGAGATGATTGGCTGTGGCATGACTCCATTCTATCTCAAGTATGCTTCACTTGCTTGACAGTAGTGGCAAGCAAATGGTAATTCTCATTACCCAGTATTTGGATGCTTTTCAGTTAAGCTGATCTACTTGACAATATTTCTAATATTCATTTAATTTTTCAACCAATGTTCCTTGACTGTCTTCTATGAGCAAGATAGAGTTGAGGTTATAAATCATGGTTGAGTCTGAAACACATGGGTTTTAGAATAAGACAGATCTGTGTTAAATTACCAGTTCATGTACTTACTTGCTGTTTTTCTTGAGCAATTTGCCTAAATTATTTGACTCTGTTTCTCATCTATAAAACTAGAGATTAAAAATAATGACCTCACTGGATTTCTGAAAATATTTATACAGAAAATGTATAAGATAGCACATAGCAGAGTTTCTTTTTTTAATTTTAATTAATTTATTTTATTTTTTATTATACTTTAAGTTTTAGGGTACATGTGCACAACATGCATGTTAGTTACATATGTATACATGTGCCATGTTGGTGTGCTGCCCCCATTAACTCGTCATTTAACATTAGGTATATCTCCTAATGATATCCCTCCCGCCTCCCCCTACCCCACAACAGCACATAGCAGAGTTTCTAACACAAAACAGACATTCAAAGAATATATAGTTCATTTCCTTCTTATGAAATTATCCACAATTTCATGCTAGACAAATTTTATTTAACAATTCTGATAAATTTGTTTAAACAAAATTATTTAAACGAATTTTTAAAAGTTTTAAATAGCATTATCTATTTACCAGTAACTGTGTAAAATATTATGCCCCATTCTAAAAAGAACATAAAAGAACTATATCTAACATTACACAGAACTCCTTAAAAATCAATGAGAAAAAGAAAACACACTAGACCAAAAAAGCCAATGGACATGAATAGTCAATTCAAATGAAAAAATCAAATAGGTTTCATAAACATATAAAGATTACTCAGCCAGCCAGCCGGGGTGGGTGAATCACTTGAGGCCAGGAGTTCGAGACCAGCCTGGCCAACCCTGTTTCTATTAAAAATTAAAAAAACTAGCCAGGCATCATAACACAGGCCTGTAATCTCAGCCATTTGGGAGTCTGAGGTATGAGAATTTCTTGAACTCGGGAAGCAGAGGTTGCAGTGAGCTCAGATTGTGCCTCTGCCCTCCAGCCTGGACAACAGAGTGAGGCTCTGTCTCAAAAAAAAAAAAAAAATTACCCAGCCTATCAAAGAATTAAAGAAAGATAAATGATTAATACAATAACAGTAAGATATTGTATTTTGCCTATAGAGTAGGCAAAGTCTGGTAGAACTTATTGTTGGTAAATATGTCAGGGAAAATGATCCTTATACATTTTGGGCAGGAGTATAAACTAGTATAGCTTCTTTGGAGCACAACTGGACAAAATCTATCTCATTGTAAAATATGTACACCTCTTTACTCAGAAAATTTATTTCTGCAAGGGCAAACATTAGAGGCAACCACATGTCTAGCAAAAGAGGATTAATTAGATAAGATAAAAAGACACATAAAAGCTAGAGATAAATCGAAATCATGTTCTATTAATTTTTTAAATGATTATTAAACTAGTCTCTTTGGAATATAAATTCTGGTTAAGAGGTAACATTTTAAATGATCATATATTTCTATAAAAATTAATAAAAAATTGAAACCTACATAAATAAATTAGGAGTAAGCTTAAGAAAATATTTTTTTCTAGTATGGAAAAAAGTTGTATTTTATGAAATATCCTCTGCCATGATTTTAACACTCTAATTTCCTTGCAACCTAATAACACAATGTAGCATCTGTAATTCTTACAGCGTGCCATCTCTGTTTCTGAAATTTAGAGGCACCGTCACCAAAATGCTTATATTCTTATAATCTACATTATTTATTCAAGGCCAAGTTATGTCACCAAAATTAAATGAAACAAGATTACACTGGGGACATTAGAACACTGAAATTTCAGTCCATCCGAAATCAAAGAGTTGAAAAGATTACAAATCCAGTACAATTAAATACTTAGTTTCTTGTGATTCATTTCACAGTATGTGTTCATCTCTGTCAAATTTAGGTAGTAGGGTAACATACTTTCATCTTCTAAAACATAATACTGACTTAAAAGTAATTATACAAATGTCAAAAGATAAAAATGTGATTATACAAAATTAATTGTTTCTCATGCACACAGTTCTAAAAAGAAAGTAGTTATAGGATAGCTTTCAATTTTGTTTCCTGTAAGTATTTTTCCAGTTTACCTGATATTTGAAAAAATTCAGGTGATATGGTAAAAAATAAATGATAAACAAGCCTAGCTTTTAGCCCAACTCTGTTCTGAATAGTGCTGATGAGTGGGATTCTAGGAAGAGTAATATCTAAAAAAGCATTCTTAGGAAGTTTTGCTGTTTTTGGTCAAAATATTCCATCCCCTAATATGAGGGATTAGACTTTAATAAAATTTTAGAGTAGGCAATATTTATTTTAAATGCTTTCGATAGTGTTCTTATGCCTTCCTATACATCTCTATCTCACATTCAGTGTTTTGAGTCCTCTGCTGTAATGTTCAATCATTCTTTCCTACCTTATGTGTCATTGAGAAGAAATATTAAAAATAAATAAATAAATATCCTTCATAATAACTAAGGTGCTGAGAACCTGATGTAGTCTGCTTCCCAAGATAAAAGGGAGATAAAAGGCAAAGTGTAACTAAAAAGCTACAATTACTTATAAATGATCATTGTAATTGTGTATATTGTGCAAATTTAATTACCTCTGTAGTTGATTTGGTGAGGGCAGCAAATTCTTGTAAACTAGAACTTGTGGTATTTGACTTCTTCAAATGATTTTTCTTAATACAATGAAATTATCATCTTTTTTCACCCTTAAACCTGTAATATGGTGATTTGCATTGATTGATTTTCAAATAGTTAATCAATGATGGATTCTTTAATAAAACATACACAGCCACAAATTCTGCACCCACCAAATTAACCACTGAGGTATTTAAAGGCCTTTATACATAAAGGTGGTCCTTGTATGTAAATAAAAAGTAGAGTAGTATTTTCTTTTTCAAAATTTGTTTTTATGTTCTTGGTTCTTTGACTTTCTATGTAAAATTCAGAATAAGCTAATCAATTTCTATAAAAATTTATTCTAGAATTAGGGTTTAGAACTGTTTAGAATCTATAGATGATAGGGGAAGAATTGTCTTACCAATATTGAGACTTCTGATCCATGAACAAGATGAACAAGGTACACAGTCACATTTATTAATATCTGTAGTTTCTGTTATTCAATATTTTATCACTTTCAGCATAAAGGACTTGCATATAATTTTTTCAGTTGATTCTCAGGTGTCCTTTGTGAATGTGATTTTTAAATGGCATAACTTTTCATATTTAATTTTACATTTGTTTATTGACCTTGTATTCTTCTACTTGGCTAAATTCATTTATTAGTTCTTGTCGTGGTTGTAGATTCATTAGGATTATCTAATATAAAGAATCATGTATTATGTCTTTAGAGACAGTTTTACTTTCTCCTTTCTAGTGATTTTTAAATTTATTTCTTTTAGTTGCCAAAGGCCTTGTGAATGGCCGAGATCTCCAGGATGATGCTGGATAGAGCATTCTTGCCTTGTTCTCCATCTTCAAGGGAAAATATGCACAATGTCATCATTAAGTACGATACCAGGTTTTCTGCAGATGTTCTTTATCAAATTAAGGGTAATTTTCTGAAATGTTTTCTTTCTTTTAGGGGTGGATATTGGAATTTTTCAAATGCTTTTTAAAAATTATTTGTATAGATTTATAGGGTACAAGTGCAGTTTTGTTACATGGATATATTATTGCATAGTGGTGAAGTCTGGGCGTTTAGTGTAACCATCACCTGAATAGTGTACATTATACCCAATAGGCAATTTGTCACCCTCACCCCCTCCCACCCTCTCATTTTCCGAGTCTCCAATGTCTACTATTCTGCTGTGTCTATGTGTACACACTATTTAACTCCCACTTATAAGTGAGAACTTGTGGTATTTGACTTTCTTCAAATAACTTTTTCTTAGTCCATTGAAATTATCATTTTTTTACCTTTAAAGCTGTAATATAGTGATTTGCATTAATTGATTTTCAAGTATTTAGCCAATCTTGGATAAAATATACTCAGCCACAATGTCTTGTTCTTTTTATATATTGCTAGATTAAATTTGCTAATATTTTGTTAAAGCTCTTTGCATAAATATTTAGAAGGAATATTTGCCTGTAGTTTTATTCTGGTAATGCCTTTGATGAGTTTTGATGTTATGGTGGGCTCTTAAAATGAATTAAGGAATTTCCTTACCTATATTTTTTAAAAGTATTTGTATAAGATTAATATTACTTCTTCTTTTAAAGATTGATAAAATAAACCAGTTAAATTGTCTAGACCTGGAGTTTGGGGGTGGGGGGAGTTCAGTTTCTTTGATAGAAAAATGCTATTCAGGGCCGGGCGCGGTGGCTCACGCCTGTAATCCCATCACTTTGGGAGGCCAAGGAGGGCAGATCAGGAGGACAGGAGATCAAGACCATTGTGGCTAACATGGTGAAACCCCGTCTCTAGTAAAAATATAAAAAATTAGCCGCGTGTGGGGGCAGGCAACTGTAGTCCCAGCTACTCGGGAAGCTGAGGCAGGAGAATGGCCTGAATCCGGGAGGCAGAGCTTGCAGTGAGCGGAGATCACACCACTGCACTCCAGCCTGGGTGACAGAGGGAGACTCTGTCTCAAAAACAAACAAACAAACAAACAAAAAAAAAAATAGAAAAACGCTATTCAGATTTTCTGTATCTTCTTCTGTCAGTTTAAGGAAATTGTAAGATCTGTATCCATAACCTCTCTTTCATTATGCCATTTTTTCCCTTTATCAGTCTAGTGAGAGAAATATGTGCAGCTTGTTGAATGGTTTGTAGGACCTGTTGTTGGTAAAGACTTCACTCAAAAATGGCTTTATGTTATCTTCCATATTGAATTGATGAGGATCCCTATGAGATGCATGAAGTCTCTATGATACCTGAACAAAGCTACCAGATGTTGTGCCCCCTTTTTATTTGCTGGAGTTTTTAAGGACAACAGTTTCTCTGTAAGAGACTTAGTGATTGTTCTCTGGGTATCAACTCACATGGTTTCCAAGAAGTTTACTTGAGTAGCAGACCCCTGTATCTTGTCAACATTACTCTTCCAGACCTGATTACTCAGATATTAAATCACTCTTCAGCTTAGGTATTGTCTCTTTTCCTTCTCTGATTTCTATTTTGTTGTGACATGCTCTTATTTTTAATTCCTTCCTTCTACTTACTTTGGCTATATTTTGGTCTTCTTTATCTACTTATTAAGGTAGAACTTTAGGTTAAGGATCAATAAACTTTTCCTTTAAAGGTATATATATTAAATATTTCATGCTTTGAAGGCCATATGGCCTGTGTTGCAAATCTTTAACTCTGCCAATGTAGCACAAAAGTAGCCATAGACCATATATGTGCATTATTGTGTCCCAATTAAACTTTTTTTTTTTTACAAAATAAGTGGCAAGCCTGAATAAGCATGCAGGCCATAATTTGCTGATCCCTGATTTAGGTCATTGCTTTGAGACCAGTCTTCTTTTGTAATGTAAGTATTGAAATGTACATATTCCTCTGTAAACACCGCTTAGTTACATTCCACAACTTTCAGTATTTGATATTTTAACAACCATTCATACAAAATATATTTTATCTGTTTTCTCTTGTGATTTTTTTGTTTTCTCTTGTGATTTTTTTATGTGTCTCTTAGAAGAATATTGTTTAATTTCCAAATGTGCAATGTTTTCCTAGATATCTTATTGTTAGTGAGGTCTAATTTAGTTTCCTCGTGGTCAAAGAATGTACACAGGTGACTTCAATCCTTTTAAATGTATTGAAACTTAATTTATGGCCCAGAATGTGTTCTATATTGTTGAATGTAATATCTGCCCTTGAAAATAATGTACATTCTACATTCATGTTTTGTGGGGGAGAAAAGCAGGAAAATAAGGTGCATTCTACAATTGTTGGCTGTAGTGATCTATAAATATCAGTGAAGTCAAGGTGGTAGATAACATGATTCATATCATCTATGCCTTTACTGAGTTTTTGACTAGTTATTCTACCTATTTCTGAGCGAGGGTGTTAATATCTACAAATAATAACAACAACAATAATAAACCCCTGTAGCATTCTAAGAAGAGCTTTTCTTATAAAACAGTCTCAATATGCTTGCAAAGAAAGAAACCAAGATGGAAACAAAGGCCATTAAATCTAAGGTTGTGGGTTGACTGAAGGGTGAACAGAGCCCAGAGACAGAAGTAAATCTCAGATTTAACAGTCTAGATAATCTTTGGCTCTGATTACCAACCTATTAATCCCTGAGGAAACCTCTATTTCCCCATTCCTCAAACATAGACTATTAAGGCAACAGGATGTACTTTACAGTCTGCCTTCCCCCCGCCTCCCCCTATCCTGCATTCATATGTGAATTCTTCCCTAAGAGCATTGCAGACATTCCTACGAAGGGCAATGGACAAAGGAGATTTTCCCACAGAGTGAAAACAGGGAACATGAAGGACAATAGACAAATGAAAAGCCTCCTAAGTTACAAGTCCAATACTGCCTGATAAATTGATTCATTTCATTTGTCAGATATTGAGCCCTCAATATTCCTGTCCAAGGGAATGTGATATATGCCACGAATCAATGTGTTGTTTACCATTCTCTTCTTTTCTGAATGGGAATTTGTATTCGTTATTCCAATCTTTTCCCACCATTGTACACTGTATGCACTGGGAGTGGATAAATTGTCATTTTAAGGATACGTCACTACACTCTGAGGTAGCTACCTCTGGACTTGATAATAAGAATAGTACATAATCCAGAGATCCTGGACTTGGTTGTGGTTTCAGTAACTGGATGAGATATTAGGATAGTTTCCCTTGGAGGGTGATGTGAGTTTGATTCATGCACATTTTAATTCATGCACATGTAATCTTATTAAGGCAATGTGAAGCAGGTTTATCCACAGAGAAGATAGGCTCTGATGGAAAGAGAGTTGACTAGAATCTTAAGTCTCACAGTGACCATAGACATCATACCATACTGACTTGGGGCATATGCAGCAGAATGTGGCTAATTCAGACAAATATACTTTATTTCTACCCATGGCTTTATCCACAAAGCTCTATCAGGTATAATCCTGATGAACTGGCCTGGACAACATGTGAGTTCAAAAGTTTCCTTTGGTCTTCCAGATAAGGGCCTGGATGAGAGGCAGCCTAAAACCAGCCACTTGGTCATTTTCCCCACAGTCATTTCCTTTGCCTTGAAACAGAGTGTCAGAAAATTGACAGCAAGAGGATGCACAGGAAAGGGAGTGCACAGAACATGAGCTCATTTTCTTAAACACTAGAGTTTACTCATATCTGTTCTCTTCTCTGGATCCAACATCCTGTTCCACCAGGTAAAGATGAGTAAAGTGCTTCTAAAACAGGAGGCAGATGGGTCTATCTTACGCCATCAGGTAAAAGAACAACCAGACCTTATGGGGAAACAGCATTAAGAATTTCCTAACAGTCAAAAAAAACAGGACAGCTTCTTTCACATTCCCTCTCTTGCTGAAACCACAGTATCTTTTGGCATTTCTTTCAGCCTGTCTCTCTCTTTCTCTGTCTCTCCTTACCAATCATGCTTTCTGTATTCTACTTAAACACTGTCATTGTCATTTCATCCCCAACTTTACATACATTACAAATTAAATGCCTGATGCTCACTGATCTACTCTCTCCAGATACAAATCCCAAATTCCAAAACAGAGAATCTAATTGGGATAGATAAGACTTGGGATAGCTGCTCCTGGCTGAAAGGTCAGTGCGTGTCTGAACATGTTTCCCTATAAAGACCACTCTTTGTAAGCACAAAAAGTTACCCAAAAAGAGACTCTGAAAGATTACTACTGTGTAACTCTGATCATCATCAATTATCAGAGTGGCTTCTTCTTGCAAATCAAATGAAGATCGTGAGCGGAATGAGGCTTTGCAGATATTAGAGTATTCCGCTAAAACATGGATCACATTTAAGTCATTATCAGTCTTCATTTCAATTTGCTTATCAAATTAGCCCTAAAAGAAAATGAGTCTGTTAAGAATGAAATGTAGTTCCAGATAGTTTTGATACAAAACAAAGGAAAAGTAAGTTTCCAAATCATGTGTTACTGCCAAGAAAGGTTTTGGTCAGATGAGTTCTTACCTCATCTACACGCATGCCTTCACATCACTAGCACACTTGTTACTTCTAAAGCTGTATTTCTAAAAAAGTTCTCTCGCCGGGCACGGTGGCTCACGCCTGTAATCCCAGCACTTTGGGAGGCCGAGACGGGCGGATCACGAGGTCAGAAGATCGAGACCATCCTGACTAACACGGTGAAACCCCGTCTCTACTAAAAATACAAAAAATTAGCAGGGTGTGGTAGTGGGCGCCAGTAGTCCCAGCTACTCGGAAGGCTGAGGCAGGAGAATGGCGTGAACCCGGGAGGTGGAGCTTGCAGTCAGCCGAGATCGCGCCACTGCACTCGCACTCCAGCCTGGGCCACAGAGCGAGACTCCATCGTAAAAAAAAAAAAAAAAAAAAAAAAAAAAAAAAAAAAAAGTTCTCTCATGAGATGATTTTCTTGTGTATCTATAACCCCCAAGAGGCCAGCCACGGTGAGAGGTGACAGCGTGCTGGCAGTCCTCACAGCCCTCACTCGCTCTCGGCGCCTCCTCTGCCTGGGCTCCCACTTCGGCGGCACTTGAGGAGCCCTTTAGCCCACCGCTGCACTGTGGGAGCCCCTTTTTGTGCTGGCCAAGGCCGGAGCCGGCTCCCTCAGCTTGCAGGGAGGTGTGGAGGGAGAGGTGTGGAGGGAGAGGCGCGAGCGGGAATCGGCGCTGTGCGCGGCGCTTGCGCGCCAGCTGGAGTTCCGGGCGGGCGTGGGCTTGGCGGGCCCCGCACTCGGAGTAGCCGGCCAGCCCTGCCGGCCCCGGGCAATGAGAGGCTTAGCACCCGGGCCAGAGGCTGCGGAGGGTGTACTGGGTCCCCCAGCAGTGCCAGCCCACCGGCGCTGCGCTCATTTCTCGCCGGGCCTTAGCTGCCTTCCCGCCCGGCCGGGCTCGGGACCTGCAGCCCGCCATTCCTGAGGCTCCCGCCCCCTCCGTGGGCTCATGTGCGGCCCCAGCCTTCCTGATGAGCGCAGCCCCCTGCTCCACAGCACCCAGTCCCATCGACCACCCAAAGGCTGAGGAGTGTGGGCGCACGGCACGGGACTGGCAGGCAGCTCCACTTGCAGCCCCGGTAAGGGATCCACTGGGTTAAGCCAGCTGGGCTCCTGGGTCTGGTGGGGACTTGGAGAACCTTTATGTCTAGCTAAGGGATTGTAAATACACCAATGGGCACTGTGTATCTAGCTCAAGGTTTGTAAACACACCAATCAGCACCCTGTGTCTAGCTCAGGGTTTGTGAATGCACCAATCCACACTCTGTATCTAGCTACTGGGGTGGGGCCTTGGAGAACCTTTGTGTGGACGCTCTGTATCTAGCTAATCTGGTGGGGAGGTGGAGAACCTTTGTGTCTAGCTCAGGGATTGTAAACGCACCAATCAGTGCCCTGTCTAAACAGACCACTGGGCTCTACCAATCAGCAGGATGTGGGTGGGGCCAGATAAGAGAATAAAAGCAGGCTGCCGAAGCCAGCAGTGGCAACCTGCTCCGGTCTCCTTCCATGCTGTGGAAGCTTTGTTTTTTCACTCTTTGCAATAAATCTTGCTACTGCTCACTCTTTGGGTCCACACTGCTTTTGTGAGCTGTAACATTCACCGCGAAGGTCTGCAGCTTAACTCCTGAAGCCAGCGAGCCCACGAGCCCACAGGGAGGAACGAACAACTCCAGACGCGCTGCCTTAAGAGCTGTAGCACTCACCGCAAAGGTCTGCACCTTCACTCCTGAGCCAGCGAGACCACGAACCCACCAGAAGGAAGAAACTCCGAACACACCCAAACATCAGAAGGAACAAACTCCGGACACACCGCCTTTAAGAACTGTAACACTCACCGCGAGGGTCCTCGGCTTCATTCTTGAAGTCAGTGAGACCAAGAACCCACCAATTCCGGACACAACGGTGGCCCATAACTGTAATCCCAGGACTTTGGGAGGCTGAGGTGGGAAGATTACTTGAGCCCAGGAGTTTAAGACCAGCCTAGGCAACACAGTGGATCCCCAACTCTACAAAAACGTAAAAAGTTAGCTGGGTGTGGTGGTCCATGCCTGTGGTCCCAGCTACTCAGGAGGCTGAGGTGGAAGGATCACTTGAACCCAGGAGGTCGAGGCTGCAGCGAGCCACATTCATGCCACTGTTCTCTAGCCTGGGTGACAGAGTGAGACCTGGTCTCAAAAATAAATAAATAAGTAAATAATAAGTAAATAAAACATACCCCCCCAGCCTGCCGAATAGACTACAACTATTTGACAGAAAAGGATAGGAATTATTTACTTGCCTATTGTAAGCATCTTTCTTCCTGGATTATAGTAGATAAGCCATTTTGCTACATGAATGAATTAATCGAAAGCTTAAACAGCTTGAGGATGATGGGAGAAGAAGAAACCAGAAAAAAGACAAGAATGGAGGTAAGGTTTGAAGTGATGCAAAAATATTGATATAGTTTAGCTGTGTGTCCGCACCCAAATCTCATGTTGAATCCCCAATGTTGGTGGAGAGGCGTGGTGGGAGGTGACTGAATCATGGAGGTGGGTATTCCCCTTGCTGTTCTCATGATGGTGAATGAGTTCTCCCAAGATCCGGTTGTTTGAAAATGTGTATCACTTCCCCCTTTGCTCTGTCTCTCTCCTATCCTGCCTTGGTAAGACATGCCTGCTTCCCCTTCACCTTCTGCCATGATTTTAAGTTTCCCGAGGGCTCTGCAGCCATGCTTCCTGTACAGCCTGCAGAACTGTGAGTCAATTAAACTTTTTTTTTTTTTTTTTTTGAGATGGAGTCTACCTTTGTCACCAGGCTGGAGTGCAGTGGCATGATCTTGGCTCACTGCAACCTCCGCCTCCCAGGTTCTATCGGTTCTCCTTCCTCAGCCTAGCTGGGCTTACAGGCACGCACCACCACGCCCAGCTAATTTTTGTATTTTTAGTAGAGACGGGGTTTCACCATGTTGGCCAGGATGGTCTTGATCTCCTGACCTCGTGATCTGCCCACCTCGGCCTCCCAAAGTGCTGGGATCACAGGCGTGAGCCACCAAGCCAGGCTAAACTTCTTTTCTTCATAAATTACCCACTCTTAGGTATGTCTTTGTAGCAAAGTGAGAATGGAATAATACAATCATCAATTTTGCTTACTTGATATTTGGCCAAAGATTGACTTTGGGAGTGAGAAGAAAAAAACTAGCCTGAAAAGGTGTGTAGCTTTTGCTCAATGGAGCCAACAACCACGGCTCTGATCCTATGTCATTCTGGCATCTACCATCCCTTTAGGTTTTTGAAGTTATCTTTTAGTATCTGATAATTTCCATTTAAACATTTTGCCTTCATCTTAGTTGTCTGTCTTACAACAAAAGTTGGAGTTGTGAGTTTAGCTGCATATATATGCTCAAATGTTAGTCTATTCCCCAAAAAAACAAATAAAATACTTAGAAATATAGTTCATATTTAGTCAGGTGCCTTACTTTTTAAAAATTTTTTTTTTTTTTTTTTTTTTGACAGAGTCTCACTCTGTCACCCAGGCCGGAGTGCAGTGGCACAATCTTGGCTCACCACAACCTCTGCCTCCCGGGTTCAAACAATTCTCCTGCCTCAGCCTCCTGAGTAGCTGGGATTACAGGCACGTGCCACTGTGCCAGGCTAATTTTTGTATTTTTAGTAGAGACGGGGTTTCATCATGCTGGCAAGGCTGGTCTTGAACTCCTGACCTGAGGTGATCCGTCCACCTTGGCCTCCCAAAGTTCTGGGATTACAGGCGTGAGCCACTGTGCCTGGCCTAAAAAATATTATTTTAAAAGAAGCAGCATAGTTTAACAACTCATTACATGAAAGTGATATTTATGGTAAAATAAGATTTACATGAAGCCTATTTACAGTCACCGCTTAAACAAATCTCAGCTTTCCTTTCACCTTTTAAATTTGTATTCATTCTTACATACATATATAATCCTTTAAATCATTTGAGGATAAACACTCAAACATTACACATAAGGCTGTAGTCCTCTCTGACGACTTGGATTTTGTTTCTACTGTAAGGATAACCAGTTTCTATTACTTAGGCTGTGACTTGTTAGTAGGGCTTCACTGCTTATTCTGCTTCCTCTGAGTGAAAGTCCCTGACAACCAGGCCCCTCTCTCTTGATAATCCCACCACTTCCTCTCCCTGCAATCTGCCTTTGGCAACTTGTGTGAAACAGACTTGTGTGGCTCAAACTAGCCTGATCCTGCATGTACTATTCCCTTTGCGAGTCATTCTCTTCCTCCTCTTCACTACCTGGTGTACTCCAGTTCTTCTTTCCCTGCTGTGACCAAATGTTACATCAGATCTAAATTCTTTCCTGTGCCTGAAAACTGTTTTGTGTAATAAAGAGCCCTGGAGAAATTAAGCCCATGAGGTCTGGAGCTACATTTCTTGGTTACGATTCTGAATTTTGTCTCTTACTAGCTGCCTTAGACCAGTTACTTAATCTCGTTGAGTCTCAGTTCCCTTGTTTGTGAAATGAGTCTGTAAGCAGGTATTAATACCTACTTCAAAATGCTGTTAGTGGGATTAAATGAGTTAACAGATGGGAAACACTGAGATCATGCTGCCTAGAAGATGGTGAGGGTTTGGTAACTGTTGTGATTATGGATATTTTAGCATCCTTAATTAGAATACTCTTCATATTTTATGATAACCTTTTCCTGTCTGCCTATCTTCTCCAATCCTCAAGGGCTGCACCATGTCATCATTTACTTTGTTTCATCCCCACTTCACCTTGCATCTGCCCCAAACTCCAAAGTCTACACAGTAAGTGCAATGCCAGCCACTTAGCAGGTGCTCCATCTAGAAGAAAGTATGGCTTTTGTCCTTGCGATAGTTTACTGAGAATGATGATTTCCAATTTCATCCATGTCCCTACAAAGGACATGAACTCATCATTTTTTATGGCTGCATAGTATTCCATGGTGTATATGTGCCACATTTTCTTAATCCAGTCTATCATTGTTGGACATTTGGGTTGGTTCCAAGTCTTTGCTATTGTGAAAAGGGCCGCAATAAACATACGTGTGCATGTGTCTGTATAGCAGCATGATTTACTAGATGGGAACTGAACAATGAGAACACATGGACACAGGAAGGGGAACATCACACTCTGGGGACTGTTGTGGGGTGGGGGGAGGGGGGAGCGATAGCATTAGGAGATATACCTAATGCTAAATGACGAGTTAATGGGTGCAGCACACCAGCATGGCACATGTATACGTATGTAACTAACCTGCACATTGTGCACATGTACCCTAAAACTTAAAGTATAATTAAAAAAAAAGAAAGTATGGC
Source organism: Pongo abelii (assembly GCF_028885655.2). NCBI lineage: Eukaryota > Metazoa > Chordata > Mammalia > Primates > Hominidae > Pongo > Pongo abelii. The sequence continues at coordinate 120,175,893 of NC_072008.2, read as the reverse complement.
ATAGTGTCAAGCACCTTAGTAACAGAAAGCTTCAATCTGGAATATTACACAGAGTACTTTTAGGGGACTCTCCATTGTAGCTCTCAGCCTCCAGGCTATCTTGCTTTCTCTTTCCCTTGGAACCAAATTAAAAAAGAGACTTTGACTTTCTATCTGGCCTCCTGATGCAGCAAGTGGTGTCGAGTGTACAGCATACCTCAGGAGGAGGTTTCTTTGCCCCCACCTCTCCACTTCTCTTCATTCCTTGCATCTCACTCTCTCATTCCCTACAATTCCACCTTATTGATCACTTTTTACCATAGAAAGGCTTCCTATAGAAGCAGCCTTCTAAGCAATGTCGACAAAGTGCCTCAGACCTCTGGCCCCAATTGATTCTGGTTTAAAGGTCTATGCTTTCATTCTTTCTTTCCCTCACTAAAATTTTGAAAACAATTGAGAAAAAAAAAACAGCTTTTCTGACAGTTTCTAACAGTTTGCAGCATGCTTGCCTCACAGCCTTGTATCGAGCCTTGTAGCTTTTAAGCCAAAGGAATGACATTTTAGAAGTTTCTCTTATTGGTATATTCCAATCAAGTTAATTGTGTTCTATAAGAATTTTAAAAAGTAAAAATGTACCTGCAAGAGTCACAATTAAGGTAAAGAAATGTATTTCACTAAATGCTACTATTAAGTGATATCAGTGAACATCCATAGCCTACATTACTTTGTCACTCATTATCAACATGAATACATCTTCCTAGCTTTGGGTGAAACCACTGGAAAAGTTCTTCTGGCAGTATACAGGGATATTTATGAGAAATGTTCAGAAAAATGAACCTAGTTAATATTTAATGAAGTGCATGTTACTGTAATGTTACCATAAAATTAGCTTAACTTACAAGAAAATGTTATAAAATGAATCTTCTTTTATGCTGGCCAATAATTTAAATAATATACTTTATTAAAAGAGCCAAGCAATGTTTTTAACTATATTATATACCAACTCCCAATCCAGAAAACTGCTATTGCTCTTTTATTTTCTGCTTTAGTATTTCTATTCACTGTAAAATATTTTTTGAAAAGAATTTTGGAAGAGTTAATAAAGCACTTAGCAGAATAAGAAGCAGAAGTATTATTTAGTTTCAGAGCAAACCCCTGGCAGTTTTGAGTGTTAATAGTGGTTCTCACTTAAGCTTTTACAAGAACATACATTTTGACCTTTTTCAACTCTCCTGACTTCTAGAAGAATGAACTGTTTATCTCAGAAACTATTGAGACTATCCTAGGATCTCAGTCTGTTCAGGAAACTAGCTGTGCAAAACTTTTTAACAGATAAAAACAAAAGAGCACTGCATTGGGCTGGAAGTAGGATCTGAATTTTATCTGCTAAATAATGGGGGTCATGTCACTTAATCTCACCAAAAATGAGGATAACAAAGCATTATATTCTTCACACAGGATTGTTGTCTCAAATGAAAAAAAAGCGGATGTATAAATATTGTGAAAAAGAAAGTAGTTTAATAAATACCACTTTTATTATTTATATTATTTCAAATCACACCATTATTACTGCTTTTTATTTTTTATTTTTTTAAGACGAAATATCGCTCTGTCGCCCAGGCTGGAGTGCAGTGGCACAATCTTGGCTCACTGCAACCTCTGCACTACAACCTCTGCCTCCTGGGCTCAAGCAATTCTCCTGCCTCAGCATCCTGAGTAACTGGTATTACAGGCATGCACCACCAAGCCCGGCTAATTTTTGTACTTTTAGTAGAGACGGGGTTTCACCATGTTGGCCAGGCTGGTCTCGAACTCCTGATCTCAAGTGATCCGCTCACCTCGGCATCCCAAAGTGCTGGGATTACAGGTGTGAGCCACCACGCCAGGCCTGTTACTGATTTTTAAAGATGACAGGGTTGGCATGTGTCCAATTCTATGAATAGGTTCCTACAAATTTTGTTTTGTTTTGTTTTGTTTTGTTTTGTTTTTTGAGATGGAGTCTCGCTCTGTCGCTCAGGCTGGAGTGCAGTGGTGAGATCTCGGCTCACTGCAAGCTCCACCTGCTGAGTTCATGCCATTCTCCTGCCTCAGCCTCCCGAGTAGCTGGGACTACAGGCCCCCGCCACCACGCCGGGCTAATTTTTTGTATTTTTAGTAGAGACGGGGTTTCACCATGTTAGCCAGGATGGTCTCGATCTCCTGACCTCGTGATCCACCTGCCTCGGCCTCCCAAAGTGCTGGGATTACAGGCTTGAGCCGCCTCGCCCGGCCAAAAAATTTTTATAAGCAGAAACTTATTTTAAGAGTTGATGCGTACTGATCTAAGACAATGTTGGCATTCCTCAAATGAAAGATTGTTTTTGCAAATATTGCTAGTGTCCTGTAGTTACAGGCGAGTTGGGGTTTTATATCCCCTCCCCTACAAATTTGTCAGGAGTACTCCTCTCCGTCCTAGGCCTTTCAACTGGTACCTTATGTGAAAGAATCACTGAAAGGCAGACACAATGGTGTTCTGACGCAGGATTAGAAAACAATGGGACTGTAGACCTTGAGCACTGCACAAACGGTCCTACAGTGGCTTGTTAGATTCTAATACCTTGTTCACGCAAGGACAATGGGACTTGTACAAATTTGCATAATCAGTTACCTATTTTGAACATGGTGCGTTTTACCAGTAGAAAAATATTTCCAGTATCTCTTATGCTTAATTAATAAATTCTTTTATGTAGATTTCAATGATGATATTTGAGGTGCCAAGTAATCACTTCTCAGTGTTGTCTCCTAATTAGAGTACCTCTAAGATATAGAGTTTTTGCATATTCTCATATTACATGATTTATATTAATATTCTCAATGTAAATTCCAATGCAAACTATACAGCAAGATTGTCATTTGTCATTATATGAAAATGTACAATACTCTAAGTACTATTATCAAGGTCTCATATGTGTTTTTATTTTTAAAAAATGTTCTTTAAAGAATACTTAGGACAATTTAAGACACAAACATCATTCATTTTAATAAACATTTCTTGAGCACTTACTATGTACCAAGCACTATGCTAGGTCCTGGGATGTTAAAAACTAGGCATGATTTAAGTTCTCACAGCCTATAAGGAAACAGATATTAAACAAATAAATGCCAAAAGTACTTTTCACCATAGAAAGTGTAATTGGTTCCATACCTTGGCTATTGTGACTAATGCTATAATAAACAGGAGTGCAGATATCTTTTTGGTATACTGATTCCATTTCCTTTGGATATATGCCCAGTAGTGGGATTGCTGGATCACATGGTAGTTTTATTTTTAATTCTTTGAGGAACCTCCATATTGTTTTTCATAATGGCTGTATTAATTTACAGTCCCACCAGCAGTGTGTAAGGATTACCTTTCCTCCACATCTCGTGAATACTTGTTATTTTTTTCATTTTTTGATAGTAACCATTCTGATAATGAGGTTATATCTTATTATAATTTTGATTTGTATTTCCTTGATCATTAGGAATGTTGAGCATTTTTCACATATCTGTTGTCCATTTGTATGTCTTCTGAGAAATGTTTATTCAGATCTTTTGTTCATTTTTAATTAGTTTTTTTTAAAAATTGAGTTATTTTTGTTCCTTATATATTTTGGTTATTAACCCCTTATCAGGTGTATAGTTTGCAAGTATATTCTCCCATTCTGTGGGTTGTCTTTTTAAGCTCTGTTGATTTTCTTAGTTGTGCAGAAGCTGTTTAACCTGATGTGATCCTATTTGTCCATTTTTGCTTTGATTGCCTTCGCTTTTGAGGTTTTATCTAAAAAATCTTTCTCTAGACCACTGTCATGAAGCTTTTCCCCTATATTTTCTTCTAGTAGTTTCGGGTGTTACATTTATGTCTTTAATCTGTTTTGAGATAATATTTGCTTATGGTGAGAGATAAAGCTCTAATTTCATTCTTTCTCATGTGGATATCCAGTTTTCTCAGCACTGTTATTGAAGAGGCTGTCCTTTCCTTAATGTGTGTTCTTGGCACCTTGTCAAAAATTGGTTAGCTATAGATGTGTGAATTTATTTCTTGGTGCTCATTCTATTTCATTGGTCTATGTGTCTATTTTTATGCCAGTACAATGCTGTTTTGCTTACTCTAGGTTTGTAGTATGTTTTGAACTCAAGTAGTGTGATGCCACCAGCTTTATTCTTTTTGCTCAAGTTTGCTTTGGCTATCCAGGGTCTTCTGTGGTTTCGTACAAATTTTAGGATTGCATTTTCTCTTCCTGTAAAGAATGTCATTGGTATTTTGATAAGGATTGCACTGAATCTGTATCTCACTTTAGATGCCCTGATCATTTTAACGATATTAGTTATTTCAATTCCTGAACATGTGGTATCTTTCTATTTTCTGTGTGTGTTTTCTTCAATTTCTTTCATCAGTGTTTTATATCTTTCATTGTTAAGTGTATTCCTAGGTATTTTAATTGTTTTTGTATTTCTGTAAATTGGATTACTTTCTTGATTTTTTTCCAGATAATTTGCTAGTGGTATATAGAAGTGCTACTTACTTTTGTGTGTTGATTTTGTATCCTGCAACCTTACTTTTATTCTAATGTTTTTTGGTAGAATCTTTGGGTTTTTTATATATATATGTATATTATAAGCACATATACATATATTTATATTATAAGCACATATATGTATATTTGTTTATAGATATATATATTCTAAATAATGTCACGATATTACAGATGTGCATATATGTGTGTCTGTAATATATAATATGTATATCTATATACATACATATACACACATATATGCGTAATATTGTAAGACACTATTTAGAAAAAGCCTATGGGAGGAGATAGAAATAATTCATCTTATAAATTAGAATTGCAAATACTGAATTATAGTAGTTAATGTCTTTCCCTTTTGTATGTGTATATATATGTTTATATATACACATGTGTGTATATATGTATGTATATGATGTCATTAACAAACAGGGACAATTTGACTTTCTTTTTTCCAGTTTGGATGCCCTTTATTTCTCTCTCTTGCCTGATTACTCTGGCTAGGACTTCCAGTACTATATTCAATAAAAGCGGTGAAAGAGGACATTCTTGTCTGGTTTCAGATTTTAAAAGAAAGCTTTCAGCTTTTCCCAGTTCATTGTGATGTTAGCTGTGGGTTTGTAATTCATGGCCTTTATTATGTTGAAGTACAGTCCTTCTATACCTAATTTCTTAGGAGGTTTTATCATAAAGAAATGTTGAATTTTATCAAATACTTTTTCTGCCAAATATCCATCAATGGATTAAGACATTAACAAGAATGAAATACTGTCATTTGTGGCAATATGGATGGACCTGGAAGACATTAGGTTAAGGGAAATAAGCTAGACACAAAAAAAGGTAAATACTGCATGAACTCACTCATATGTGGGTATAAAAAGTCATTCTTGTGAAACTAGAAAGTAGAATAGTGGTACCAGAAGATGGAGAGAGTGGAGGGGCTGAGGGATTGAAAGACATTGATCAATAAGTATAAAACTACAATTAGATAAGAGGAATAAGTTCTGATGTTCTATTGCATGGTAGAATGACTGGAGTTAATATATATTTCAAAATAGGTAGAAGAGAGGTTTCTAAATGTTCTCATTAAAAATAAATAATAAATGTTTAAAGTGATGGATATGCCCATTACCCTGATTTGATCATTACACAATGTATATGTGTACAGGTTGAGTATCCCCTATCCAAAATGCTTAGGACCAGAAGTATTTCAGATTTCAGAGTTTTTCAGATTTTGGAATATTTGCGTTATACTGGTTGAGCATTCCAAATCCCCAAATCCAAAATCTGAAATGTTCCAGTGAGTATTTCCTTTGAGCATCATACTGGTGCTCAAAAAGATTCAAATTTTGGAACATTTTGAATTTCTGATTTTTAGATTTAGTATCCTCAACCTATATCAAAACATAACATTGTAGCCTATAAATATGTACAATTATTATGTGTCAATCATAAATTTTTAAAAATACGATGTGAGTTTGCTACAAAAAATAAAATAGAATGTTATGAGAACCTTTAAAATATCATAAGACATCATTTAGCAAAAGCCTATGGGAGGAGATAGAAATTATTCGTCTTATGAACTAGAATTGCAAATATTGAATTATAGTAGTTAATTTCTTTCCCTTTTAATGTTTTTACATTACAAGATGAAGATAAAGAGCAGAAACTCTTTTAACCGGGAAAATAACTTTTTATGTCATTGAATGGTTTGGCTGACTGAAACTGTAAAGTGGTTTAACAACTGAGTGTCACAGAAATTAAAGGCATTTCTATTGAGTCAATAAGTCAATACATTACTTCTGTTCCCTTGAGGAAACTAGCTTGCTACACGCACAATTCAAGATGCAATAACATTTTTCAGCAGCTAGTAAGGAAAATAACCCTGGCAAAAATAAAAGTTTAGGGTTTTAAATTATTTTTTCCTGATTTTTTTTCAGTATATTATAAATTTAAGCAGAAAACATCAATAGACTTCAATTATACTACGGAGAATAATCTTAAAGGCAATTTTTGGTTAGATGGAGTAAATTCTGGTTTTACTGACACTGGTTCCTTCACCCATTTAATGGTTTTTATTAATTGATTTGAATTTCTTATTGCCATTACTGAGTACATTTTAAGTTCGATGCTTCATTGCAGTCTTAGAGCTCTGTTAATTTTTATATGCATTTTATTGAGTTTATATATTACATACTCTTAATTATAAATATTTTGAGTGCTTTTTTTACATTTAGTTGTTGAAATACAATATAAGAAATATGAAGTTTACCAATTAACAGAAAGACGTTACATAGTATCTATTCATTTGACTTTTCCATAAGATGCTGAATAAATAAATAATACAATTCTGAAGAAAGAAGCGATATTCAAGTTATTCTTAAGGTCTTCAATTTAAGTACTAAAATGTCTTTTCATACCCTTTATTTAACCTTCCAAGATTCTAGCAAACAAAATCAGCAAAATGCTTAGAAAGAAAAAAACTAGCAATTATATTGTGATTAATCTTGAACCTCTTTTTATCATTTTTCTATCAACTAACATTGTAAACTCTCATCGTAACAAAAATACATTGAAAATTATGATGGAAATGAAAATATTTAAGATATCAGTCCAGACATCCAGACATAGATGGACACAGATACATAAACAGGACACACACACACACACACACACACAGACACACACACACACATTCAAGGACATCATTGTTTGGTATCTTACCTTGATATCTAAGATGACACCACTGCAGTATAGACATCAAAATTCTCATTGTCTTTTTTTTTTCTTCTTCTTCTTCTTCTTCTTATTATTACTATACTTTCGGCTCTATGGTACATGTGCGCAATGTGCAGGTAAGTTACATATGTATACATGTGCCATGCTGGTGTGCTGCACCCACCAACTCGTCATCTAGCATTAGGTATATCTCCCAATGCTATCCCTCCCCCCTCCGCCCACCCCACAACAGTCCCCGAAGTGTGATGTTCCCCTTCCTGTGTCCATGTGTTCTCATTGTTCAATTCCCACCTATGAGTGAGAATATGTGGTGTTTGGTTTTTTGTTCTTGTGATAGTTTACTGAGAATGATGATTTCCAATTTCATCCATGTCCCTACAAAGGACATGAACTCATCATTTTTTATGGCTGCATAGTATTCCATGGTGTATATGTGCCACATTTTCTTAATCCAGTCTATCATTGTTGGACATTTGGGTTGGTTCCAAGTCTTTGCTATTGTGAATAATGCTGCAATAAACATACGTGTGCATGTGTCTTTATAGCAGCATGATTTACAGTCCTTTGGGTATATACCCAGTAATGGGATGGCTGGGTCGAATGGAATTTCTAGTTCTAGATCCCTGAGGAATCGCCACACTGACTTCCACAATGGTTGAACTAGTTTACAGTCCCACCAACAGTGTAAAAGTGTTCCTATTTGTCCACATCCTCTCCAGCACCTGTTGTTTCCTGACTTTTTAATGATTGCCATTCTAACTGGTGTGAGATGGTATCTCATTGTGGTTTTGATTTGCATTTCTCTGATGGCCAGTGATGGTGAGCATTTTTTCATGTGTTTTTTGGCTGCATAAATGTCTTCTTTTGAGAAGTGTCTGTTCATGTCCTTCGCCCACTTTTTGATGGGGTTGTTTGTTTTTTTCTTGTAAATTTGTTGGAGTTCATTGTAGATTCTGGATATTAGCCCTTTGTCAGATGAGTAGGTTGCGAAAATTTTCTCCCATTTTGTAGGTTGCCTGTTCACTCTGATGGTAGTTTCCTTTGCTGTGCAGAAGCTCTTTAGTTTAATTAGATCCCATTTGTCAATTTTGGCTTTTGTTGCCATTGCTTTTGGTGTTTTAGACATGAAGTCCTTGCCCATGCCTATGTCCTGAATGGTAATGCCTAGGTTTTCTTCTAGGGTTTTTATGGTTTTAGGTCTAACATTTAAGTCTTTAATCCATCTTGAATTGATTTTTGTATAAGGTGTAAGGAAGGGATCCAGTTTCAGCTTTCTACATATGGCTAGCCAGTTTTCCCAGCACCATTTATTAAATAGGGAATCCTTTCCCCATTTCTTGTTTTTGTCAGGTTTGTCAAAGATCAGATAGTTGTAGATATGTGGCATTATTTCTGACGGCTCTGTTCTGTTCCATTGATCTATATCTCTGTTTTGGTACCAGTACCATGCTGTTTTGGTTACTGTAGCCTTGTAGTATAGTTTGAAGTCAGGTAGTGTGATGCCTCCAGCTTTGTTCTTTTGGCTTAGGATTGACTTGGCGATGCGGGCTCTTTTTTGGTTCCATATGAACTTTAAAGTAGTTTTTTCCAATTCTGTGAAGAAAGTCATTGGTAACTTGATGGGGATGGCATTAAATCTGTAAATTACCTTGGGAAGGATGGCCATTTTCATGATATTGATTCTTCCTACCCATGAGCATGGAATGTTCTTCCATTTGTTTATATCCTCTTTTATTTCCTTGGGCAGTGGTTTGTAGTTCTCCTTGAAGAGGTCCTTCACATCCCTTGTAAGTTGGATTCCTAGGTATTTTATTCTCTTTGAAGCAATTGTGAATGGGAGTTCACTCATGATTTGGCTCTCTGTTTGTCTGTTATTGATGTATAAGAATGCTTGTGATTTTTGTACATTGATTTTGTATCCTGAGACTTTGCTGAAGTTGCTTATCAGCTTAAGGAGATTTTGGGCTGAGACAATGGGGTTTTCTAGATATACTATCATGTCATCTGCAAACAAGGGACAATTTGACTTCCTCTTTTCCTAATTGAATACCCTTGATTTCCTTCTCTTGCCTAATTGCCCTGGCCAGAACTTCCAACACTATGTTGAATAGAAGTGGTGAGAGAGGGCATCCCTGTCTTGTGCCAGTTTTCAAAGGGAATGCTTCCAGTTTTTGCCCATTCAGTATGATATTGGCTGTGGGTTTGTCATAAATAGCTCTTATTATTTTGAGATACGTCCCATCAATACCTAATTTATTGAGAGTTTTTAGCATGAAGTGTTGTTGAATTTTGTCAAAGGCCTTTTCTGCATCTATTGAGATAATCATGTGGTTTTTGTCTTTGGTTCTGTTTATATGCTGGATTACATTTATTGATTTGCGTATATTGAACCAGCCTTGCATCCCAGGGATGAAGCCCACTTGATCATGGTGGATAAGCTTTTTGATGTGCTGCTGGATTCTGTTTGCCAGTATTTTATTGAGGATTTTTGCATCAATGTTCATCAAGGATATTGGTCTAAAATTCTCTTTTTTTGTTGTGTCTCTGCCAGGCTTTGGTATCAGGATGATGCTGGCCTCATAAAATGAGTTAGGGAGGATTCCCTCTTTTTCTATTGATTGGAATAGTTTCAGAAGGAATGGTACCAGCTCCTCCTTGTACCTCTGGTAGAATTCGGCTGTGAACCCATCTGGTCCTGGACTTTTTTTGGTTGGTAAGCTATTGATTATTGCCACAATTTCAGCTCCTGTTATTTGCCTATTCAGAGATTCAACTTCTTCCTGGTTTAGTCTTGGGAGGGTGTATGTGTTGAGGAATTTATCCATTTCTTCTAGATTTTCTAGTTTATTTGCGTAGAGGTGTTTGTAATATTCTCTGATGGTAGTTTGTATTTCTGTGGGATCGGTGGTGATATCCCCTTTATCATTTTTTATTGCATCTATTTGATTCTTCTCTCTTTTTTTCTTTATTAATCTTGCTAGCGGTCTATCAATTTTGTTGATCCTTTCACAAAACCAGCTCCTGGATTCATTGATTTTTTGAAGGGTTTTTTGTGTCTCTATTTCCTTCAGTTCTGCTCTGATTTTAGTTATTTCTTGCCTTCTGCTAGCTTTTGAATGTGTTTGCTCTTGCTTTTCTAGTTCTTTTAATTGTGATGTTAGGGTTTCAATTTTGGATCTTTCCTGCTTTCTCTTGTGGGCATTTAGTGCTATAAATTTCCCTCTACACACTGCTTTGAATGCATCCCAGAGATTCTGGTATGTTGTGTCTTGGTTCTCGTTGGTTTCAAAGAACATCTTTATTTGTGCCTTCATTTCGTTATGTAGCCAGTAGTCATTCAGGAGCAGGTTGTTCAGTTTCCACGTAGTTGAGCGGTTTTGAGTGAGATTCTTAATCCTGAGTTCTAGCTTGATTGCACTGTGATCTGAGAGATAGTTTGTTATAATTTCTGTTCTTTTACATTTGTTGAGGAGAGCTTTACTTCCAAGTATATGGTCAATTTTGGAATAGGTGTGATGTGGTGCTGAAAAAAATGTATATTCTGTTGATTTGGGGTGGAGAGTTCTGTAGATGTCTATTAGGTCCGCTTGGTGCAGAGCTGAGTTCAATTCCTGGGTATCCTTGTTGACTTTCTGTCTCATTGATCTGTCTAATGTTGACAGTGGGGTGTTAAAGTCTCCCATTATTAATGTGTGGGAGTCTAAGTCTCTTTGTAGGTCACTCAGGACTTGCTTTATGAATCTGGGTGCTCCTGTATTGGGTGCATATATATTTAGGATAGTTAGCTCTTCTTGTTGAATTAATCCCTTTACCATTATGTAATGACCTTCTTTGTCTCTTTTAATCTTTGTTGGTTTAAAGTCTGTTTTATCAGAGACTAGGATTGCAGCCCCTGCCTTTTTTTGTTTTCCATTTGCTTGGTAGATCTTCCTCCATCCTTTTATTCTGAGCCTATGTGTGTCTCTGCACGTGAGATGGGTTTCCTGAATACAGCACACTGATGGGTCTTGAGTCTTTATCCAATTTGCCAGTCTGTGTCTTTTAATTGGAGCATTTAGTCCATTTACATTTAAAGTTAATATTGTTATGTGTGAATTTGATCCTGTCATTATGATGTTAGCTGGTTATTTTGCTCGTTAGTTGATGCAGTCTCTTCCTAGTCTCGATGGTCTTTACATTTCGGTATGATTTTGCAGTGGCTGGTACCGGTTGTGCCTTTCCATGTTTAGCGCTTCCTTCAGGAGCTCTTTTAGGGCAGGCCTGGTGGTGACAAAATCTCTCAGCATTTGCTTGTCTGTAAAGTATTTTATTTCTCCTTCACTTATGAAGCTTAGTTTGGCAAGATATGAAATTCTGGGTTGAAAATTCTTTTCTTTAAGAATGTTGAATATTGGCCCCCACTCTCTTCTGGCTTGTAGGGTTTCTGCCGAGAGATCCGCTGTTAGTCTGATGGGCTTCCCTTTGACGGTAACCCGACCTTTCTCTCTGGCTGCCCTTAACATTTTTTCCTTCATTTCAACTTTGGTGAATCTGACAATTATGTGTCTTGGAGTTGCTCTTCTCGAGGAGTATCTTTGTGGCGTTCTCTGTATTTCCTGAATCTGAATGTTGGCCTGCCTTGCTAGATTGGGGAAGTTCTGCTGGATAATATCCTGCAGAGTGTTTTCCAACTTGTTTCCATTGTCCCCGTGACTTTCAGGTACACCAATCAGACGTAGATTTGGTCTTTTCACATAGTCCCACATTTCTTGGAGGCTTTGCTCATTTCTTTTTATTCTTTTTTCTCTAAACTTCCCTTCTCGCTTCATTTCATTCATTTCATCTTCCATGGCTGATACCCTTTCTTCCATTTGATCGCATCGGCTCCTGAGGCTTCTGCATTCTTCACGTAGTTCTTGAGCCTTGGTTTTCAGCTCCATCAGCTCCTTTAAGCACTTCTCTGTATTGGTTATTCTAGTTATACATTCTTCTAAATTTTTTTCAAAGTTTTCAACTTCTTTGCCTTTGGTTTGAATATCCTCCCGTAGCTCGGAGTAATTTGATCGTCTGAAGCCTTCTTCTCTCAGCTCGTCAAAGTCATTCTCCGTCCAGCTTTGTTCCGTTGCTGGTGAGGAACTGCGTTCCTTTGGAGGAGGAGAGGTACTCTGCTTTTTAGAGTTTCCAGTTTTTCTGCTCTGTTTTTTCCTCATCTTTGTGATTTTATCTACTTTTGGTCTTTGATGATGGTGATGTACAGATGGGTTTTTGGTGTGGATGTCCTTTCTGTTAGTTTTCCTTCTAACAGACAGGACCCTCAGCTGCAGGTCTGTTGGAGTACCTGGCCGGCCGTGTGAGGTGTCAGTCTGCCCCTGCTTGGGGGTGCCTCCCAGTTAGGCTGCTCGGGGGTCGGGGGTCAGGGGTCAGGGACCCACTTGAGGAGGCAGTCAGCCCGTTCTCAGATCTCCAGCTGCGTGCTGGGAGAACCACTGCTCTCCTCAAAAAAAAAAAAAAAAAAAAAAAAAATTCTCATTGTCACTATGTTTTGACAGATATGATCATTCAGCAAACTTGGTAGCTCAAAGAACCTGCACAAGCCCTTTGTCTTTTTGATTCCTTGATTTATTTAACATTTCTTGAGTGCTAACCATGTCCCAGGCACTGTTCCATGTGTTGGGGCTAGAACAGCTTCTTCTCTCATGGTGTTTATATTCTAGTGGAATTTTTGGTCTCATAGACACACACACACACACACACAGAATAGATACATAGATAAATTATATATACATAGTTTATTTTCAGCAGTTTGACAATGATGTGGTAGATAGATGATAGATAGATAGATAGATAGATAGACAGAGATAGGTTCACACACACACACACACACACACATACACAAAGATGTTGATTGTTCTATTGCCTGATTTTTTTTCCCCTGTAACCACCAGAATTGGTGATAAAATTATTGAGCTGGAAACAAAAGTTGCTAACTACTTTCATATTCTAAAGAAAATCATCTTTCTGGCCTCAAATTTGGGACCAGACTCCTTCTTGTAGGATTTTCTAAGAGGGTATTAAACCATCTCTATCCCTGTCCTCAATCTACATGAGAGGATTAGACGCAGGAAAAATTTGAGGCATTGGTTGTGCAGAATTTTAGCAGAGAATGGTCTTTTCTAGTCCTTGATATTTTCTCTCTGTGCCAGGGAAAGGAGGAATTCCAAAAAGATCAGTTGAAGACTGGATATGGCTTTCAAGAAGGAAACACTAGCATCACTCTCCTCAGCTTAAGTGCCTGCTGAGATGAGAGCAGCAGGCCTATCTGATGTTCTCATGAGAAAGAAGCAAGAAGGCAGATTTCTTGACATTGCTTTGTAGTTGTTTCTCGAGGTTTCGGAGCCTACAGGAACATAAAGATGGTATCTGTTTCTGATCCAGAGATTTCTGAAGGCAAGAGATCTGCTAAGGTAGCCCATGCCAGCAGTGTGTACAGAGATAATGTAATGAGCTGGGGGCAGAAAAGAGAGTGGCATCCTATATTCCACTTTGCTCTGGCTTTTTGGACCAGGCAAGGAAGTTAGGATCTCAGTAGCTTCTCACAAAAGCATATGGAAATTAGAGGTGATTCAGGTCACTTCCAGGGCAAAACAACTGAAGGTCCAATTTTAATAAGCAGTCAGGGGATTGATGATAAGACTGAAGTGAGGGTTGGCTGCTTTTCTCTGAAGCTGGTCTTCAGATGCAGAGGATACAAGGTGAAGTGGAAAAACTGCTTACATTATATACGTGCAGGTACACTTAAAGGAATCACTCATCTCTTAAAAAAATTCTATTCTACTCAAGCATTATTTTCCAGATTTAAGATCCCCTTTACATTCTTTCAACAGATATTTATTGAATGCTGACAATGTTCCAGGTCCTATTCTTGGTGCTGGGGATGTAACAATGAACAGACACATATATAGAGAGAGGAAGACCATAAACCGAGTCCACTATCAGTGTCAAAGCTGCCAGCACAAAGATTGTGAGTTGTACTGACAGCAGTGTCAAGCACAAAGCAGGAGCCCTGATATACGTTATATTGAATGAATAAATGAGGTTAAATTAGATGACTTCTAGGATCATTTCCAGTTTTGATAATTTGTGTTTTCCTTATTGTCTCCAACTCTGTTAGTTATGCATATCTTATTTGGACATAATTTTAATATTAATCAAGTACCAATTATATTCTGGATAATGCTAAACTATATCATATATTTGTGTGTTCTCATTTAATTTTCATAGCAGCACCATGAGGTAGATTTGATTATCCCATTTTACAGATGAAAGTACTAAGGCTCATGAGGTTAAATGTTTTACCCAATTGGCACAGCTGGAATTTGAAAGCTATGGGTTTTCTGTTTGGTTGGTTGGTTGTTTTATTTCTTTTGCTCCAAATCCTGTACTTTTTCTGTTAGATCACACTGTCTCCCTAATATTATGGTACTGTATACTGCAAAGTGCTAGAGCATCATATAATTAGCATTCATAGTGAAACTAGTTTTCAAACTGTCTTTACATTGTATATATATATTATGTATATGCATTTATATGACTTTTTTGCATAGGAATACACACACATACACATATATATTCTTAGTTATACTCTGCGCAGGCAGAGAAGATACTCTTCACTGTTTTATGGATCGAAAAACTGATATTTATAAAAGTTAAATTATATAACTAAGCAGAGTTATTACTGAGATTGGAGCTCATGTCTTCCAGTGCCAATTACTATATTTTCAACATAACACAATGTCTCAGTGACCCTCAGAAGATGCTCTTTTCTTCCAAAGCTCCTTAAAACTCTAGTTTAAAACATAACAACTGCTCTAGAGAGTATCTCAATCTTTTTTTCATGTCTCACTCCATAGACAGGCTGTAACTCAAGTTCTTCTGTACTACAAATAGGGTTTAGAACAGCATTCTACATAGAGAGGGAGTCAAGCAAATAATTTGAAAGGGAATGATAGCTCCTTGAGCACACAGGCAACAATTTAGCAATTTTTTCCAGAACAGGAAAAAGGTCTAAAGAAGTTCCCTTATTCTTTTTATTTTTTCTTTGAACCTCTTATGGCAGTGAATATTTGACATTAATGTGAAAAATATCATTCTTTCTTATGTATTAAATTGTTTTTTTTCTAACCCATGTTGAAATTGTTTTCCAGGAATGGAAATGATTTTGAGCTGATGAGCCATAACCATGCATTGCCTGTGGTCATCAAAAACACTGATTAGTAACTTAGTTCCAGAGGTAAGGGTGACATTCTGTGACTACAGACTAGAAGAAAACAAATGAGTTCACAGAAGAGTTAAGCCAAATAGTCTTTCCTCTTGCAGTCACTCCCCATGTTACACATACATATTCCTCCAGTGTATTAGTCCATTTTCACACTGCTATAAGAACTACACAAGACTGGGTAATTTATAAAGAAATGGGATTTAATTTAATCACAGTTCCACATGGCTTGGAGGCCTCAGGAAACTTGCAATCATGACAGAAGGTGAAGGGAAGCAAGGCACGTCTTCACAAGGTGGCAGGAGAGAGAGCACAGGGGAAACTGTCACTTATAAAACCATCAGATCTTGTGAGAACTTCCTCACTATGATGAGAACAGCATGGGGGAAACTGTCCCTATGATCCAATCACCTCCCACCAGGTCCCTCCTTTGACATGTGGAGATTACAATTCGAGATGAGATTTGGGTGGGGACATAGAGCCAAACCATATCACCCATGTTACACATTCATGCTTGTTGGAGCTATGTCTCATAAGCAAATAGCTGATTCTGCCATTTGCCTGCTTTTAAACATTCAGTGTCTCCCCTGTGCCTCTGACAACGTTTTCAAATGTGGTATAAATCAAAATAATCCAGGAAACTTGAAGGAAATGTAATTTTCAAATCTAGGTAACTTGTTCATTTAACAAGCTCCCTGAGGGATGTTGATACCCATTTAAAGTTGAAAAACATTGGCCTTTGGGGGTTAAATACAGACTCTTCAGCTTGGCATTCAAGGCCCACCTTTCATTGTCCTGTTCTGGCATTTCCAGCCTTATCTTCTGGTAAGTCTACATTTCAATCACATTCCCAAACCCCCTAGTACTGGCCCTGCACAGAACAGGCATTCAATATGGTTTATAAATTGACCTTGCTATTTCAGTGTTCTAGTCCACTAAGCTAAGTAGCCGCCAAGGTGTTGTAGGAAATTATATTGGTCTGTGTCCTTTGCTTACTCTACTACTTCTCCTTTCTTTTCCATCAGACTTGGTGCTGCCTGAGAATTTAATTTTTCAAAGTGACATTTAGTTCTTACTTAGCCATTGAGCTTCAAAGTATGGTCACAATAGAGTGGTAATGCAAAAGGCAGAAATATTTCTCACGTTGAGCATAGCAACCCCAAAAACATAATGAAAATCATAATACAGTCACTTTCCCCATCATTCTGCATTAATGATTACAGTTTCAGAGTTCCAAATACTGATTCTCTGCTGTTTCAAGAAGCTTTCAATTTATTCACATTCCCAATTCCATCCTAGATTCAAAGAGAAAGATGTGCCAGTGTTTACTTTGTCTCTTTTCAGTCCTGAAGAATGCCAATGTTCCTAACCCACACCAAGTGTTTCCATTAGTCTTATTCATATGTCATTCTGTTGAGGTCTTATTGCCCCTTGCTCCCTTGAAAATAATGTCATCATCTAAAAGATCACTTGGCTGTATTTTATTCTCTGTGTGCTGTAAAAATTTACTCTGATGGAAATAAGAATTTTGCCCATATGAAAAAAATAGCCCACTATTTAATCATTTGATGGTTCAGGTTGACATTGTGAGAAGATTAGTTAGCTAAACCAAACAATGTGCCTGTGTGTGTGTGTATTTATGTGTGTGTTTGTATATTCATTGCACATGTATGTGCATGTCTGTGTATTCACTGTATCTGTGTGTGTGTGTGTGCCTACGCAGGGGGCAAAGGATGCTGAAATCTAGCCTGTCCTTGACATGTACTTTGGTGCAGTGGTGGATAATGCCAGGAGGAAGGGGGTACTTGTTTCCCTTTCTGAGAGGTTACCTTTGTCCACCAACTATGTGCCTGAGGGACCACCTTTTATTTTGATTCAACCATTCATAGAGATTGGCTTTTTTCTAATTTTCAAAGAAACTCATATAGACTAGCAGTGTCTGTATGTAAGTACATGTCTGTGCATATGTTCATGTGTATGCATATTTGTGTGTGTGTGTGTGTGAGAGAGAGAGAGAGAGAGAGAGAAACAGAGAGAGAGAGAAGAGGGGGATAAGAGAGACTGTAGACCATGCATTTGTAGGCTGAGAGAGTTAGCATTTTGGATAGACAAAGCAAGCTTCTACCTATTGTGGTAGGAACAAAAGTTAAAATTATTCTCCTTCACAGTATTAACTATTATGCAAATATCCCTTCCATACACCAATGTCATAGAAATTTTCCCTCAGAATGGTACAATATGGATGAAGAAGCACTGAGATAAGAGTTGGGAGAATTGAGTTTTTTCCTGTCCCAGTTCTAACACATAGCTGTGTGACCTTAAGTAAATTCTGTAACCTCATAATATCAATATTCTCATCTATACACACGGATTCCTCAGGGCCCACTTTGCTATCCCTATACAACTCCACGTGTGCACATACATGTGTTTATTTATTTACCTTTTTTTCTCAAAGAAAGAAGTGTAGCTGGTTGACACTTTAACACTTCTCACTTTTCTTGCTTAAGCTCCTCTAGCACCCCTCTACAAAACTTGCAACATTTTCTCTCCAGGCTGTCTTTAAAAAAAAAGGCTACATATCTTTATTTTTTAAAACAGCTCTTTATTGCTTTTCACTCCAGGGAAATGGATGTGAGATGATTAAAGATAACCAATACTGGAGAGGCTAAAAAGCTTCTGGAAGTCTCAGAAAATGCGAGTTGAGGCTTGGAAAATTCAAGGAACTTTATCTGTCTTCTTTTCTTCCTTCAGTTCAACGAATATTTATTGAAGGACTATAAGGTGGCATACCTGCCCAAAGCACCAAGACCATGGCAATAAACAAATTAGACAAAAATCATTGCCATCATGGAGCTTACATTCTATTGGGTGGAGGCAAACGAAAAATCAGTAGCTATATATGAATCAGTAGAAAAAAATATGTATATATTCTATCAAATAGTGGTCAGTGTTATGGAGAAAAATCAGGCAAGGAATGGTAATAGAAGGTGTGTGTGTGTGTGTGTGTGTGTGTGTAAATGGAAGAAGTTGTGGTTTTAAAAAGGGTTGTCAGGAAATGCCTCGCTGAAAAGTTAACATTTGAGATAAAACATGAAAGAAGTGAAGGAGTGAGCTATGTGAATATCTGAAGAAGAGCAATCTAGCACAATAGACCTGAGCCAGAAGCATTCCTGGCATGTTCTAGTAACAGCAACGAAGCCAGTGTTGCTGCAGCTGAGTGAGTTAGTGTAAAAATAGATGTCAGAGAGTTAAAGCAGGGCTATATTGTGTGGGATCTTGTAGATTACTGCGAAGGACTTTGGATTTTACTCTGAGTAGAGAAATACTGAAAGACTTTGATTACGTGAGTGATATGATTACAGTTGAATTTTTATAAGATCACAATAGATGCTGTGTTGACAACAGACTGTTGGGGCCAGGGTATAAATACAAAAATTATTTAGGAAACTATTGCTATAATTAGATGAGAGACTACTGACAGCTTGAATCAGGGCAATAGCAGTAGAAAGTAAGAGAAGGGATTGATTTTTATGCACATTTTTGAGGTACAACGTAAGGATTTGCTTATAGTATGGAAGTGGGGTATAAGAGGAAAAATAGCATCCAGAATGACCCTAGAGTTTTAGGTTTAATAACCAAAAGTATGTAGTTTCTTTTTACTGATATGCCATACATACACTGATACAGGAAAGACAGCAGGAGAAGTCCAGATCTTGATGGGATAACTGGTGATTCAATTTTGGACATGTTAGGCTTGAGAAGATTATTGGACATCTCAGTAAAAATGTGAAGTCAGCAGTTTGACATATGACTCTTCATTTCAGGAGAGAGATTTGGCCTGGAGATAAAAATTTAAGAATCATTAGAAAATAAGTAGTAATTAAAGACATTAAGCTAATTTGATCACTAAGGGGGTGACTGGAGGTAAAGAATAAGTCCAAGCAAGAATTGAGTCCTGAGACTGCAATTTTAACAAGTAGGAAAGAGGAATAATAAGAAAGTAAAAGTACGTGAAGTTCTGAAGGCCAAGTCAAATAAGTGCTTTACAGAGAAGAGAGCGTTCACTTGTTTCAAATGTTGCAGATGGGTAAGTAAGATGCACATGGATAAGTAGATTCAGCAATGTGGAGATACTGGCAATCTAGACAAGAGTAGTTTCAGGGCAGTGGTGAATAGGAAAGCCTGGTTAGAATGAGTTCAAGAGAACAGGGAAAGAGGTTTCCAATGCACCTTTAGAGGAGTTTTGCTGTAAAGGCAAGGAAAAAACAAACATTAGCTTGAGGAAGTGTGTGAGATCAAAGAAGGTTTTTTTTCTTTTTTAATTTGTGACATATGATACCTACGCAAAACTATATCAAGCATGAATGTAGTTTAATAAATAATTATTCAAGGAACAGCCGAGTAACTACCACCTAAGTCAAGAAGTAGAACACTGCAGCATCCTAGAAGTCCAGTGTAGGCCCTTCTTGATCAAAAACTTGTCCTTTCCCCTTAAAGCACCATCTTGACTTTCTCAATGATTCCTTTCATATCTTTATATTTTCATCATACAAAATTATATCTCTAAGCACCAATTGTTTGGTTTAGCCAGATTTTGGCATTTGGATAAATTCAATCGCATTGTATGTATTTTTGTTTTGCTTCTTTCACTATTAGTGTGTTTTCTGTTGCTTATAACAGCATACCTGAAACTGGGTAATTTATAAATAAAAATAATTTATTTCCTCCAGTTCTGAGGGCTAAGTCCAAGGTCAAGGGACCACATCTGGTGAGGACCTACCTGCTGATGAAGACTCTGCAGAGTCCTGAGGTGGTGCAGGGCATCACATGGTGAAGGAGCTCCGCATGCTAACATGCTAGCTCAGTCTCTCTTCCTCTTCTTATAAAGCCACCAGTTCTCCTCCCATGATAACCCATTAATCCATGAATGGATTAATGCATTCGTGAGGGCAAAGTGCTCATCACTCAATCACCTCTAAAAGGCCCCACCTCTCAATACTGCCACATTGATGATTAAGTTTGAACATGAGTTTTGGAGAGGACAAATATTCAATCCATAGCAATTGTTTTTCAGATTAATTCATATTGCAGTTTTTAGCTGTACTTGGTTTAATGTTACAGCCGTGTGATAGCCCGTTCTATGAATGTTTCAGGATTTATACATCCATTCTCTGCTAATACATTTGGACGTTTCTGGTTTATGCCCTGCACCACCTTCCCACTACCACCATCAGATTTCAGTCGCAGCTGTGGTCAGCAGTACTCCTGCATACTAGAACAGAAGCGCCCCAGCTGAATCAATGCTCACAGATCTTCTGGATGTGTTTGTTTGTTTGTTTTCCTTTTTCTTTTACTTCAGGTTGTTTATTTAGGCCTCACTTGATTGATTGATTGGCTTGCTAGCAGGGCAGCCCAGAAAAGCACACAGAAGCTAATTCTTCGAGGATCAGTTCTCAACCAATGAGGGACAGCAGCCTTTTGGAGGGACAATTTTTAGCTGAATACTATGTAGTTCTTCATAACACAAATGAGCCCCAGTTGCCTTGAGTGCTATTCAGCTTAAAAATGCACACTTTATTGGTTTTCCCTCTTTCCCCATCTCATTCTTCCCACGTCCTCAATGGTACTTTCTAAGATCACCTCTCAAATGAACCACCTGAACTCAAATCCTTGTCTCAGAGTCTGCTTGAAGGGAAACCAAAACAAAGATAAGACTTTTATGAATAATGCAACAGTGAATATTCTTAAACATACCTCTTGGGATACCTGTGCACAAATTGCTCTAGGGCAGGGCCCAGCAAACATTTTCTGCAGCAGGCTAGATAATAAATATTTTAGGCTTTTCTGGACACATATCGTCTCTGTCGCATGTTCTTTGTTTTATTGTTTTTATTTTCACAAGCATTTAAAATGCAAAGTATGGTTTGTCAATCACTGCACTAGAGTATATTCTTGTGAGTGAAATCAGTAGATCAAAGGGCATATATAGGTTTTGCTTTCTTATATACTACCAATTTTTCTAAAGTGCTTGTTCACTCCCAATAGCAGGGCATGAGAGATCCAGTTATTCCATAACCTTGCCCACATTTTGTATTTGACAGAATTTTTATTTTTAGCCATTCTCTTGGGAGTGTAGCAGTATTATAATGTGGCTTTATCTTGCATTTCCTTGATGACCAATCAGGTTGAGAAATTCTGCATATGTATAATGGCTAATTGGTTTTCCATGTTCAGCTAGTACCTGTTTAAGTCTTTTTTCTGATTTTCTTTTGGTTTAACCTGTTGTTTTTTTTCATTGACTTGCAGAATATCTTTGTAAATTCTGGATATGAATCCTTTGTTTTATTTGACTGTGCTTCAAATATCTTCTCTCACTTCATGACTGACACTTTCACTCTATTAATTGTATGTTTCAATGAACAAAATTTCTTAATTTTATTGAGGTAAGATTTATCAATCATTTCATGATTGTGAATTTTTTATTCTGTTCAAGAAAGTTTTCTCTATCTGAAGGTTATAAAGATATTTTTCTATGTTATCTTCTATAACTTTATTGTATTTTTTTCCTATCACATTTAAGTTTAACCATGCCAGGCATGGTGGCACACACCTGTAATCCCAGCACTTTGGGAAGCCAAGGCAGGAGGATCACTTGAGGCCAGAAGTTTGAGACCAGCCTGGGCAACATAGCAAGATCTCACCTCTCTCTATATATTTTTTTAATTAGCCAGGTGTGGTGGTGTGGGCCTGTAGTCCTAGCTGCTTGGGAGGCTGAGGTGGGGGGATCGCTTGAGTCTAGGAGTTTGAGGCTGCAGTGAGCTATGATCGTGCCACTGCACTCGAGCCTGAGTGACAGAGCAAAACTCTGTCTCAAAAAAAAAAAAAAATCTAACGGGAGCTATTTTTGTGTAGATTATGAGGTGGGGGTTCGATTTCATTTTATTTCCATTTAGCTATCAATTATTCCAGCAGCATTTGTTTAAAAGATTATCCTTGCTCTACTACTAAACTATAGTTGCTTTCTTTTAACCTTTTTATCCATATATATTTGAGTTTTAATCTGAGCTCTATTCTGTTTCATTGGTCTGTTTGATGACCTTGCACAAATACAAACTGTGTATAGCAATTTTAAAATTAGACACTGGCTAGACGAGGTGGCTAATGCCTGTAATCCCAGCGCTTTAGAAGGCTGAGGCAGGTGGATTGCTTGAGCTCAGGAGTTCAAGACCAGTCTGGGCAACATAAAGAAACCTCATCTCTACAAAAAATACAAAGATTAGCCAGGTGTGGTGACTGCTTCTGTAGTCCCAGCTGCTTGGGAGGCTGAGGTGGGAGAATGGCTTGAGTCCAGGAGGTCCAGGCTGCAGTGAGTCAAGATCGCGCCAATGCATTCCAACCTGGGTGACAGACTGAGATCCTATCTCAAAAGCAAAACAAACAGGCTGGGCACGGTGTCTCATGCCTGTAATCCCAGCATTTTGGGAAACCAAGTCGGGTGGATCACCTGAGGTCAGGAGATCGAGAGCAGCCTGGCCAACATGGCGAAAACCCGTCTCTACTAAAAATACAAAAATTAGACGGGCATGGTGATGGGTGCCTGGGAGGCTGAGGCAGGAGAATCGCTTGAACCCAGGAGGCAGAGGTTGCAGTGAGCCGAGATAGCGCCACTGCACTCCAGCCTGGGCAACAGAGCAAGACTCTGTCTAAAAAAAAAAAAAAAAAAAATCAGACATTGTTCCCTCAAACACGAAGAAAACTAAGATTTTGATGATGATTGCATTGGATCTATGGATTAAGTTTGGAGAAATGATACCTTTATAATGTTGAACCTTCAAATATATGGATATGGTATATTTATCTATTTATTTAGGCCTGCCCTAATGTCTTTCAATAATGTTTGCCAATTCCCATGTAGATTTACCGCTTGATTTTGAGATTGCTAATGTTACTGTAGGCTTTATCAACTTCTTTTTTGATTCGTCTATTTTTTTCTAACTTTTTTGAGATATGATTGACAAAAATTGTATATATTTATGGTGTACAACATGACATTTTGATATATGTGTTCATTGTGAAGTGATTACCACAGTCAAGCTAGCTAACATATCCATTACCTCACCTAATTACCATTCTTTTTTGTAGTGAGAACGCTTGAGATATACTCTCTAGGCAAATTTCAAAGAACATAATACATTATTATTAACTATAGTCATCATGCTGTACATTGGGTCTTCAGAACTTATATAACTGGAAGTTTTTACCCTTTGACCAACATCTCATTTCCACCACAGCCACCAGGTCCTAGTAACCGCCATTCCATTCTCTATTACCATCAGTTCGACTTTTTAATTTTTTTTAAGATTCCACGTATAAGTGAGATCATATAGTATTTGTCTTTCTATGTCTGGGTTATTTCAGTTAGTATAATCCAAGTTCATACATGTTGTCACATATGACAGGATTTTCTTCTTTTTAGGGCAGAATAACATTTACACACACTTTTTCTTTATCTACTCATTTGTCTACAGACACTTAGGTTGTTTCCATATTTCAGCTGTTGTAAATAGTGCTGCAATGACCAGATTTCTCTTTGAGATAGTGATTTTACCTCCTTTGGATTTATACCCAGAAGTGGAATTGCTGGATCATATGGTAGTTCTATTTTTTAACTTTTTGAGAAACCTCCATACTGTTTTCTATAATGCTGTGTTTTTTACATTAATTTTTGATTCTTTTAATAATATAGAGAGATATAGAACTAAAATTGATACGCATATATTGATATTCAGTTCAGAGACTTCAATAAATTCATATTCTTTTGGTTATTGTGACAAAATACATGTAACAGAAAATTAGCCATTTTGGTCATTTCAAAGTGTACAATTTGGTGGGTTTCTGTGTATTCATGAAGTTGTGCAACCATCAACACTAACTCTACAACATTTTTGTCACCCCAAAGGGAAGCCCCATGCTTATTACACTTCCCCTTCGCTCATCCCTTTCAGCTGCAAATCTGCTCTCTGTCTCGATTGATTTGCTGATTCTGAAAATTCATAAATAGAATTAGACACTTTGTCAATAATGCTGCTATTAACATTCATATACAAGTTTTGCGTGGACATATGTTTTTATATTTTGTGAGTATGTACCTAAAACTGTAATTATTGGGTCATATAATAACTCTTTTAGTTTGAGGAACTAAAAACTGTTTTCTAAAGTATCTGCATCAGTTCCACCAGCAATATATGAGAGCTCCAGTTTCCCCACATCCTTGTCAGGATTAGCTACTGTTTGACTTTTTGAGTATAGCCATTCTGGTGGATGCAAAGCGGTATCTCATGTGGGTTTGCTTTGCATTGTTTTAATGACAAATTTCATATTCTCTGATGGCCATTTGCAGATTTTCTTTTAAAAATTAGCTATTCAAGTCATTTGTCCTTTATTAATTGAGTCGTTTGACTTTTTGTTGTTGAGTTGTAAGAATTCTTTACATATCTTGGATACTAGACCTTTATCTTAAATATGACTGACAATGATTTTCTTCCATTCTGTGGTTTCTGTTTTTCTTGTCCTGATAATGTACTTTGAAGCACAGGGATTTCTCATTTTGATGAAGTGTCATTTATCTATTTTTATTTTTATTTATTTATTTTTCTTATGCTTTTGGTGTCATATATAAGGAAACCATTGTGAAGTCAAAGACAGAAAGGTGTACCCCATACTTACTTTCAAGGGTTTTATAATTTTATTTCTTACACTTGTGTCTTTAATCTATTTTGAGTTAATTTTTCTGTATGATATGGGGAGGGGTTCACCTTTATTCATTTACATGTGTACCTCCAGTTGTCCCAGCAGTGTTTTTGAAGAGACTATTCTGTCTCCACTGAATTGCCTTAGCACTCTTGTCAAAAATCAATTGCCATAGAGGTATGGGTTTATTTCTGGACTCTCATCTTATTCCATTGAACTGTAAGTCTATCCTTATGTCAGTACTATGCAGAATTGATTAGTGTAGCTTTGTAATAAGTTTGAAAATCAGGGAGGGTAAGTTCTCCCCTTTGTTGTTCTTTTTTGAGGATAGTTTGAGTTATTTGGAGTCCCTTGGATTTTCATATGAATTTTAAGAGCATCTCATCAATTTCTCCAAAAACGCCTTCTGGGATTTTGATAATGATTGCGTTGAATCTGCAGATTAATTTGAGGAGTAATTGCATCTTAATATTAAGTCTTCTAACCCATGCACATAAAATATCTTTCCATTTATTTAGGTCTTTTACATTTCTTTCAATGATATTTAATAGATTTCAGTATTCAATTTTGTTACTTCTTTTGTTAAATTTATTTCTAAGTATTTTATTCATTTTGATGCTATTGTAAATGGAGCTGTTTCTTAATTTTATTCTTGCATTGTACATTGCTAGTGTATAGAAATACAATTGAGTTTTATATATTGATTTTGTATCCTCTAGACTTGCTGTATTTTTATTAGCTATAGTAATTTTCTTAGGATTCTTGGAAATTTCTATATATAAATTCATGTCATCTGCACATATAATTGTACTTCTTCCCTTCTAATCTGGATGTTATAATTTAGTTTTCTTGCCTAATTGACTTTTCTAGAATCTCCTGTATAATATTGAATAGTAGAGGTGAGGATGGACATCTTTGTCTTATATATGGTCTTCGGGAGAAAGCATTCTGTTTTTCATTGTTAAGTACGATGTTAGCCGTACATTATTCATACATGTCCTTTATTAGGTTAAGAATATTCACATTTATTGAGTGTCTTTATCATAAAAGTGGATGTTATCAAATGCATTTTTCTGAGTCTATCGAAATAATCATGTGTATTATGATGTGCTATAGTGATTGATTTTTTTTTTAAAGGAGTTTTGCTCTTGTTGCCCAGGCTGGAGTGCAATGGCATGATCTTGGCTCACTGCAACCTTCGCCTCCCGGGTTCAAGCGATTCTCCTGCCTCAGCCTCCTAAGTAGCTGGGATTACAGGCATGTGCCACCACACCCGGCTTATTTTTCGTATTTTTAGTAGAAAAGGGGTTTCACCATGTTAGCCAGGCTGATCTCGAACTCCTGACCTCAGGTGAACTGCCCACCTCGGCCTCCCAAAGTGCTAGGATTACAGGTGTGAACCACTGCGCCCGGCCTAGTGAGTGATTTTTTTATGTCAGCGTTCTAATATCTACATTCTATGTCTACATACTGGGAATGTCTAATCCTACATTCCTGTGATAATTCCCACATGGTCCGATTGTATAATACTTTTTACATGATGCTGAATTTGACAGCATTTTGGTGAGGATTTTTGTTTCTATTTATGGTTCATATGGATCTGTAGTTTTATTTTCTTGTGATGTCTTTCTCAGGTTTTGTTATCAGGGTAATACTGGCTTCATATAATGAACTAGGAAGTATTTCATTTTTTAAATTTTTTGGAAGAATTTCAGTATTAATAGAGTTCGTTTAATTTCTGAATGGCTTCCTGGAGATTACAATTAGCATCCTTTTTCTAATAAGCACTTTTCGATTGATTTTAAAATTTTTATCTGGTAAGTCTAATGTCTGGGTTTTCTCAAGGATGGTTTGTATTGACTGTTTTTGTTCCTGTGTATGGTCCATACTTTTCTGTTTCTTTGCATGCCTCATAATTTTTTATTGAAAACTGGATATTTTATATAATTTATTGTGGCAATACTGAAAATCAGATTTTCTGCCCTCCCCAGGGTTTGTTGTTGATGCTGGTTGTTGTAGTTTGTTGTTTAATGACTTTTCGGAAGGAAGTCTGTACATTCTGTATCTTTGTCATGTGTGGACACTGAAATCTCTTTTAAATTAGTTTAGTGGTCAGCTAATAATCAGCAGAATCTTCCTTAAGTGCTTAGAACCAATCAGCCTCTCAGTCTTTTCTTAGGGGTTCTGTGTTCATGTTGGGCATGCCTTCAACACTCAGCCAGGTAGTTTACAATTTTGCCTACCTTATCCTTCACTACATGCTTTTGTGGAGCCATTTGCAATTTTTGTCACCCCTTCCTTTCTTTGTAACTGTTATTATTTGAGGACTTGGCATGTACCTTTCACTTTGCACATATGATGTTATATTTCCCTCACAATATCATTATAAAGTAAGTAATATTGCCCTCAAAATGATAAAGCTAAGTCTTGCTGCATCTTTTAAGTGACTGAGCCAAATAATGAGCTCTTAGATGACTTCAGAGTTTATACACTTAACCCTACATTAACTCTTCCTGAAATAAAAAATCAACTATACTATTCTTTTATTTTGAATCAGGTGAAGCATTTTAATCCCCCTCTCATAATGAGAAGCCACTCATCTAAATATTGTTTCTATGGATCCCTGTGGCGTAGGAAATTATTTTTGCAAAGTACTGAGACATTGAATTTCTCTCAAGTGCCATAGTATTTAGCCCCTTATATTTTCTTATGTTCAGAATATCTGGTAATAAGTACTCTCTCCTCAGTGGCTATAGCTCTGACTTTCTTTCGTTATATCTTGGAGCATATTTTTTTGTCCTCTCAGCTCACCAATTCCTCTCCTCTTGCGTTCTCCTTCCTAGAGGGGGATTGGCCCCTGTGGATATGTGTGAAAATGTGCCCTACAGTCTCCCTCTTGGAGACAAATCTTATCTTAATCTCGAGTGGATGTTCAAATAATAGCTGTGAACCATTACCCCATTAAAGATATCTATGTAACATTCAAGATTTATATTCATTTTATGATTTAGAGGAAGCTATTTAACTTTATTGTGTTAGTTTAGTTCTTCCAAGAAGCACATATCAAGATGCAATTAGATATGAAAGAAAATAACTGGATCCCTTGAAGGATAAATGGAGAGGAAACAGGATAGGCAGAGAGAGCGTTCCAGCTGTGACACAGTTATGACACCTATGAAAAAGAATGGAAAGGAAAAAGGGTTTGGTAGGAAAAGTTTCAGAGAACAGTGCAGTTGTAAGATGATTTTGGCCAGGCTTATGAGGAGTCCACGAGTCAAAATTTCCCATTAATCGAATCACACGTCAGATAGGAAAGGGGTTGCAATGGCACCACTGCCATGTTCAGTCATTGGCCATGAACAGTCCAGGGAAAGTATGGCCTTGGCACTAACATGATGGTGGATCCGGACAAGTCGCAGCTGGGGGTATCACTCAACTGTGCTCCACACAGAAGGATAGCTATCTGGTGCATTTTCATGGTTGCCACAATCTAGCACGCCTAGAATCACATCCCACAGGGTCATTTGTTTTTGTAAAGCATTAGAACTTATTAAACAGATTAAACATAGACAAGAGGAACAAATAATTTCTAGCTGTAAATATGGATTACCGAAAAAAACAAAACTGGGCTGGCAATCATTAATAGGTGAGTAGGGTTTACATAATTATAAGGAGAAGTTTAATCAAGTAAAAAAAAAAAAAAAAGTCGCTTAAACCCCACCATGCATATAATAAAATAAAATTACTACTGACTCAAAAATTTATTCTTAAGTAAAAGAAAAGTTGTTCCTTAAAAAATAATGATTATAAATGTATAGATTCTACTATTTAGGAATGGGAAAAGTAAATAATAAGATCGTGTTTTTATCCACAGGGGGGAAAAACACAATTTCACTGTTTAAACACCTCTTTAAAAGACAGAAGAAATAGCAACCAAAATAAATAAATGTTATATTTTACTCAAATGTAAGAACTTTTTTCTTCAAAAGATGCTATCAAAAAAGTGAAAACACATCCCACAGAATAGAAGAAAATATTTGTGAATCATAGATCTTATATAAGGGACTTGTACAAGAACTCTTACATCTCAATAATAAAGATACATATAACCCAATTTAAAAGTAGGCAAAGAATCTGAACAGACATTTTTCTTTTTTTTTCTTTTTTTTATTATTATTATACTTAAAGTTTTAGGGTACATGTGCACAACGTGCAGGTTTGTTACATATGTATACGTGTGCCATGTTGGTGTGCTGCACCCATTAACTCATGAACAGACATTTTTCTAAAGGAGGTATACCTGACTAGTAAGCACATGAAAAATGCTCATTACTCATCAGGGAAATGTAAATTAAAACCAAAATGAAACACTTCACATTCACTGTGATGGCTATAATCAAGGTTTATAATAACAAGTATTGGTGAAAGGTGGAGTAGTTGGAACTCTTATACACTGCTGGTCACTTTGGAAATTCCTCAAATGATTAAACATAGAGTTATCTTATGAAACAACCATTATGCTCCTTGGTATTTACTCAAGAGAAATGAAAACATATGTTAAAAAATTGTATATGAAATAATCATTGCACCATAATAGCCAAAATTTGGTAAAAATAAGTCAAATTTCTATCAACTGATGAAAGGATAAATAAAATGTGGTAAAATCCATACCATGGAATATTATTCAGTCTTAACAAAAAAAAGGAAGTATTGATACATGTTATACATGGCTGAACCTTTCATTATGCTAAACGAAAGAAGCCAATCACAAAAGTCCAAAAATGTCCAGAATAGGCGCATCTATAGAGATAGAAAGTAGATTTAGCTGTTGCCTAGAGATGGGGGATGTGGAAATGAGGGGTGATGGCTAAAGGGTACAGTGTTTCTTTTTTGGGGTAATGAAAATAGTCTAAAATTCATTGTGGTGATAATTGCACAGGTCTGTGAATATAGTAAAAATTATTGAATTGTACATGTTAAATGGGTAAATTTTATGCATGAGTTATATCTCAACAAAGCTTTTATAAAAAAGACAGTGGCAACAGCAAATTGGTTTGCAATTACAGAGAATCCTAAGTATAACCCATTACAAATACGATACCAAGATGTTGGTAACACACTTATTAATTTTGCATAATAGGATATGTTTTATTTAGCTGCTGTGAGGTGAGTTCAAATGATTACTGAGTGTAATGTGTTCATATGGACATTTCACCTCAGAAATGCAATTACATTTAGAAAAGCCATTAGCAATATTAAAAAAGTTTCAGTGAGCTCAATGCTCAGTATTTATGCTAGAGAAGCAACACATGTTGTCAAAGCAAAAAGAATCCTTGGTTCTGTGCAAAAAGTAGAAATCTTTCCATAAAATGAGACATAAAAAAGGCATAACAGTAATTAAAGCCTCTACACTCAGGGCACCTAAAAGTACAACAATGTTTAAGTGAGCCTGATACAATTTATTGTTGTGCTATGATAGATATACACCGTTCAGAGTGTATAAAGATATATAAACAAAACCCTTTAAATGAAAAATTGTTTAGGAAATATTGTATTAAATTAACACATAGATATGTTAGCTCTTCTTAATTTTAAAAGATTAATTTGGTTAATTTTTAAAGGTTATATTTTTGTCGAAATAAAAATGTTTTCACTGTAAAATCTGTTCTCTACTTATATTTTTTGATTGGGGTATATCATTGGCTAGTTATAGAAAACAAAATTTCAACCACTATTATATTGCATATCTCTAACATCATTGATATAGAATCACACAATGAAATTGTCAGTGATTAATACATTTATAAAATTATATGTGATACAAGTTAATTTTAACTCATATTCAAATATTAGTTGCAGGTGAAAACTAAAGTATCCAGGTCCAAAATTACAGCATTATATGAGAAACTGAATCAGCTGAGACAAAACCATACAGTAGCAACATTGGAATAGGATTCAGGAGATTGTTACTAGCTCAAGATCTAACGTGTATAATTTCCATGAAAAAGCAATGCCTCTTCTCTTGCTTTCTCATGCTTTATGTGTCAAATGACAAAATTTTTCTAGAAGATTTCAAAAGACTTTTCCTCTGTGACAGATACTAACAATGCTCACTAATATGTCTGCTTTTTTTGCCCTTCAGGACCCACAAAGCTAGGTGTGTGTTTGCTTTGGCCAATGAAATGTGTGTAGAAGTGATATGTGCCACTTCTGGAGAGATGCATTTAAAAGCTTGTGGCCAATATTCTGTGCTCTCCCTTTTCCTGGTGCAGCTACCAGCAATGTTACAGATGGTAAAGTCTCCATTACCCTGGACCCCTGAGTGAAAATGCTGTGGAGCGGAGACCCCCGTGAACGCATAATTGGCATATAGTAAAAGCAAGAAGCATGTACCTTGTTCTTTGTAAGCCACAGAGAGCTGGAGGTTGTTTGCCCCTTATAGCATGACCTAGCCTTTCTTAACTTATACAAATGTTAGTTCCAGAAGTAGAGTGCTGCCATAACAACAACAACAACAACAACAAATCCCTAAGATAAACAGCATTAGCTTTAAAGCCCATAATATTTGGCAGAGAAAACTGCTATCTGAGGCTGGAAAGATGGGGATGCCTTGACAAAACATTTGTCAAAGTGGTCTTCTGTTATAGATTCAAAGGCAGTTCATGTAACTAGTGAACTTGCAGCTTCACAAGCAAGAGATTGGAAAGAAGAATATTAGTAGCAGTAGTTATCTGCTTTAGGCAGTATTTGACAAGAAAAAAAAAAGAGCCTAGAAAAAGAAAAAATAAGAAAATAAGAGAACTAGAAATTGGAGGTATTACAAAGCTGGCAAAAGTAACTACTTCTTGGAAGAGAAACAATAGGAGTTGAAATTAAGAGAGGCTTTAAAATATTAAGTCCAAGTAAAACTGATCCTTGAGGAAAATATCAAAGTAAAGATAAACCTCCACACTTATAGTTAAATTCTAAAGATGGATTTAGGTGCCTCAAAACAAAGGTCAAATTAAGAGTGTTGTGACCAATAAAACTTTTTCATTGAATAAAATCGCTCAAGGAAAAAAATTTAAGAGAATGTGTCTCATGCTGAAACCCTACAGGTTTAAGAAACTGGCCATTGGCAACAAGAGCAAAACCCCATCTCAAAAAAAAAAAAGACTGAATAATATTGCATGGTCTGTATATGCCATAGTTTGTTTATCCATTCATCTGTCAAAGGACATTTGAGTTGCTTCCACTTTTTGGCTATTGTGAATAATGCTGCTATGAACATGAGTATACAAATATCTCTTTGAGTCCCTGCTTTCAATTCTTCTTCTTTTTTTTTTTTTTTTTTGAGATGGAATCTCGCCCTGTTGCCCAGGCTGGAGTGCCGGGGTAAGATCTCGGCTCACTGCAGCCTCCGCCTCCCAGGTTCAAGCGATTCTCCTGCCTCAGCCTCCCGAGTAGCTGGGACTGCAGGTGTGCGCCACCATGCCTGGCTAATTTTTGTATTTTTAGTAGAGATGGGGTTTCACCATGTTGGTCAGGCTGGTCTTGAACTCCGGACCTCCTGATCCGCCCACCTCAGCCTCCCAAGGTGCTGGGATTACAAGTATGAGCCACTGCACCCGGCCAATTCCTTTGTGTATATACCCAGAAGTGGAATTGGTGGATCAAGTGGTAATTTTATGTTTAATTTTTTGAGGAACCACCATACTGTTTTCCACAATGGCTGCATCATTTTACATTCCCACCAGCCTATCTAACTTACTTTTACTTATATATTTTGTTTAGTGCCTGTCCCCTACCCTTATTTGAATGTAAGCTCCATGAGGCTAGTAGAGATGTGTTTCCTGAGTATCTAGATCCTTGTTTGGCACATAGTAGTCAGTATTTGTTAAATAAATGAACTGATTCAGTGCCTCTGAAAAAAAAAAAAAAAAAAAAAAAAAAGAAACTGGCCATTGATTCAATAGATACAAATAGAAGTTTTAAAGCCAATAAATATAGTATTTCTAGAAATTATGTTTTGAACAGAACTGTTGTTAAGTATTTGGCAAGTGAAACTGACTAAACTAAAATAGTTAGGAAGCCTACTGAGTTTTAGAGAGTTATATTGCCAATTGAAGCATGCCACTATGACTATTAAGATTTAAAAGGAAACTTGGGTCCCCAACTATGTATACAGATTAAATTGGTTATGAAGTCTGTTCAAGACACTTCTCAAAAGAAGACATTTATGCAGCCAACAGACACATGAAAAAATGCTCATCATCATTGGTCACCAGAGAAATGCAAATCAAAACCACAATGAGATACCATCTCACACCAGTTAGAATGGCAATCATTAAAAAGTCAGGAAACAACAGATGCTGGAGAGGATGTGGAGAAATACGAATGCTTTTACACTGTTGATGGGAGTGTAAACTAGTTCAACCGTTGTGGAAGTCAGTGTGGCGATTCCTCAAGGATCTAGAACTAGAAATACCATTTGACCCAGTGATCCCATTACTGGGTATATACCCAAAGGATTATAAATCATGCTACTATAAAGACACATGCACACATATGTTTATTGCCACACTATTCACAATAGCAAAGACTTGGAACCAACCCAAATGTCCATCAATGATAGACTGGATTAAGAAAATGTGGCACATATACACCATGGAATACTATGCAGCTATAAAAAATGATGAGTTCATGTCCTTTGCAGGGACATGGATGAAGCTGGAAGCCATCATTCTCAGCAAACTATCACAAGGACAGAAAACCAAACACCGCATGTTCTCACTCATAGGTGGGAATTGAACAATAAGAATATTTGGACACAGGGCAGGGAACATCACACATGGGGGCCTTCTGTGGGGTAAGGGGCAGGGGGAGGGATAGCATTAGGAGAAATACCTAATGTAAATGATGAGTTAATGGGTGCAGCACATCAACATGGCACATGTGTACCTATGTAACAAACCTGTACGTTGTGCACATGTACCCTAGAACTTAAAGTATAATAATAAAACTAAAATTTAAAAAAAGGAATCTATACATCTTTTTAATAGTACATAAATATGTCATCCAATTCATATATGGAAAATTCTATAGAGTATAACCAGTGACAATAGAGAAGAATGGACTGAGAGGCCTTTCCTAGAGAACAGGATTATCCCTGTTCAAGTCTTGCTTTGGAATATGAAGTGTGAATAATCCAGGCTTGTAGGTTTTTGGATAATCAAGTGGAAAACACATAAGAGCGCTCAATAAATATTTAAGATTTCATGAACATGGACATAGGAGACAATTTCCAGGCTTTTGATGATTACCCCGAGGCGAAAAATATACCCTTAGAGATTTTAATTAAAATATACTTCTTCTGACAATGTACAAATAGTTAATTCAATTCTAACCAGTAGAAATTCTAAGTTTTATTCTAATTAATGGCTTTTCCTTGCATGGAGTTTTTTGACCCCAATTCTAAAAAAGGGTGCTTGAATTTGAGGTAATGGTGAGCTAGGTAATTTGGATTAATATTCCCACTGAAGACAACCAAAGAATAGCTGATTAAAGCATAGAAATCATCTGCTTGAAGTACTTACAAACTACCAAAATAGAAGAGAATTATTAGCTTTGGGATTTGAGATAGTATGGAAGATTTGAAGGTGGGTGGACCTATAGAGCCTTTTTTTTCCCTATAGCAGAATTTACAAACTATGAGGTGCATGTCTTATCCATCTCGCCTCGTTTCCTTCAATAATGTTTTACTGTAACTTAGCCACATTCATTTGTTTATGTATTGTCTATGGCTGCTATCATGCTTCAACAGCAGAGGTAAGTAGGAATGGCAAAGACCTTATGGCCTGCAAAGCTTAAAATGTTTACTCATTGACTATCAAAGTATTGGAAGATTCCAGAAGAGGCTGTCTGAGATGCCAGGCAGTACTTTTGAATGATTTTCAGGTTTCAGAAGATAAGGTTTAGAGTCCAGCACCCGCCAATGTGGAGACAGGCCATCTTATTTCCTAAAATTAGATTGAGACGATTTCAAATTGCAAGTGCTGACCAGCATTCAGCAGAAGCAAATATATATCCTTTTTGGTGAGAGATTATTTCTGCAAAAAATTGTGTGAATACAATGCCTAGAAAAAGTTAAAAATATCACATGCAAAAGCAAAGTTATATGAACAAAAACTAGCAGAAACAACAAACAATAGATACAGACCAAAATGGGCTTCAGAGACATACCTAAAAATCCATCCAAGGGACTTGATATTAGTGGACATTTTTCATATCATCAGTTCATCAAATTTCTTTAAAAGACTTTTAAATCAACTAGTGGGATGATTGGCTAGTAAGAGAAAATTGTGCTTTCTTCATAATATTTTAATATATTGAATCATTGTCTATGTCATACCTATTCATCTCTTTCCTATTTCTATATTTTTATAGTCATACAAGGTATGCACTTCCCCAAATTAATGTAAACCAGGGATTCTGTTCCCTCTAATTCACTCACTGAAGAACCATCAAGAATACTGTCTCTAAAAGTGAATGACTGAAGCTTCCAGTGCCTGACCTAATAGCTGAAGTTTCAGACGGGCCAAAAAAATCAATCATTGTCTTTAAGTAGGCAATCAGAAACAAATTTTTATTCACATAAAATAAGTGTAGCTAAGTTAAGGTACCTAATGGAAGCATGAGCATAAAGAAAATTGCCTAAAGGAAACACCATATCTGCTTGACAAGAGAGAAATGGGATTATCTAAAATCACACAGTGTAAAAACTCAATTGTTTTAAAGTGTTCCAAACTACCTCTAAATTTATCAGAGGGAAGTGAGGAGAGCCAAAAATAGCTCTGAAAAGGTGCTGATAGTGGGAACTTGCCGTAGAGAGGTGTGAGGCAAGTGTCAGCCCAAGCCCTGAGTACTCATCAGGGTGAGTCCAAGTTTCAGGGCATCAGCCTTAAGTTCAAGAAAAGCTGACCCAGACTAAGGGAGACATTCTGCAAGCATGAGACATTTCATCATAATTTTTCTGCATTTTATGTGCTCTGTCTCTCAGTTGGCACATCAATAGCTCTGACCTTTTAAAGTCATCCTTTATTGAGCCACAGAAATGAAAGGCCAGTGAAATCTTTGAGGAGTAATGGAGAAGAAAGCAAATGCTTTGCAGATGTAGTCCCCTTCCTTCTCTAACAACAGGCATTCTCTTTTAGCCCTGGCAAACAACTTAGGCAAATTTTTAAATCCATGAAAATAGTCAATTGCCATCTACCGTCTCTCTTTCTCTGATTGCTTTCTTGATCTCTCCAATATTCTTTATAAGTTGAAGACTTTAGCTACTTAAGAAGAATAAGTAATATAAAAATTGAACTAATTGTTATACTCTCAATTACTTAAATCATCTCAAATGAACACTTGAAGGTCTTAATAATTTGGTCTTGATCTACACATTTAAATATACCCTGCACTGTTTTTGCATCTTTTTCTCAAAATGCATGTTGTCTTACTATCTCCCTGAGGAGAGATCTAAGTTCTCCTCATTATTGACCTCAGTGGTCATCTCCTTATGTTTTAACTGACCCTTTTGCTTCATACTTGGAATAGTAAGTAGCATTATCATTCTGGTATTGCCTTGCTGATCATATCACTTCAATGTGCTTTGATCTTTGGGTTTCAGTGTATCTTCTGGTAAACATTTAGCCTTGCACCTGTCCCTCTACCTTATAAGGGAGAGAATATTTTACCCTTAATACAGATATTACTATAAGATATGAAAGACAGTTGAGGGTAGTATTTAAGTGTTTGGATTCTAGAAAGAGACTTCTGGGGTTCAAATCCTACTACAAATATTTATTAGCTGTGTGACGTCAGGCAATTTATTTTAGTCAGTTGCTGGGCAGTTGGATTATTTTCAGTTTTTGGCTATCATGAAAATATATTTTAAACAGTTGCATAAAATCTTGGTTTTCATTTATATTTGTAACAGAAAAGTAAAAATTGCATTTATTTATAGTATACAATATGATGTTTTAGTGTATATATAAATTGTGGAATGGCTAAATTTAGCTATTTAACACATGATTATGTCATGCCATTTTTGTGGTGAGAACATTTAAAATCTACTCTCTTAGCAATTTTCAGATATACAGTATATTGTTATTAACTATAGTCATCATGTTTTACGATAGATCTCTTGAAATTACTCCTTCATTCTAGCTGAAATTTTGTGTCTTTTGACCAATATCTCCCCAATCCAACCAATCTGGTAACCAACATTTTACTCTCTGTTTCTATTCATCTTTTTTTTTTAGATTCCATATATAAGTAAGATCATGTAGTATTTGTCTTTGCCTGACTGGTTTATTTGACTTAACCTAAAGTCCTCCTGGTTCATTCATGTTGTTGCAAATGATAGGATTTTCTTCTTTTTAAAAGCTGAATAGTATTCCATCAAGTGTATATACCATATTTTCATTATGTTAAGTGAAATAAGCTAGGCATGGAAAGACAAATACTGGATGATTTCACTTATATGTTCAATCTGAAAGAGTTGACCTCATAGAAATGGAGAGTCAAATGGTGATTACCAGGGCTGGCGTAAGGGAGGGGAGAGATATTGGTCAAAGAATATAAGATTTCAGTTTTACAGGAGGAATAAGTCTAAGAGACCTATTGTATAACAACATAGTGACTATAGTTAATAATAATGTAATTCTTGAAAGTCTTGAAAACTGCTAAGAGAGTAGACTTTAAGTGTTCTTACCACAAAAATTAAGTATGTGAAGCAATGCATATGTTAATTAGCTCAATTTAGCCATTCTACAATGTACACTTGATCCTTGAATAACAGAGTTTGAACTGTGAAGGTCCACTTACATGTGACTTTTTTTCAACAAAATGCAGATCGAAAATACATTATTTGTGGGATGGCAAACCCACATATATGGAGGGCTGACTTTACCTGTACACAGGTTCTGCAGGGTTGATTATAGGACATGAGTTGTGCAGATTTAGGTATGGGGCGGGTGATGTTTCTGGAACCAATTCCCTGAAGAAACTTAGAGAGGACTGTATACATATTTCAAAACAACATATTGTATATGATAAATAGATACCATTTTTATTTGACAATTAAAACATTTTTAAAGTTAAAAAAAAGGCATTATTTGAAAAATTCACACCTAACATCATACTCAATGGTGAAAGACTGAAATTTTTTCCCCTAAGATTAGGAACAAGACAAAGATTCTCATTTTTACTGCTTCTATTCATTGTACTAGAAGTTCTAGCCAGCACCATTAGGCAAGAAAATAATTTAAATTCAAATTGAAAAAGAAGAAGTGAAATTACCTCTTTTCATAGATGGCATGATCTTTATATAGAAAATTCTAAAGAATCCACAAAAAACTGTTAGTGCTAATAAATTAATACAGCAAAATTGAAGGTACAAGATAAACATGCAGAAACTCCGTTGTGTTTTCATACATCAACAATGAATAATTTGAAAAGAAAATTAAGAAAATTCCATTTATAATAGCATCCAAAAGATTAAAATACTCAAAAATAAATTTAATCAAGGAGGTGCAAGATATAGACACTGAAAACCACACAACACTGCTGAAATTAATTAAAGACCTACATAAATGGGAAGATATTCTAGGTTAATGGGTTGGAAAACTAAATGTTGCTATGATGGAAATACTTTTTAAAGTGACCTACAGATTTAGTGTAATTAATCTCTATGAAAAAGCAAACGATCTCTTTGGAGAAATGAATAATTTGATCCTAAAATTTATACAGTACCCTGAGCAGCCAAATTAATCTTGAAAAAGAGCAAAGTTGGAGAACTCACACTTTCCGATTTCAAAACATAGTACTAGGTATGGTAATTAAGCCAGTCAGTATTGAGATAAAGATAGATCTATAGAAAAATGGAATAGAATTGAGAGCCCATAAATCCATAAATGAACTCATACATCAATGAGTAATTGATTTTTTGACATGAGTGACAAGACCATGAGTGCCAAGACCATTTGATAGGGAAAGAATAGTTTATTTGACAAATAGTGATGAGACAACTAGATAGCCACATGCAAAATAATGAATTTTAACCCCTATCTCATACCATGTCCAAAAATTAACTCGAAATGGATCAGCCACCTAAATTTAAGAGTTAAAACTATATAATTCTTGGAAGAATACATAGGGATAAATCTTGACCTTAGATTTGGCAGTGGTTTCTTAGATATGAAACTAAACTCACAAGCAATGAAAGAAAAAAAATGGACCCATTGAACTTCTTCAAAATTAAACCTTTTGTGCATCAAATGACACTATCAAGAAAATGTAAAGACAACCCACAGAATGAGAATAATACTCACAAATTACATATCTCATCAAAGTCTTATCCCATGATATATATTCCAGAGAAGATATACAAATGTCTACCAAGCGTCTGAAAGAATACACAGTGTTATTAGTCATTAGGGAAATGCAAGTTTGTATCAAAACATCATATGTATCCCAT
This sequence comes from Pongo abelii, assembly GCF_028885655.2. NCBI lineage: Eukaryota > Metazoa > Chordata > Mammalia > Primates > Hominidae > Pongo > Pongo abelii. The sequence continues at coordinate 120,136,115 of NC_072008.2, read as the reverse complement.
AAATATGTAAAACTACTATGTATCCATAATAATTAAAAAGAAAATACAAAGAGAAAACACACAAAAAAATGTTGATGAGGATCTAGAGAAATTTACACTGTCATACATGACTGGTGGGAATGTAAAATCATGTACCTGCTGTGAGAAACAGCTTGGTGGTTCCTCAAAAAGTTGTACAAAATTATCATATCACCTAGCAATTTTACTCCTAGGCATATACCCAAAAGAATTGAAAGAAGATGTTCAAACTAATATTTGTAAATGTTATATACCTGCACTATTCATAATAGCCAAAAGGTGGAAACACCAAATGTGAAACAACTGATGAATAGATAACAGTATGTGACATATTCATGTAATGGTATATCATTCAGCTGTAAAAAGAAATGAAGTACTGATACATGTTACAACAAGGAAGTACCATGAAAACATTGTGCTGAGTAAAAGTAGCTAGATGAAAAAGGCCACATATAGTATGAATCCATTTATGTGAAATATCCAGCAGACTAGTAGTACCCAGGAGCTGGAGAAGGGAAAAAATAGAGAATAACTATTTAATAGATAGGAGATTTTCTTTTTGGGTAGTGGAAATGCTCCTGAACTACGTAGTGGTAATGGTTAAACAACATTATGAGTTTACTAAATACCACTGAATTGTACACTTTAAAATGGTTTAAATGGCAAATTTTATGTTATGTGTATTTTGCCACAATCATAAAACAAAGCCAAAAAAAGTAGCTGTCATCTGATACGCTCATATTCTTCAAATATTCATATTCCAGAGCTTATATTTGTTACTGGTAGTAAGGTTTGTCTTACACAAGGTAACACTGCCATTACTGGGAACAGAACATGATCTGTGACATTGTAATCTTCGTCTAGTACTTTTAATGTGTGTCTGTTACTGTGACTCCCTGTACCTAGATTTCAAGAGCTAATTCTTTCTCTTGTTGGAACACATTTGTTTGTTCGTGGAAGATTCCACCACTGAGAAGCTCTTATGACAGTTCTGAGTTGTGGGCAATACTTTTCCTCCCTGACTCTTTATGACTACTTTTAATTCAATCCCTAGATTCTGGCTCAGTATTTATTGTTTGGGGTCACTGACAGTGCTGTCAATGTTCTTGAGCAGAGTCAGTTTCAAGACAATTCAGTTGCATTTGCTTCCAGATGATACATAACTGTTCTATGGTACTTATTTACTTTTGCCCTTATTTATTTAAGTGAAGCTCACTCTGAACACTCTCCCCTTGTCTCCCTCTACTCTTTAACCATAGGCTTATCAGGCCAAACTTTCATTCCTTTAGTCTTTTTTCAAAACTGAATTATTTTTTGGCAATGGGTGCTTTCTATTGGCTGATCCACACAAAAAATATCTTATGACCATTTTACAATATCAGTATTGTTTGATGTACCATCTTACTTTAGCATATTAGGCTACTTGACCTTTATTTTGTTGTTCTTTTAACTTTTAAGTCTTTGCTGAACCTCTGAACCCATAGAAAAAGTCATATTTAACAGTCTGCTTTGTTAATAAAAATCTTCCCTTGGTATTTCTTTTATCCCCAAATTTTGTTTTGTTTTTGTTATGAGCATTGTTTAACTGTTGCTCTGCTTCTCTTATCTTGAATTTTTACAATCACCACCCTGTATATCAAACTAAGAAACTTCCTTCAAATTCACCCTTCTCAACAGATTACAAAGTCTTGTAAATAACAATTTCCCCTTGTATAAATAATTTCTCTCTAACAATTCTATCTCTATGGTTTTTTAAATTAGAAAATGATAGCATCTGGGCAAAGTATCCCAAAGAAGGCTGTTCCTTTAGAAATAGTATGTCCTATTCTCTCTATCTGTGTTCAGTTTATAAATACCTTATCTGACAAATAAAAAACAACTGACAAATTTATCATGCATACTATAAAATACCTGTGGCCTTTTTATAAACCGTTGCCATTCCAGGAACAAAGTTAACTTTCATTATTCTAATGTCTTTATCGGTCTCTGTGCTAATATCTCGTTATGCCAAATCAATGTAAAAAGCTCGTTACACACTGCTGTTAGCATTTTGCTTTGGAGAAAGAATCAGGATAAGAAGTGACAATGTAATTTACTTCATGCTGTATAGAAAACTCACTAACGGAGCCAACATGGAGTGCTCTGTTATTCCCAGTAAATACCACCATCCAAGCTAAATTATGTTACCTGTGAAACTTGAATAAAAACCAAACACTGTCTGATAATTCTTTGCAACTATTTTCTAACTATAAAAAAGAACAGCATTTCTTTACTTCCACTTTTCTTATTTCTTTTGCACTGAGTTATCACAGTCAATCTTATGATCTACTTTGCCCTTCAGAAATGTGATTTCTATATTTCTTTTTGCCTCCTGAAGAAACTGCTTAATGTGGCTCAAAAAATGTGTAAAATGATTAAGGCAATATTCTGTAATTATGTACATCATTACAATTCATTTAATGAAAGAAATACACAAAACTATAACATTAGACATCCTATACAACACATCCTCACATTTAATGGAAATGGTAAAATTTATGAAGGCTGACAGCAAATCTGTCTTCCACCATACACACTCAGGCCAAGTAAAAAAAGGGGGGAAAGCAGCAGCAATTTCAGTTTCAAGTGACTGAGAGTGCCTTAGGCATTTTGCTGATCTTTAAGTATACTGTCGGTCAAATAAATCTCTAAGCAGCATTACTAGACTGTACAATAAGCTTTATTCGAAGATTTTCCCAGATTTATCCCATCATCCATGAATGGCTGTATAATACATCTACAACATGAAAGACAGAACAACATATTTCAGAGCATCATGATGAATTCAATGTTATTTAACCCGGAGGGTTTGAGATAATCTTATCTAATGGTTTCTATGCTCCACTGCACATCAATATTAGCTGAGGGATCTTTTAAAGATCTAGATGCCTGTGCCCATTCCTGGTGATTTTGACTCATTCTGGCCAAGGAGGAGGGAGGACGTTAGGTTAGGACACCACTGCTTTAGTATGAACTCTGTTTTAGATTGTGATGAAACGGACCTAGAAAGGGGATTCTACATACCAAAGGTCACAGTAGCAATGCTAACACTCCTAACTATGATCATGGGCCTGTGTGTCTCAATCTTTTTGGTACCACGTCCTTTTCTGAAAATTATCAGGAAGTAAAACTATAATCAATAATAACTAACATTTCAAAGTAAATTAAATACCATGAAGACAAATTAATCAATGTGAGTATAATTTTAGAGGAAACATTATTTTGATATTAAAAAATATTTTTCCTTTGAAAATATAATGTGAATTGGTCTATATAGGCTTTCTTACCACAAGTGCTCCTGTAACAGATATTGGGGAAGATTACTTTCAAGATAAAGCCTGCTGCTGTACATTTCTTTCTCTTTCTCCTTCTCCTAACAAAAATACAGTAGGTGAATTAATTCTGCTTCTCAGTTTATTGTACATATTTATTATTGGTTGATTGGAATGCTTTATCATGTTATTTGTTTGTTTATTCTCTTTTATATTCACCCCAAATTCCCATTATCCCCATAGGCAGCCACTGGTTAAATTATATCTTTTATGAGAATGTTCTCAACAGTCTTTTAACTTTGTATGTAGTGTCCAGAAATCATTAATTTTGAATTGACTTTATATCAATTTGCTGCCTTATAGTTTATGATTTTGAGATTGTATTTCAGACAACCTTCCCTGCTCCTAGGTAACAAGGAGGTTTTTAAAGATATTTTTATGGTAAATACATAGTTAACTTTGATATTATAATCCTCAATAGGTACAACTTTATATCAAGTGTTAAGCAGAGATCTAATTTCATTTATTTCAATTTGGTGAGCCAGTTTCCCCAATATCATGTATTAAAAAAATCATCCTTTCTTCATTGGTTATAGTGTTCCCATTATCTTGTAAGTTTATACACACACATATCACATCGCATCATATCACGCCGGTCTGCCTCTGAGTGCTCAACTCTTCTCCATTGGTAGTTTTTCCACTTTGGTGGATACCAAAGAACTTTTTTTAAATTACTAAGGTTTTAAAATATGTATTGATATCAAGTATGGCATATCTTCCTTCATTGATTTTAAAAATTCAGATAAAGGTCTTTATTCCTCCACATAAATTTTGTCTTAAGTTTATCATGTTGCTCAAAAAAATCCAACTAAAAATTTAAAGTGGATTTCTTTAAATTTATAGATCAATTTATAGACATTATGGTTATTATACTATCAAATCATCCCATTGAAGAACATGGGATACCTCTTTTATTTTTTTAATGTAATTTATTTTTAACTTTTATTACGTTCAGGGGCACAGGTGCAGGTTTGTTACATAGGTAAACTTGTGTCACGGAGGTTTGTTGTCTGGATTATTTTATTACCCAGGTATTAAGCCTAGTAGCCATTAGTTGTTTTTCCTGATCCTTTTCCTCCTCCCACCCTCCACCATCCAAAAGACCCCAGTGTGTGTCGTTCCCCTCTATGTGTCTATGTTTTTCTCATCATTTAGCTTCTCACTTATAAGTGGGAGCTAATGTGGCTCTTTTATTAATTTAAATTAATAAAAAACATGTGGCTCTTTTATTAATTTAAATCGTTTACTGTGTCCTTTATTATTGTTGTGAAGTTTTCATCAGAGAGGTCTTTTATATTCTTTTTAAATTCCTAGATACTTAACTATTTTTGTTGCTATTGCAAATTCATTTTACTTTAGTTATATATTCTAGTTGCTTATTTCTATTATAAAAATACTATTGATTTTGTAGGTTGCTCTTAAAATTGGCAACCCTTTTTTCCATACTCTTATTAGTTCTAACAGTACTTTATTAATTCTGTATTCTTTCCCTATTTATTTCTACAATACACAAACATTCCTTTTCTTAAAGGAAATAGTATGCTCATTAGACATCGATATTTCTCTTTCCTAGGGCAAAATATTAGATTTGTAGGGATTTTATTCATTAATTCTTCAGATACATTTGTTGAGCAGTTATACTCCAGAAACTATGAAGAGAATACAATGGTGAGCATGACCAACATTGTTGCTCTCCTAATGGAGCATACAACTCAGTGGGGAAAATAATCAGGTAAGCAATTACAATAAATTAGGTTTTACTAAGATAAAGGAAGTAAGGGTTCTATAATGGCATATCACAAGGACAAGTAACTTAGCCTAAGAAATCTGGGAAGGATACTTGAAGGAAGTGTTTCAGTTAATACATGATGGTTGAATAATGATTATCTAGCCAAAGATGAAGGAAAAGAGCATTATATGCAATATAAATTTCCAGGAGATCATGGAATTTATAGCAACTGAGTGAATTTTCTTATGACAGCAGTGCAGGCTGTGAAAGGATGTTTGCACAGGATAAAACTGTTGAGCACCTGTACCCTAGAACTTAAAGTACAATCATAAAAAAAAGGGGCCAGATCATTGCCTAGACAGTGTCTAGTAAGGATTTTTGTCTTCAGGACAATGGAGAGCTGTTGAAATACTTTTGGCAAAGAATTGACATGATTACATTTATAATTTGATATTTGAATTATTCTCATTTAGAGGTAAAGTACATAATGTGACCCGTAGCAACTCTCCTTTCTGCAACATTTTTTCAATTAAGAATATAAGGATTATGGTGTTTGCCTAAGCCTATATAACAGAATGATTAAACAAAAAAGAAATGTTATTACATCATAAAATAAGATGAACGGATGCAGAATGTCTTCAGGGTTAGTAAATTCAGTAGCTAAAGAACTTCAAGGTCTATGTTAGCTTCTTTGCAAATTTTTTTTAATTTTTAATTTTTGTGGGTACATAGTAGGTATATATATTTATGGGGCACATGAGATATTTTGATACAGGCATGCAATGCATAATAATCACATCAAGGTAAATGGGGTATTTGACATCTTAAGCATTTATTCTTTATGTTACAAACAATCCGATTATATTCTCTTAGTTATTTTTAAATGTCCAATTAATTTATTGACTATAGTCACCTTGTTGTGCTATCAAATACTAGGTATTATTCCTTCTTTCCATCTACTTTTTTTCAACCCATTAATCATCCCCACCTCCTTCCCCCGCCTGCTCACTACCTTTCCCAACCTCTGGTAACCATCCTTCTACTCTCTATCTCCATGAGTCCAATTGTTTTGGCTTTTAGATCCCACAAGTAAGTGTTTTTCTTTCTATTCTTGGCTTATTTTACTTAACATAATGACCTCCAGTTTCATCCATGTTATTGTAAATGACAGGATCTCATTTTTTTAATGTCTGAATAGTACACCATTGTGTATAAGTACCACATTTTCTTTATGCATTCATCTGTTGATGGATACAGGTTGCTTCCAAATCTTGGCTATTATAAACGGTGCTGCAACAAACATGGGAGTGCAGATATCTCTTGAATATGTTGATTTCCTTTCTTTTGAGTATAAACCTAGCAATGGGATTGCTGGATCATACAGTAGCTGTATTTTTAGTTTTTTTGAGGAACCTCAAAACTGTTCTTCATAGTGATTGTATGAATTTACATTCTCAGTAACAGTGTATGAGCATTCCCTTTTCCCCACATTCTCACCACCATTTGTTATTGCTTATCTTTTATATAAAAGTTATTTTAACTGGAACTAGATAATATCTCATTATAGTTTTGATTTGCATTTCTCTGATGATCAGTGATTTTGATAACCTTTTCATATGGCTGTTTGCCATTTGTATGTCTTCTTTTGAGAAATGTCAAGTCAAATCTTTTGCCCATTTTTTAACTGAATTAGTAGATTCTTTTCTACAGAGTTGTTTGAGCTCTTTATATATTCTGATTATTAATCCCTTGTCAGATAGATAGTATGCAAATATTTTCTCCCCTTCTGTGGGTTGTCTCCTCACTTTGTTGATTGTTTACTTTGCTGTACAGATGCTTTTTAACTTGATGGTATTCCATTTGTCCATTTTTGCTTTGGTTGCCTGTGCTTGTGGGTTATTACTCAAGAATTTTTTGTCCAGACCAATGTCCTGGAGAGTTTCCCCAGTGTTTTCTTATAGTGGTTTCACAGTTTAGGTCTTAGATTTAAGACTTTAATCCATGTTGATTTATTTTTGTATAGGGTGAGAGATAAGGGTCTAGTTTCACTCATCTACATAAGGCCAGGCAGTTTTCCCAGCACCTTCTATTGAAGAGACTGTCTTTTCCCCAGTGTATGTTCTTGGCACCTTCATCAAAAATGAGTTCACTATAGATGTATGGATTTCTCTCTGGGTTCTCTATTTTGTTCCACTGATCCATGTGTCTGTTTTTATGCCAGCACCATGCTGTTTTGATTACCATAGCTCTGTAGCATAAAATGAAGTCAGGTAATGTGATTCTTCTCAGTTTCGTTCTTTTTGCTCAGGATGGCTTTTGCTACTATGAGTTTTTTGTGGTTCCATGCAAATGTTTGGATTGTTTTTTTCTTATTTTTATGAAGAATGTCATTGTTGTTTTGATAGGGATTGCATTGAATCTGCAGATAGCTTTGGGTAGTATAAACATTTTAACAATATTTATTCTTCTAATTCATGGACATGGAATATCTTTCTATTTTTGATGTTCTCTTTAATTTCTTTCATCAGTTTTTTATAGTTTTCTTTATACAGATATTTTACTATGTTGGTTAAGTTAATTCTTTGGTATTTAATTTTATGTGTGACTATTGTAAATTGGATTAATTTTAAATTTCTTTTTCATATTGTCCACTGTTGGCATATAGAAATGTACTGAATTTGTATGATGACTTTGTATCCTGCAACTTTACTTTATTTGTTTATAGGTGCTAATAGTTTTTTGGTGGAGTCTTTATGACTTTCCAAATATAAGATCACATCATCTGCAAACAAGGTGATTTGACTTCTTCCTTTCCGATTTGAATGCCCTTGATACTTTTCTCTTGTCTGATTGCTCTAGCATGGACTTCCAGTACTATGTTGAATAACAGTGGTGTAAGTGGGCATCCTTATTGTTTTTCAGATCTTAGAGGAAAGGCTTTCAGTTTTACCCCATTCAATATGATACTTGCTATGGGTCTGTTCTATATGTCTTTTATTATATTGAGATATGTTCCTTCTACATCCAGTTTTTTAGGGTTTTTATCATGAATGGATGTTGAATTTAATCAAAGGCTTTTTCAGCACCAATTTAAATGATCATATGGTTTTTGTCCTCCATTCTGTTGATATGATGTATCACATTGATTGATTTGCATGTGTTGAATTATCATTGCATCCCTGGGATAAATCTCATTTGGTCATGATGGATGATCTTTTTAATGTATTGCTGAATCCAGTTTGCTAGTATTTTGTCGAGGATTTTTGCAACAATATTCATCAGAGACATTGTCCTGTAGTTTTGTTGTTGTTGTTTTTCATGTGTCTTTGTCTGGTTTTGCTATCAGCGTAATAGTGGCCTTGTAGAATGAGTTTGAAGGTATTCCCTTCTCCTCTAGTTTTTGGAATAGTCTGAAATTTTGTTGTTTCTAAATTTACAGGATGGGTGAAGCTTGCACAATATTGTTCAAAGGCAGAGTTTCTCCTCATGGTGTATTTTTTATCAGGGAAGAAAATCATTTGAGACACTCCTTTAGAGACATCACCTAGTGACATCATCTCATTGCCTAGTGCTGGATCATGTACCCATTCAACGAATGACCAACCGCAGAATGACCATCATCATCTTAGATCAATCAAACTTCAACCTCTGGGATCATAGAGGGAGACATGTAGGCCATCTTATCTGAGCGCAAAAACCAGAACTCTCTCAGCAATAAAGAAAGGAAGTAGGGGTAGATTTGGTGTAGGCAAACAATAGTGTATGCTGTACTGTACAGTGGCCAGAAAGACTTTATGTAGTCTAGTCCATGCTATTCTTCTGTCCTCATATTCTGCCCTTACTCATTGTAGCAAGTATGTTATCATCCAAACAAATTACCTTTTGTTTGGTAATTACCTTTTGAGTCAGAAATGGGAAACTCAAGGTGGGGGCTGTTTTATCATGCCTTTTCTAAAACTCCTTGCTGTATTAATCTCATTCACATTCTCTTTCAATCTAACTTAATATCTTATATTGGTAGAGTGTGTTGTGTATTTCAATGCCTTCTCATATTGTATCTCATCTGATTCTTCACAAGCGCTATAAAGTTGGCAGAGGAGCCCAGAGTGGTCATCTTTATTCAGAATTATCCAAATGCCTTCTGGATCAAAAATTACTTCACACAACTGTGAGTCCTCAGATACTGGTTTATGAATTCTTTCAAGTTATCATCTACTATTAACTGTGATCATACTCTCATTTCTTTTATTTGAGAAACACTGTACAAAGTAATAACAGGGTATGATTTGGACAAAAGAGCTAAAGGAAACTGTTGAAAAAGAATAAATTAAGTTGGGAGGGAAATATAAGCCAAATCATGCCTGAATCTCAGTGCTCTGGCTGTAGGAAATCTGAGCCCACAGTCCAGTTAAGCCAGCTATTTGCATAAACCTCAGCAGGAAACTCCAGAATGGCTTTGCACCTGCTCCAAAATATTGACAAATGGAATTCTTTTGAAACAGGCAAACCAGGGTGCATTGGAATTAGGCTTCAGAGGATCACTCATGCCTAGCTAGTTTGCAGGATAATGACAATAAGCCCAGATGGTCTGCATACTGTGTTGTCTATATTGTACCGGATGGCTGTGGACACTGATATTAAAATATCCATCGTAACGTCAATTTTCATTAAGTAATTCCTCCACTAAAAAACAAAAACAGAAACCCCAAAATCCCCCTCCTAACTAAAAGCTAAATAAAATGAGATATTAAAATTACCATTATCTTTTATCATGAGTTAAATATTTTTTGTTTACCTCTTACTACTTGAGGCATCACAATATGCTTACAGGATCAGGCCTGAAAAGACATTTTAATTCAAACATACCATCTGAAAGAAAATAATTTTCTTTATTTAAATGTCTGTGCTTAAATGTTTATGTCTAAACGTTTGTGCAGGAGTTTTGTGTTTTAATCTCTGCATAGAGGAAATTATTTTTGCTGTTTTATTATTTTTCTGGATGACGGCATGGCTAATAGGGCATTCATATGGCTATAATTGACCTCGATCAGAAAGATGCAGTTAATAGTTAATACAGTGATTCTTATGTCCTGCTTCTTACCAGAGGCTGCTCTGTGCCTCCCTTGAGCCTCACCTGCAAATCCCACTTCCATCTCTACACATACTGTCTACATTATATTTGAGTAAAAAGCTAACATACATTTTCCCTTTACCACTGGAGCAAATGTTTTGAATTCTTTGTTTGATTTCAGAAAATTCATTTTTTTTCCTAAAATTCAGTTATTTGAAGACCTATATTTTAAGGATGGAGTATATAAAAGGAAAATATTCAATGGAACAGAATACTCTTTATAGACTGGGCCCATGGTTGGGTTCTACCACTTACTATGTGTTTGATCTTGGGCGAGCTACTAACTTGACCTACATTTTAGCTCACTCAGCAGTAAAATGAAGATATGCATATTTCTCTAAAAGGTTCAGTAATTGCATACTTATGAAGCATGTATCATGGTGCTGGACACATAGTGAATCAGAATCATTGTATACCCAGCTTATTATAAAAAGAAAACAAAACACTCAAAAGCCATAAAAGGTAAAAATTATGCATATGCTGGGGAAAGGCTCACACCGAATCAAAAAGAGGTTCAAAATAATTTGTACAACATGATTCCATTTATTGTTAACTAAAATAAACTCTGAAATAAACAATAGAAAGGTAAGTATACTTGAACTCATAATCATGAAAATCTCCCATGGCAAAGAGCCCCAACCCACTCACCTACCCCCAAGAGATGCATTATAGATTGGTAGAAACATTTTTAAACATATTTTCCAAATATTACAATGCATAAACACTTTATAAAACTTAGTAATAAATTTAAAAACAGACTAACATCTCAGGAGAATGAAACGCAGAAGCCATGAAGAGGTAATTTGTATAAAAGGAAGTAGAAATGCAGACATACAAGTTACTCAAACTTTGTTAGCAATTAGGGGATCTGTTGAATCCTGAATTCTCCTCCCTCCACCACTGCCTTTCATGTGATGTCCACAGGGGAGGAAGTGTGATATCCATGTCCTAATCCCCAGTACCTGTGATTATGACACTATATGGCCGAAGAATTACCTTATATGGCAAAATATGTGATTAAGTTAAGGATCTTGAGAAGAGTGTGTCCTGGATTACCCAGGTGGGCCCTAAATGCCATCACATGTATTTTTATGAGAGAGGCAGAGGGAACTGTGACACACAGAGGAAAAGGCAATGTGAACAAGGAACCAGAGATTGGAATGATGCAGCCACAAGTACCAAAATACCGAGGAATGCTTACAGTCACCAGATGCTAGAGGAGGCATGGAAATTGTTCTTTCCTAGAGCCAGATGGAATAAGGCCCTGCCAACATCATGGTTTCAGAGTTCAGGTATCTAGAACTGTGAGAAAATAAATTTCTGTTACTTTGAGCCACTAAGTTTGTGGAAATTTGTTATGGTATCCCAGGAAGCTAATACACTAATATTTGGTTTTTCTAATCTGGTCAAGGCAATAGAAAGGACCAGCAGTTGCTATCATGTTCCTTAAATGCAACAAAATTGCTTTCTCTTTTCCTCAATGCTATCCATATAAAAACAATCATTTTCTCTCTTACTTGAAAAAAATTAAAGATGGGTAATATTTTGTGTCAGTAAAATGTGAAGCAAGGATACATCTTGTACACTCCTGATGGTGTCTAAGTTAATACACTCTTTTAAGAGAATAACTGTCAATGCCTGTTAAATTTTAAAGTATGCACAGCAACTCCATTGGTACATATTCACAATTAGGCACTTATAAGAATATTCATTGTAGCATTATGCAACAAAGGGGAGATAAAACTTATTTACCTAAATGCCCAGCAATAGGAAAATAGATAAATTAAATATGGCTTGGAAGACTATGTGCCTATTAAAAAAGAAAGCAATATATCTATAAAACTGACATGCAAGAGTCTCTAAAGTATATACATTGTATATTTTAAAAAGGAAGTCAGAGAATAATATATATAATTTACTAAATATATTTGCGAAAGGAAAGACCATGAGTCTATCTGCAGGACACTGTTTCCACCCTAGTCCAACATATCATCTTCTCTCCACTGTACTACTGCATAGCCACCTAACTCTTGTATTTGTCTTCTCTCTTGCCCGTTCAATACATTGTGTGCACAGGAGCTTAAGAAATGCTTGCACAGTGTAAGTTACATCAGTCACCTCTGCTTAAAACCTTTCTATAGATTATCTCTCCTCTTCATGAAAAAAAAAGAAGAAAAAAACGAATCTTCTTTATCATGGCCTTAAAAACCTTACATGATCTGGTTCTTGCCTCTCGCTGAAACCTCTTCTCACACTACGATTTCTTGCAGTCTAGGAGCTCCCATTCTAATCCTGGGTCAAATCATGTGTTTCCTAACTCAAGTGCTTTGTACTTGCTTGTCACTTTGACTAAGACACACTTTCACTAACGCTTAAAACCACTGGCTCATTCTCATCATTAAAGTTTCAACTCAAGTTTCACCTCTTCAGAGAGTCTCTTTTGGATAACCATATGAAGCAGTGATGAATTTGTTCCTTGCAGATTCACAACTGCAGAGTATAGAATTGACCAGGTAGACTACCACTCTGAAATCATCACTGCTTTGAAACCAAGGCCTCACTTCACATGGGCTGCTCCCAGCCAACGTCTAGGTCTAACAGGGATGCTAAGTCAAGTTATTTCCTGGGTGATACAGAACTCCTTTGATAAGGAACTTTAGCTTGGTGATTCCCCATTAACTGAAAGGTCTATAGAACGTTTATAGAATTTTAGTTCTATAATTTTATTTCCTTCCTTCTCTTCTTCACAGAAGTTACATCATCATCAAGGGTCTCTCAGCTTCCTCTGGCCCCCTCTGTGTTTTCTCTCACAGGCATTTTCCCCAGTAAACCTCTTGCATTTTTAATCCTATCTTGGTGGCTGTTTCTCAGAGCCATCAGACTAACACACCATATCTAAAGGGGCCTCCACCTACCAGTAGCTCATTCTTTTCTTTATTTTCTTCAGAGTATTACTCCATCCAGAAGTTATTGACTGCTTGTATACTCATTCATTGTTTGTCTTTTCTACTCCACTCTCAACTCCATGAAGATCATATTGTTTTTATTTATCCTTGTGTCCCAACATACTATGTGGCACTAATTACACATTCAATAGATAACTACTGAAACAATGTATTAATGAATTACCAAGTGAACAAAGAAGAGGACATAGACTAAGGCTTCAGTAGTATAGTATAATTACCTATAGTGAGGGAACTAGGGAACAGTATTGAAAGAAGACTTTCAAATTTTACTCTATACCCTCTAAATGTTAACAAATATACACTCTTATTACTTAATTTGTAATTTTTGAGAAATTAAAATATATACAAATGAAAATATTAATAACATATCAATGTAAGAAAAAGCATTTCAACCTGAAATCCAAGTTATAAGTCAGAATAATTCACTTTTTTCATTCTACTCTCAGATAGCTAATCCTGGTTTAATGAGATTTTAAAACCTATTATAAACACCTGTACAATCCTTTTATTTCATGCATATAAAATAATCTGCATATTTGCTTTATAAGCCTATGATCTAAAAAGAGAATGGGTAATGAATAGAATATGTGAGAAGAAAACAAGAAATGTTTGCAGGTCATTGTGTAATAAGACACAAAGCAGTGACTTACCTTCTCTAATCTTTATCTGTGCTCCTATAATGATTAAATAAAAGCTCCACAAAAGAATTTATAATAAATTTTTAAAAAGACATATTGTCAAGTGAGCACAGGGATGTTATTCTAAACATATAAGGCCACAGAGAACTGAGATTATACAACTTCAGCCAAAGAACAGGATAGGCAGGAAAAGGGTATGTGTCTAACCAACTCAAATCTATAGAATGCCTACTATGTGTCAGGTGCTGTGTTAGAAAATTTGGATAGTAAGAGAAGGTCAGAGCCCCTAAACTCATAAAACTTAATTTAATGAAAAAGTCTGGTGTGAATAAGAATGTCTAATAATCTTATGATAAGTGCAATAAATAGTGGTATATACCAAGGTAGTGATGATAGAAAGGAAAAGTCTTACTTACATTCTTTGTAGAGGAATGTTGAAGAGAAACGTGATGTTTCTTGAAATTGGAAAAAGAGGAGAAGGCAGAATATAGAGAGGCCTCACATACAGTGCTAAGTAATTTGGACTTCTTAGGAGTCAATGGTCTCCTAAATTTTGTAGCAATCAGCTACAAAAAATTAACTGAACATGGACTTTCAAAATGTTATTTATTTATTTATGAATTACTTAATGAATATAAGATATACATTATAGAGCATATAAAATGAAATTTTAAAGGATGATGTACAATGAATATTTTTAAAAAGTTACAACTTTTTCCCACAATAGAGTGAATAGTATGGATCAGCAATTTGGGAATAATAGGTGTTAAGATGAATAAAATGATCAGATTTTAATTAATCAGATGAATAAAAAGATCACGGATGGCACTGTGGAGTATAGATTGTAAAAACTAATATATGAGCTTAAGTACTACTTTTGAGCCTATTGGAATTGTGATTATGAATGACTGGAATAACAGAGTGGTTATAAAAATAGAACATTGGGGGTAGATTTCAGAGATATTTACTAATATTATGGTAGCATATGAATCTTTGACCTATTGAATATGGTTGAAGGTAGTCAGTACAAAGATGAATTGAGATGCAATCTAGAAGTTTAGGATGTCTCCCTGATTCCTTAATTTAATATTCGCTGTCATTAACCAAAAAAAGGAATACAAAAAGTGAGCATAGGTGAAAGAGAGGTGGAGATACATTTAATTTTGGATTTCTGAGATTAGGTGCAAGTGTCATATCCATGCAGAAATGTATGATAGTAGTTGGATATGCACAAGTGAAGCTCAAAGCAAAGATGTGGACAAAAGATCTACTCTGAGTTGTGATCATTGAAATCATGGGAATAAAATATCACAGGCTTTTTAACACAATCTCCAATACAGGTCCTGTCACCATTCATGATTAAGTTCAAAATTCATATAATACTAATTATTCTCAATTCTATTCTCACATTTTAATCAGCTGGGGAGTCTTTTTAAAAGCATTACTATAGACCAATTAATTTAGAATATATATGGGTGGGACTTGGCATTTGGGGGTTTTAATTTATCTAGGTGATTCTGATGTGAAGTCAGTATGGAGACATTTTTGTAGAAATCTTTATCTCAGTTGCTCTATATCCTCTCTTCCAATAGACTGGTCCTCCAACCTACCTCAATCACACACTCCACAAATTGTACCCTAGACCTTTCCATTATCAAAAACAGCTCCATCTTCTTAATTTTAAACATTCCATTACTCTTCAACTACATGTGGTATCTTTCTAGCTAGTTTCTTCTAGAACCTTGATTCCAATAATGGATTATACTAGGAAAAATTAATTCCACTAATTATTTAACTACATCCATTGTCGCTATTATCTTTTTGGCTGTCCCCCAAACATCTGCTATATTCACTTGCCTCTTTATACTGTTTAAATTCCGTGGACAATCATGATACTCCATCCTTTGTTTATACCCTTACTTCTCTTGCCTTTTTCTTTCTTTCTCATTTTTGCCTCCCAAATCATTAATTCAATTTAAATTTAATTCTATCTTTTCTCCACTTTCATACACGCAGCTGAATATGGATGGAGAAAAATCCACTATCATGATGACTGGGCTCATTATTTAAATTCACAAATATTAACTTTAGGTGGGCCCTCAATGTTCCTTGAAGTTCTATTGTATTATACTAGTCCATTCATTTTGCACCATTATTGAAAATTATATCATAGGTTCTTCTTACTGCTCAAATTCCCAATACCTTCTTTTTCATCTTTCCTCTTAGTTGCTTCTCCTTAACTGGAAAATAAAGCAATCATGAAATAATTTCCACAAATTCCCAGTCAGTACATCTACAGTCACCACGCACATACTTGGCCTTCCCTTCCATTACTATGTGTGGACTGTTTGTGATTCAATCAAAGTGGGACCATTCTGAATGATAGTGCAGAGTGCACATTATACAACATAAGGGGCAGTATTATTAAACCAGTCTCATTACTCATGCACTGGATCTCATCCCTTAGCACCTACTTGGAGACATCAATACAGCAATTTGCTCCCCTTTCTATTGAGTCATAATTTATTTTTCTTAACTTGACCTTTACCATCAGTAAACAAAACATGCTGTTAATTTTATATCCTTTCATCCCACATATTCCTCTATCTACTAAAAGACAAGCCATTTTACCTGTGCCCCTTTCTGTCAAAATTCCTTGAAACAATTCTCTGTAATATCTCTTACTAGTTTGTCTCCTCTATTTCTGTCTTAAAATCCCCCCAAATAAAGCTTTAAACCCCAAACCCCACTGAGACAGCTCTTGTAAAAGTCACCAATGACCTCCATTATGCCAAATACAAAGATCATTGCCTGCTGTAGTTGACTTTGACAAGTTTGTCCACAAAACATATTCTCTGATCAAGTTGCAGAATACCATTTTCTCAAATCTATTATTTCACTGGATGCACCTTTCTAGTCTTGTTTGTCCCTCTTATTTATTCAATTTAACATAAGTCAGTCCCAGGAATCAATACTAAGGCATCTTTTTGTGTCTACACTTATATGATCATCTAACAGTCTAATCTCATGGTATAAAATAACATCTATACAATAAGGACCTCCAAATTTATTTCTACTCAGAGAGCTGTCTCCTCCACTAAAACAAAGGCTCCAAATAGGGACCTTTTTTGCCCACTGCTGCATCACCAATGCTTAGACCAGCACCTTGGAAATAATAGGTGCTCAATAAATATGAGACCAATAAATTAATTAATTCCACTCTTTGATTATATCCTAGGGTGATTACTACATATGTATACAGAGATGTGCTTTGCAACATACTTTTTAATTTTAAAATATTTAAAAATGCCTTTCAACCTTTGAATATATTAAGAAACTATGGTATATTCATACAATGAAATATAATTCGGT
The DNA here is from genome assembly GCF_028885655.2 of Pongo abelii. NCBI lineage: Eukaryota > Metazoa > Chordata > Mammalia > Primates > Hominidae > Pongo > Pongo abelii. The sequence goes on along the minus strand of NC_072008.2, from coordinate 120,118,890 downwards.
AACTTAGCAATTGAAATGCATTTCTAATTATCTAAATCAGGCAAAACAAAACATTACATGAATAAAGCAAGTTGAAAACTGTTACATGCAACATGATACCATCTATATAATGCACAAGAATTCTTCATATTTTATATTTTATTCCTACTTTTACATATATTGTAAAAGTTTTAAAAATGCCATGAAGATTATAACCGCCAAATTATCGAAGAGTGGTGAGGACATGGAATAGGATTAAGGGCGAACTTCAAATATATCAGTTACTCTTTGTTTGTTTGAAATAAAATATCTGAGGTAAATATAGGAAAATGTTAAATTTTCTTCAGGTAAGTGTATAGGAATGTGGAAGCCTGATGTTTATAAGCATAAAAGAAAAAAATTATGACAGATTCATATATTGAAACATGTTAAAAGGATGCTCATAACCTATCCCTCTTTGGGACCCTATATATACATCCCATTCACAAAACAAATGTAGGGATGTTAAATAGGCTCTCATAGTCCTCACTTGGTAAGAAAATGATGGCATCTTGCAGACATTGAATGAAAGAACAAGAGGAGTTTCTAGTATGTCAACAGTAAACATGAAAGTACTACACTTTCTTAGAGTGTTTTTTTTAAATCTTCCTCCCTCTCTCTCCCTTCCTTCTCTCTAGGCATGGCTTATAAATTTTATCAAATGTCTTTTGGCAGTATTTTGGTATAATTATATGTTTCTCCTGTTACAATTTTTTAATATGAGAGATTGTTAATAATTTTCCTAATGTTGAGCTATCCTGATGTGGTTTGGATATCTGTCCCCTCCAAATCTCATGTTGAAATGTGAGTCCCAATATTGGAGGTGTGGCCTGGTGGAGATGATTCGATCATGGGGGTAGATTCCTCATGAATGGTTTAGCACCCTCCCTTTGGTGATAAGTGAGTTCTTGCTCAGTTAGTTCACAAGATATCTGGTTGTTTAGAAGAGTCTGGGACCAGACCAGGCGTGGTGGCTCACACCTGTAATCCTAGCACTTTGGGAGGCCATGGTGGGTGGATCACTTGAGGTCAGGAGTTTGAGACTAGCCTGGCCAACATGGCAAAACCCCGTCTCTACTAAAAATACAAAGCTGGGCGTGGTGGTACACACCTATAATCCTAGCTACCGGGAGGCTGAGGTGGAAGAATCACTTGAACCTGAGAAGCAGAGGTTGTAGTGAGCCGAGATTGCGCCACTGCACTCCAGCCTGGGTGACACAGTGAGACTGTCTCAAAAAAAAAAAAAAAAAAAGAGTCTGGGAACGCCTCCTTCCTCCTTCTCTCTCTTGCTCCCTCTCTCATCATGTGGCATGCCTCCTCCTAGTTCATATTCTGCCATTAGTAAAAGCTCCTTGAGGCCTTACCAGAAGCAGATGTCTGCACCATGCTTCCTGTAAAGCCTGCAGAAATGTGAGCCAATTAAATCTCTTTTCTTTATAATTACCCAACCTCAGTTACTTTTTTATAGCAATGCAAGAACAGCCTAATACATAACCTTACATTCCTGCTGTAGTCTGATTGTTTGTGTCTTACCTAAATTCACATATTGAAATCCTACTGCTCCAAGGTGATGGTATTAAGAGGTGTGGCCTTTAGGAGCTGATAAGGTCATAAGGGCACAGCCCTCATGTATAGGATTAGTGCCCTCAGAAAAGAGGCCCAAGAAAGCTCTGTTCTTTCTGCCATGTGAGGGCACGCCAGAAGTTTGAAGTCTGGAAGCCAGCCCTCACCAGAACCTAACCGTGTTGGCACCTTGATTTTGGACTTTCAGTTTCCAGAACTGTGAGAAATAAATTTCTAATGTTTATTTATTTTTAGTTTTTGACATGGTAATGTACTTTAATAACAACACATATACCATGTTAGCCCCATGGAATGCAAATTCAGGTTAGGCAAGAGAATTTCACAAGTGTAATAAAGCATTCTGTAGTATATCAAAGTTTGTGTATGTTGTCTGGTAAAACCAACTTGCTCATAAATCATTAATTCTATTATAGGTAATTTGTTTAGTTTAATATTTACAGTTCTTATGGAGAAAATAAACAATGTACACATTTAAAAAGTGTTCTTTATTTACCTTTGCATTAGTGCTTAAAATATGCATTTCTATTTCAAGATGACATTTGAAAATTTTTCTACTATAACAGCAGCAAAAGTATAATTTTACAATTACAAGAGATCTAAACTAAAATCCATAATTAAGTTGTTCTCATGTTTACAATTGTGATTCTTTAATAAATACCACTACTATGCAGCTCTACTGTATGCTTTCTAAATTTGGTTTAAACACACACACACATATACTTTCAGTTGTGAGTGGCTTTACAAATTATATTCCATGCACTTTTTTGACAGAGTTCTAAAACAGACAGCCAGTCCACAAGACAGGCAAAAAAAAATTTACATTAACTGGGGTAAACAGGACTCTAACATCCAAAACATGCGAGATTCTGCAGCAAACCGGGAGGACTTCAGGGTTGGTCTGCTATCTTCTCTAGAACTAATTTCATCTTAGCAGTTTAAGAAGGCGGACATTTTAACACCATCAAGTGCATTTAGGTGACATGTTTCTTTTGTGTTAACTTGACTTCCCTGAATGACCTAGTTGGTGAATTAGTCACTAGTAATTTGGTCACTAGGAAAATCAAGCCTTCAAGAAAGGAAGCCAATATTGAAAATACTGTGTTATCATCTGAACCCACTCACATAGTTTCTTTTCAACATTTACATGTAACATCAGTAATGAGATGTTTAACTAAAGTAAGATCCTCTAACAAGACTGACGTGGTTTGGCTGTGTCCCCAACCAAATTTCATCTTGAATTGTAGTTCCCATAATTCCCATGTGTCATGGGAGGGACCCGGTGGGAGGTAATTGAATCATGGGGGCTGTTTCCCTCATGCTATTCTCACGATAGTGAGTAAGTTCTCAAGAGAGCTGATGGTTTTATAAGGGGTTTCCCCCTTCACTTGGCTTTCTTTCTTCCCTTGCCTGTTGCTATGAGAAGAAGAACATGTTTGCTTCCCCCGCCACCATGATTGTAAGTTTCATGAGGCCACCCTAGCCCTGTGGAACTGTGAGTCAATCAAACTTCTTTCTTTATAAATTATCCAGTCTCAGGTATGTGCTTATAGCAGCATAAGAACGAACTAATATAGTAAATTGGTACTACAGAGAGTGGGATGCTACTATAAGCATACCCAAAAATGTGGGAGCGACCATGGAACTGGGTAACAGGAAGTTTGGAAGGCTCAGAAGAAGATAGAAATACGTGGGAAAGTTTGGAACTTCCTAGAGACTTGGAGGGTCAGAAGACAGGAAGATGTGAGAATGTTTGGAACTTCCTAGAGACTTGTTGAATGGCTTTGACCAAAATGCTGATAGTGATATGGACAATGAAGTCCAGGCTGAGGTGGTCTCAGACAGAGATAAGGAACTTGTTGGAAACTGGAGTAAAGGTCACTTTTGCTATGCAAAAAGACTGGTGGCTTTTTGCCTCTGCCTTAGAGATCTGTGGAACTTTGAACTTGAGAGAGATGATTAAGAGTATTTGAGAGAAGAAATTTCTAAGTGGCAAAGTGTTCAAGAGGAAGCAGAGCATAAAAGTTTGGAAAATTTGCAGCCTGATGATAAGATAGAAAATAAAACCCCATTTTGTGGTGAGAAATTCAAGCTGGCTGCAGAAATTTGCATAAGTAATGAGGAGGTGAATGTTAATTACTAAGACAATGGGGAAAATGTCTCCAGGCCATATCAGAGACCTTCACACCAGCCCCTCCTATCACAAGCCTTAAGGTGTAGGAAGGAAAAATGGTTTTGTGGGCCAGGCCAAGAGCCCCTGCCCGCCTCCTCTATGCAGCCTCAGGACATGGTGCTCGGTATCCCAGCTACTTCAGCTCCAGCCTGGCTAAAAGGGGCCAATATGCAGCTCAGACCATTGCTTCAGAGGGTGCAAGCCCGAAGCCTTGGTGGCTTACACGTTGTATTAGGCCTGCAGGTGCACAGAAGTCAAGAATTATCTCCTAACCCGTAGCCTCCTCCAATGCTCACAGCCCAAATTTCTGATGATGTTTATAAGCCACTCAAGTCTATGGTATTTTGTTATAGCAGGCTGAACATACTAAGATAGCAAATTTATACCAAGAATTGGAGGTGCTACTGTTAACAGATGCCTAAAAATGTGGGAACAGTTTTAAAAACAGGTAATGGGTAGAGGCTGGAACAGTTTTGAGGTGCACACTAGAAAAAGCCTACACTGCGATTAACAGACTGTTAAGGGTGATTCTGGTTAGGACTCAAAGGGGACAGGTGTAGAGAAAGCCTGAATCTTCTTAGAGAATACCTAAGTAATCTGGAACAGAATGTTGGTAGACATATGGATGACAAAGGCCATTCTGATGAGGCCTCAGAAATGAGGAATATGTTATTGGGCTATGCAGGAGAGACCATTCTTGTTATAAACTGGCAAATAAGTTGTTACAGAACCTAACTGGGGTCCACTCATCCAGCAGAGTAAAACAAAACATCCACACCAAGGTTTTGCAATGAGAGAAAGGAGGGCATTTATTTTCAGGGTGCCAAGCAAGGAGAATTGGGAAGCTCATGCTTAAGACAGGGCCTCCCTGACGAGTTACACGTAAGGGTTATTAAAGGTGGGGAGACAGAGGTTACAGGCAAAATCATAAACAATTCATAGAGGCTATACATTGGTTTGACCTAAAAAGGCAGGACATATCCAACAGCAGGGGAGGGAGGTTGTACTCACAGATCATAGGTAGATTCACAGATTTTCTGATGTGATTGGTTAAAGAAGGGAAGCTTTGTCTAAAGACTTGGGGTCAGGAGAATGGTAAGTCTTGCCCATTGGCATGACTTCTTCCAGGACCCTCAGGAAGAAACTTAGAACAAAAAGCAGTGGTCAAAGTTCAGTCCTCATTTGCCCCTTATCTGAGGTCTATATGCCAGAAGATCCATTTGGTGGGGGTCTAGGTTTCTGAAAAATAACTCGGTGATATGTTAAGATGTTATCTTTGGTTTCTATAGGGAACCAAACATCTCATGTCTCTAATTTCTGTGGTCATTGTTTTAAGCTACTTGCTTATCAGGTTGCTCATTTACTTCTCAAAGCTTGCTAGGTGCCGGAATTTCCCTTGAAGGAACTCAAGACTTTTTTTTTCTTTTTTTTGAAATGGAGTCCTCACTCTGTTGCCCAGGCTGGAGTGCAGTGGCGGGATCTCAGCTCACTGCAAGCTCCACCTCCTCGGTTCACACCATTCTCCTGCCTCAGCCTCCTGAGTAGGTGGGACTACAGGCGCCCACCACCACGCCTGGCTAATTTTTTGTATTTTTAGTAGAGACGAGGTTTCACTGTGTTAGCTAGGGTGGTCTCGATATCCTGACCTCATGATCTGCCCAACTCGGCCTCCCAAAGTGCTGGGATTACAGGCCTGAGCCACCGCGCAGGGCCAACTCAAGACTTTTCATTATTTTTATGCTTAGAGGGGGCCCCCAGCAGGCCCATAAGAATGTTACCTGCTCCATTTCAAACTTAGCTGAATTATGTTAAAGTCCCAGTGTTTCATAGGAAGTAGAACTTGCGAGCGATGAAATTGAATACATGGCTGAGGAAATATCTAAGCATAGTATCAAAGAGGTGGTCTCTTCCTCTCAATGACTTACAGTAAAATGTGAGAAGAGAGACATAATTTAAAGACAGAATTGTTAATCAAAAGGGAAGCAGAACTTAATGATTTGGACAATTCTTAGCCTATCTGTATTGTGAACAATGAGAAAGCTTGTTAGCAATAGAATGCCAAGGTGTGGTGATGGTGTGGCCAAATGACAATCTGATAAGATTAGTCTGACATCTAAAGAGAATCAGGACCTGTTGTCCAAGACAATGGATGAAAGACCTTGAAAGTAGTTCGGAAATCATCAGGGCTGCCTCTCCCATCACAGGCTGAGAGTGTAAAAGCCTCAGCAAGTAAGAGGCCACCTCAGAAAACTACTGTGGGGGCAGGGCCCAGGCACAAGAGCTGCCACCACTTGGGGGCATAGTGCCCAAAGATATCGGGGGAGGGCAACGATACCAGTGAGTTGTGAAGGCAAGACCTCCATCCCAGTGGGTCTAGAAGGTGGAATCCTCACTTCTCCAAAGAGGATTATTTTTGAGCCTTAAGGTTTAATGTTATTTCCCCAGTGCATTTCAGATTCACTTGATACCTGTTACTCCTTTCTTTTTTTCTATTTCTCATTTTGGGACTGAGAATGTCTATTCTATGCCTGCCCCACCATTGTGTTTTGGAAGCACATAACATGTTTAATTTCACAGGTTCACAAATGGAGAGCAATTCACCTCAGAATGAATTGTACCTCGGGTTTTACCCATATCTGACTTAAATGATAGTAGATGACACTTTGGACTTTAGACGTTGAGTTGATGCTAGAATGGGTTAAGATTTTTTGGGGTGATTGGGATGGAATGAATGTATTTTGCATGTAAGAAGGACACGAATTTTGGGAGCCAGAAATGGAATACTATGCTTCCCCCTCAAAATTCATATGTTGAAACCTAATCCCAAGTGTGACAGTGTCTTTGTTTTGTGCTGCTACAATGAACACCACAGACTGGCGGACACATTCAGATCACAGTAGATGTTATTAAGAGGCGGAGCTTTGGGGGGTGATGAGGTCATGAAGGTGGAGCCCTCATGAATGGGATTAGTACCCTTATAAGGGGCTGAAGAGACCAGAAGCCTGCTCCTCTATCCATGTGAGGGCACAGCTAGAAGGTGCCATTTATGAGCCAGAAAGTGTGCCCTCAGCAGACATCAAATCTGCAATTGTCTTGATCTTGGAATTGCAGACTTCAGAACTGTAAGAAATAAATTTCTATTGTTTATAAACACTCAGTCTATGCTATTTTGTTATAGCAACCTGAATGGACTATGACAATTCCCATAACTAACTTCACCTTTATTTGCATATCCTGTTACTTTTCTCTTTTAATAACACTTATTATGAGTTTATCTACATTATTGACTTTTCAAAGGATCCAGGTGTAGTTGTATTTATTCTTCCTATAATTTTATAGCATCATTTCCCATTTCATTAATTTCAGATTGCCTTTTCTTTTGGTTCTCTTCTCTTACTTTCCTTACTTCATTGTACTTTTTCTAATCTCTTAGAATTAGACTATTAGGATAACTTTTCAGTCTTTGTCTTTTTAAATAATATATGTCTGTCAATCTAGACATTTCCCAGTGAGTATAGTTTTAGTCTTGACATACAGGATTGAGCATGAAGGTTTTTAAAATTGCATATTCAATAAAATATTTAATTTCAATTTTGATTTCTTCTTTAATCTCAAATGTAATTCAGAAAAGTGCTTCTTAATTTTGAGGTAGATTTATAGTAAGTATTGAAATCAGTAGTGTAAGTAAGTCCTGCAACTTTGTCTTTTTGAAGGTTATCTTGGCTATTCTGTCCTTTGCATTTCCATATATAATTTTTTTGTCCATACTTTATTTTAAATACATTAATTTTTATTTTTATTTATTTTTTCAACTTTTATTTTAGATTCTGGAAGTACAGGTTTGTTACAAAGGTATATTGTGTGATGCTGAGGTTTGGAGTATGATTGAACCTGTCTCCCGGGAAGTGAGCATAAAATCCATAGGTAGTCCATACAAATTTCAATATCAACTTGCTGATTTCTACAAAAACTCCATGTGGATTTTGATTGGGATTATATTTTCTTTACATATCAATTTATAGCAAATGGCCATTTTAACCATATTTAATCTTCAAAATTATTAACAGATTATGGTTCTTCATTTGTATAGGCCTTACAAAATTTCTCTCAGAAAAACTTCATAGTTTTCAGTGTAAAGGTCTTGTACAACTTTCATTAGTTTTATTATAATCTATGTACATTTTTGATACTATTATATAGATCTACATATTTGATACTACTGTACATTTGTTTTATATTTTATTTTATATATTGCTGTATTTGATTTGTTAATATTTTATTAATAGTTTTGCAACTTTGTACATGAGGAATATTGGCCTATAATTTTATTTACTGATGTGCTTATCATATTTTACAATCCAGTTTAATAAATTACAAATTTTATAAAATTTGTAAAATTAATATTGAAAATAAATTACAAAGTTTTCCCTCTTCTATTATTTGCTGAGTGATTTTTTTGTTTCCTGTAATGTGATCAACCTATTTCTAAGCAGCAGTGACTACTGTGGCTCCTATGTTTTTTTTTGTTTCCTTTTTTTTATTATTATTATTATTATTATTATTATTATTATTATTATACTTTAGGCTCTATGGTACATGTGCGCAACATGCAGGTAAGTTACATATGTATACATGTGCCATGCTGGTGCGCTGCACCCACCAACTCGTCATCTAGCATTAGGTATATCTCCCAATGCTATCCCTCCCCCCTCCCCCCACCCCACAACAGTCCCCGAAGTGTGATGTTCCCCTTCCTGTGTCCATGTGTTCTCATTGTTCAATTCCCACCTATGAGTGAGAATATGCGGTGTTTAGTTTTTTGTTCTTGCGATAGTTTACTGAGAATGATGATTTCCAATTTCATCCATGTCCCTACAAAGGACGTGAACTCATCATTTTTTATGGCTGCATAGGATTCCATGGTGTATATGTGCCACATTTTCTTAATCCAGTCTATCATTGATGGACATTTGGGTTGGTTCCAAGTCTTTGCTATTGTGAATAATGCCGCAATAAACATACGTGTGCATGTGTCTTTATAGCAGCATGATTTATAGTCCTTTGGGTATATACCCAGTAATGGGATGGCTGGGTCAAATGGAATTTCTAGTTCTAGATCCCTGAGGAATCGCCACACTGACTTCCACAAGGGTTGAACTAGTTTACAGTCCCACCAACAGTGTAAAAGTGTTACTATTTCTCCACATCCTCTCCAGCACCTGTTGTTTCCTGACTTTTTAATGATTGCCATTCTAACTGGTGTGAGATGGTATCTCATTGTGGTTTTGATTTGCATTTCTCTGATGGCCAGTGATGGTGAGCATTTTTTCATGTGTTTTTTGGCTGCATAAATGTCTTCTTTTGAGAAGTGTCTGTTCATGTCCTTCGCCCACTTTTTGATGGGGTTGTTTGTTTTTTTCTTGTAAATTTGTTGGAGTTCATTGTAGATTCTGGATATTAGCCCTTTGTCAGATGAGTAGGTTGCGAAAATTTTCTCCCATTTTGTAGGCTGCCTGTTCACTCTGATGGTAGTTTCCTTTGCTGTGCAGAAGCTCTTTAGTTTAATGAGATCCCATTTGTCAATTTTGGCTTTTGTTGCCATTGCTTTTGGTGTTTTAGACATGAAGTCCTTGCCCATGCCTATGTCCTGAATGGTATTGCCTAGGTTTTCTTCTAGGGTTTTTATGGTTTTAGGTCTAACATTTAAGTCTTTAATCCACCTTGAATTGATTTTTGTATAAGGTGTAAGGAAGGGATCCAGTTTCAGCTTTCTACATATGGCTAGCCAGTTTTCCCAGCACCATTTATTAAATAGGGAATCCTTTCCCCATTTCTTGTTTTTGTCAGGTTTGTCAAAGATCAGATAGTTGTAGATATGTGGCATTATTTCTGACGGCTCTGTTCTGTTCCATTGATCTATATCTCTGTTTTGGTACCAGTACCATGCTGTTTTGGTTGCTGTAGCCTTGTAGTATAGTTTGAAGTCAGGTAGCGTGATGCCTCCAGCTTTGTTCTTTTGGCTTAGGATTGACTTGGCGATGCGGGCTCTTTTTTGGTTCCATATGAACTTTAAAGTAGTTTTTTCCAATTCTGTGAAGAAAGTCATTGGTAACTTGATGGGGATGGCATTGAATCTGTAAATTACCTTGGGAAGGATGGCCATTTTCATGATATTGATTCTTCCTACCCATGAGCATGGAATGTTCTTCCATTTGTTTGTATCCTCTTTTATTTCCTTGAGCAGTGGCTTGTAGTTCTCCTTGAAGAGGTCCTTCACATCCCTTGTAAGTTGGATTCCTAGGTATTTTATTCTCTTTGAAGCAATTGTGAATGGGAGTTCACTCATGATTTGGCTCTCTGTTTGTCTGTTATTGATGTATGAGAATGCTTGTGATTTTTATACATTGATTTTGTATCCTGAGACTTTACTGAAGTTGCTTATCAGCTTAAGGAGATTTTGGGCTGAGACAATGGGGTTTTCTAGATATACTATCATGTCATCTGCAAACAGGGACAATTTGACTTCCTCTTTTCCTAATTGAATACACTTGATTTCCTTCTCTTGCCTAATTGCCCTGGCCAGAACTTCCAACACTATGTTAAATAGAAGTGGTGAGAGAGGGCATCCCTGTCTTGTGCCAGTTTTCAAAGGGAATGCTTCCAGTTTTTGCCCATTCAGTATGATATTGGCTGTGGGTTTGTCATAAATAGCTCTTATTATTTTGAGATACATCCCATCAATACCTAATTTATTGAGAGTTTTTAGCATGAAGGGTTGTTGAATTTTGTCAAAGGCCTTTTCTGCATCTATTGAGATAATCATGTGGTTTTTGACTTTGGTTCTGTTTATATGCTGGATTACATTTATCGATTTGCGTATATTGAACCAGCCTTGCATCCCAGGGATGAAGCCCACTTGATCATGGTGGATAAGCTTTTTGATGTGCTGCTGGATTCTGTTTGCCAGTATTTTATTGAGGATTTTTGCATCAATGTTCATCAAGGATATTGGTCTAAAATTCTCTTTTTTTGTTGTGTCTCTGCCAGGCTTTGGTATCAGGATGATGCTGGCCTCATAAAATGAGTTAGGGAGGATTCCCTCTTTTTCTATTGATTGGAACAGTTTCAGAAGGAATGGTACCAGCTCCTCCTTGTACCTCTGGTAGAATTCGGCTGTGAACCCATCTGGTCCTGGACTTTTTTTGGTTGGTAAGCTATTGATTATTGCCACAATTTCAGCTCCTGTTATTGGTCTATTCAGAGATTCAACTTCTTCCTGGTTTAGTCTTGGGAGGGTGTATGTGTTGAGGAATTTATCCATTTCTTCTAGATTTTCTAGTTTATTTGCGTAGAGGTGTTTGTAATATTCTCTGATGGTAGTTTGTATTTCTGTGGGATCGGTGGTGATATCCCCTTTATCATTTTTTATTGCATCTATTTGATTCTTCTCTCTTTTTTTCTTTATTAATCTTGCTAGCGGTCTATCAATTTTGTTGATCCTTTCAAAAAACCAGCTCCTGGATTCATTGATTTTTTGAAGGGTTTTTTGTGTCTCTATTTCCTTCAGTTCTGCTCTGATTTTAGTTATTTCTTGCCTTCTGCTAGCTTTTGAATGTGTTTGCTCTTGCTTTTCTAGTTCTTTTAATTGTGATGTTAGGGTGTCAATTTTAGATCTTTCCTGCTTTCTCTTGTGGGCATTTAGTGCTATAAATTTCCCTCTACACACTGCTTTGAATGCATCCCAGAGATTCTGGTATGTTGTGTCTTTGTTCTCGTTGGTTTCAAAGAACATCTTTATTTCTGCCTTCATTTCGTTATGTACCCAGTAGTCATTCAGGAGCAGGTTGTTCAGTTTCCATGTAGTTGAGCGGTTTTGAGTGAGATTCTTAATCCTGAGTTCTAGCTTGATTGCACTGTGATCTGAGAGATAGTTTGTTATAATTTCTGTTCTTTTACATTTATTAAGGAGAGCTTTACTTCCAAGTATATGGTCAATTTTGGAATAGGTGTGGCGTGGTGCTGAAAAAAATGTATATTCTGTTGATTTGGGGTGGAGAGTTCTGTAGATGTCTATTAGGTCTGCTTGGTGCAGAGCTGAGTTCAATTCCTGGGTATCCTTGTTGATTTTCTGTGTCATTGATCTGTCTAATGTTGACAGTGGGGTGTTAAAGTCTCCCATTATTAATGTGTGGGAGTCTAAGTCTCTTTGTAGGTCACTCAGGACTTGCTTTATGAATCTGGGTGCTCCTGTATTGGGTGCATATATATTTAGGATAATTAGCTCTTCTTGTTGAATTAATCCCTTTACCATTATGTAATGGCCTTCTTTGTCTCTTTTGATCTTTGTTGGTTTAAAGTCTGTTTTATCAGAGACTAGGATTGCAACCCCTGCCTTTTTTTGTTTTCCATTTGCTTGGTAGATCTTCCTCCATCCTTTTATTTTGAGCCTATGTGTGTCTCTGCACGTGAGATGGGTTTCCTGAATACAGCACACTGATGGGTCTTGAGTCTTTATCCAATTTGCCAGTCTGTGTCTTTTAATTGGAGCATTTAGTCCATTTACATTTAAAGTTAATATTGTTATGTGTGAATCTGATCCTGTCATTATGATGTTAGCTGGTTATTTTGCTCGTTAGTTGATGCAGTCTCTTCCTAGTCTCAATGGTCTTTACATTTCGGTATGATTTTGCAGTGGCTGGTACCGGTTGTGCCTTTCCATGTTTAGCGCTTCCTTCAGGAGCTCTTTTAGGGCAGGCCTGGTGGTGACAAAATCTCTCAGCATTTGCTTGTCTGTAAAGTATTTTATTTCTCCTTCACTTATGAAGCTTAGTTTGGCAGGATATGAAATTCTGGGTTGAAAATTATTTTCTTTAAGAATGTTGAATATTGGCCCCCACTCTCTTCTGGCTTGTAGAGTTTCTGCCGAGAGATCCGCTGTTAGTCTGATGGGCTTCCCTTTGATGGTAACCCGACCTTTCTCTCTGGCTGCCCTTAACATTTTTTCCTTCATTTCAACTTTGGTGAATCTGACAATTATGTGTCTTGGAGTTGCTCTTCTCGAGGAGTATCTTTGTGGCGTTCTCTGTATTTCCTGAATCTGAATGTTGGCCTGCCTTGCTAGATTGGGGAAGTTCTCCTGGATAATATCCTGCAGAGTGTTTTCCAACGTGTTTCCATTGTCCCCGTGACTTTCAGGTACACCAATCAGATGTAGATTTGGTCTTTTCACATAGTCCCACATTTCTTGGAGGCTTTGCTCATTTCTTTTTATTCTTTTTTCTCTAAACTTCCCTTCTCGCTTCATTTCATTCATTTCATCTTCCAGGGCTGATACCCTTTCTTCCATTTGATCGCATCGGCTCCTGAGGCTTCTGCATTCTTCACGTAGTTCTCGAGCCTTGGTTTTCAGCTCCATCAGCTCCTTTAAGCACTTCTCTGTATTGGTTATTCTAGTTATACATTCTTCTAAATTTTTTTCAAAGTTTTCAACTTCTTTGCCTTTGTTTTGAATATCCTCCTGTAGCTCGGAGTAATTTGATCGTCTGAAGCCTTCTTCTCTCAGCTTGTCAAAGTCATTCTCCATCCAGCTTTGTTCCGTTGCTGGTGAGGAACTGCGTTCCTTTGGAGGAGGAGAGGTACTCTGCTTTTTAGAGTTTGCAGTTTTTCTGCTCTGTTTTTTCCCCATCTTTGTGGTTTTATCTACTTTTGGTCTTTGATGATGGTGATGTACAGATGGGTTTTTGGTGTGGATGTCGTTTCTGTTAGTTTTCCTTCTAACAGACAGGACCCTCAGCTGCAGGTCTGTTGGAGTACCTGGCCAGCTGTGTGAGGTGTCAGTCTGCCCCTGCTGGGGGGTGCCTCCCAGTTAGGCTGCTCGGGGGTCAGGGGTCAGGGACCCACTTGAGGAGGCAGTCAGCCCGTTCTCAGATTTCCAGTTGCGTGCTGGGAGAACCACTGCTCTCCTCAAAGCTGTCAGACAGGGACATTTAAGTCTGCAGAGGTTACTGCTGTCTTTTTGTTTGTCTGTGCCCTGCCCCCAGAGGTGGAGCCTACAGCGGCAGGCAGGCCTCCTTGAGCTGTGGTGGGCTCCACCCAGTTCAAGCTTCCCGGCTGCTTTGTTTACCTAAGCGAGCCTGGGCAATGGCGGGCGCCCCTCCCCAAGCCTCGCTGCCGACTTGCTGTTTGATCTCAGACTGCTGTGCTAGCAATCAGCGAGACTCCGTGGGCGTAGGACCCTCTGAGCCAGGTGCGGGCTATACTCTCCTGGGGCACCGTTTCCTAAGCCCGTCGGAAAAGCACAGTATTCGGGTGGGAGTGGCCCGATTTTCCAGGTGCCGTCTGTCACCCCTGGAAAGGGAACTCCCTGAACCCTTGCGCTTCCTGAGTGAGGCAATGCCTCGCCCCTGCTTCGGCTGGCGCACGGTGCACTCACCCACTGACCTGCGCCCACTGTCTGGCACTCCCTAGTGAGATGAACACGGTACCTCAGATGGAAATGCAGAAATCACCCGTCTTCTGCGTCGCTTGCGCTGGGAGCTGTAGACCGGAGCTGTTCCTATTCGGCCATCTTGGCTCCTCCCCCCCCAAATTCCCGCTCCTATGTTATTGGCCACATTTTCATAGATTCAGCCTATAAGGAAACAATGAGCCCAAATGAATTTTAAAAGTTCATTACTCATGGCATAGCAGGCAGCATAAACTACCTGTTCTCATCAGTTCCCATTGTCCCACAAGTCCCATGGGGGTGATGTGGAGTGAGCCCAGGCAGATACTGCCCATGAGACTGCAGTAATTTAAAAATATTTTTTAATTTTTTAAATTTAAAAAAATTTTAAATTACCATTACTTTTAAAGGCAAAAGCTGCAATTACTATTGCACCAACCTAATACATCTATGAGTTTGACTTTTTTGGGAATTAAAATTAGTACACCTCCTTGGCTTTTTAAGGTAGAAGTTTTCACCACTATTTTAAAAAGGTTCTATGCTCCAGTATAAGAATTGTTTAAAATTCTTTACCGATTTAGCTGCATTCCACAAATTCTGATATGTTGTTTTCCTTACCGTTCCATTATTATACAGTTCTATATATTTTCTCATTTCCCTTGGAATTTCATATTTGACCCTTTAATTATTTAGAAATATATTGCTTAATTTATAAATATTAGTAATTTTCTAGATAATTTATATTCAGTTATTTCTGATTTAATTCTGTTGTGGCCAAAGAATACGTCCTCTCAGATATAAATCACTTGAAATATATTGAGATGTGTTTTGTTGCCTACATAAAGTCTATCTTGGTGAACATTCCATGTGTAACAATAAGGAATATATGTATTCTGCAGCTCCTAGGCATATTGAAGTGTTGTATAACTGTTTATATCATGTTTATTGATAGTATTTTTCAAATAATCCATGTTGCTACTGACTTTTTGGCTAATTGTTCTGACAATTACTAAGGCAGGGGTGTGGAATTTTCCAAGTATGTTTGTGACTTTTTCTTCTCACTTTATTCCAGACTGTTTTTCTTTATTGCATTTGAAGCTCTGTTATTAGGTGCCTCCATATTTTTGGTTGTTAGTGCTCCTTGATTATTTGACACTTTTACATTTATCATTAGTGAAGGGGCCAAGGGAAACCCTTGGTCCTCTGCAGGTTCAATGAAAAATCAACTGACAAAGGCAGACTGATAGAAGAAAAGGCATAGAGATTTATTTAATGTGTATACACAGGAGCCTTCAGAACGAAGATCCAATCTCCCATTGGGATACAGAAGCCTATATGTCATCTTGAGTTTGTAGAAATAATACGGGCTCAGAGCATGGATAAAAATAGGCTTTGGTGGCAAGACAGGTTATGGGAGGGAGAAAGGAAGAGGATTAGTAAACAAAGGTGGTCTCCTTATGCTGTTGAAATCTCACAGGTGGCAAAATAGATGGTAAATATGTCTTTACAGACCTTGAAAGGTGTCAAACTCTCAATTAATCTTTCCTAGATCTGGACAAGAGAAGGTCTGGCTGCATTAATGTGGATTCTCTACAGATCCACAGATGCAAATTTCTCCCACAAAAGACAGCTTTGCAGGACCACTTCAAAATATGTCAAAAAGATAGATATTTTGGGGTAAAATATTTCAATTTCTTTCATGAGTAATACTCCTTGCCTTGAATTCTATTTTATCCGATATTAGTATAGCCATAGTAATGCTGACAAACCTCCAAATTAGGGCTCAGCCAGGGATGGTTCTTGGCTTCCCTCAGGAAAGAATTCAAGAGTGACCCAACAGGCCAGGCACGGTGGCTCAGGCCTATAATCCCAGAACTTTGGGAGGCTGAGGCAGGTGGATTGCCTCAACTCAGGAGTTTGATCGAGACCATCCTAAGCAACATGGCAAAACCCCATCTCTACAAAAAATACAAAAATTAGCCAGTCTCATAACCAAGTCTCAAAATAAATAAATAAATAAATAGATTAAAAATAAATAAAATAAATTTAGAAAAAAAAAAGAGTGATCTGACGATGAGAAGAAAGCAAGTTTATTAGAGCAACAGTGTATAGCAGAATGGCTCCTCCATAGACAGAGCAGGGCTACTTCATAGCCAGGGTAGCACAGAGTAGCACTCATGGATTGCTGGCTAGCTGGATTTATACACACTCTTAATTTTATGCAAAATAAGGGTTATTTATGAACTTTCTTGAAAAGGGGTGAGGAGTTTCCAGAACCATATAAGGCAATTTCTGGGCCATTGCCATGACATTTATTAACTGTCATGGCATTGGTGGGATTGTCCTATGCAAATGTATTATAATTCTAAGTCCCAGCTGGTTTGGACTGGTTTCTTTGCTACATCCTGTTTAGATCAGCAGGATCATGACCAGTGCTGAGAAAACAAGTCCTGCTGATCTCCTACCTCAATAGGTTTTCTTATGCTTTGTGCTTTATCATTACCCCTTTCCCCTTTCAGTCTTTCTGTAGCTTTTTCATAACATGTTTTTTTTTTAAATAAACAGCAGAGTTGCATCTTGATTTTTTTATCCAGTCTGACAATCATTGCCTGCTAAGTGGATCATTTCTCTTTTCATATTTACTGTAATTCTTAATATGTTTTGTTAAAAACCTACCACTGGGTATTTGTCTCATTTGTCCTTTTTTCCTCTGTTCCTCCTTTTCCTCCTTTTTATGTTTAAATTGAATACTTTTAGTATTTTTAAATGAATACTCTAGGAAATGGAATATAAATTTTTAATTTATCATCATCTATCTTCAAGTAACATCATATTACCTCACAGACAATGTACGACCTTCAAACAGTATGATTTCAATTGTCTATTTCCAATTATTGGGTTATTTTTTCAATGTATTTTTCTATATGTATTATATACTCCACAAACACACTATTATTATTGATTTTCAGTGTCAATAGTCTTATAAGCAATGCACACGCATGTATACATATATTATTGCACATATAGTTTGGTTTTCTGGGGAAGCAGACTCTTAGATGAAGATTCCTGTACAGGAATTTTATTGGGGATATTCTTAGGATTAATAACTGCAGAAAAAAAGGAAGCAAGATTTGGTAGAGAAGCTAGGATGTAAAGCAGTCTCAACAAAGGCCTTAGCCTAGCCTAGGGAGTCATGAAACTGGGATAAACTTTCAAACTTGTTTGACAATACATTGAGGGAACCAAGGGTTTATATTCTCATACTGACACTAGTAATTGGAAATAGACTGTCCCCAGAAAGAAGCTGTGACCTTGAAGTTATCTCTGTCCAATAAGGACAATTTCTGGAAAGGGCTGAAAGTTGAAGGCTCAGTCAAGATTACTTCTAATAACTTGAAAATTAAATCCTTTGGCTCCAAATCTGAGGAGGATCTTGGCAACAAATCACATGGCTCACTACCTATAAATAGATAATAGATACATAAATACATAGATAGATGTATATGTAGATAAATTATATATGTATTTTGTTTTTAGCAGTTTGACAATGATGTGCCTAGATGTGATTTCCTTTTATTTTAACCTGCGTCATAAATTTAATATAGTTCCTGCCTCAGCATCCATTTTTAGGCCTGAGATAAGTTGCTGGAAACTCAGTCATACCCCATCACATTTAGCCTAGTTAAAATCTCCCCTCCCTGTGTAGTTGTTTGCCATATGGCTCACTTGTTCCTCATCTCGCTGACCCCAAACTCAACACATTCCACAGCTGCTGACCACCATAAAACCTAATGGTTGGTCAATGCCAGAGTCATGTCAATAAGTTCCCCGCTTTGTTCATGTTTTCTTAAACTAGCCAATCCACAGCCGCCCGTTGGAAAGCCTAAGGGATAACGCCCATGGACCTTAATAAATGCATAGTCCCATAAGTTCTCTCTCTCTCTCTCACTCACTCTCTTGCTCTCGCTCTCTCTCTGTCTCTAACTCTCCACCCACTAGTTGAGCTCCCTATGGCCTCCTGACGTCCCATTGACCTCCTGCTGGCACCCCTAACCTCTCTGGGATCTATAAGCAATACATTACTTGTTCTGTGTTGGAGCTCAGAAAACAATACCCTCAAGCGAAGGCCTCAGAAGCAGCCTCAAAAGCAAAAGTTTTTCTCTGACCTTCTCCTGCCCTCCTGTCTCTCAGTCCTATTCTCCCCCAAGGCTAGCCAAGGAAACTAGAATCGCTCTTCCCCAAAACAGGTTATGGACACCAGAACCCCTTTTCCTGAAAGCCAGCCATAAAACCTAAAAATATTACCCTAAGTTTCCCTCCACCTTTCTGTGTAAAAATTGACCATAAAGAAATTATCTGGCCTACCTTGTTTGACTGTAGGTCATAAGACCCATGTTCCAGACAGTGCCCTGCCCCACAGCCAGAACGAAGGAATGCGTGCTCAGAGAGGCCTAGAAAAATCTAGACAGGCCCTGCTGGGTTTCCCTACTCATTCTATCAGCATTCGATCATACCCTTTTTGTCCTATCATATGCCTACATGACTGTCTACTCTGTTGAACCTAAGCATAAAAATGCACAATGTCCCCCTGTATCTTTGGGTCTTCATTCTGAAGGGTCCTGTATATACACGTTAAATAAATTTCTATACTTTTTCTCCTATTAATTCATCTGCCTCATGTCAGTGATTTTTCAGTGAACCTTTAGGGGGCAGAAGGCCTTGGCCCCCGCATATGCATTTTGGTTTTACCTCCTCACGGTGTATCACCTGACACACATACCAAGCCTAACTCCCTCCCTTCAGCCCCAGGGCTCTCCTAGAGAGTGCCTGTCTTGCCTTATGGCCACTCACAACAGAGACCTCAAGACCAAATTAGAAAGAAACCGGAAGAAACTGCTTCAGATTTACCGACATTCTTGGATCTGTGGGGTCTTTTATCAATCATGGAAAATTCTTAGTTGTTATCTCTATAAATATTTTTTTCTACTCTATTCTTACTCTATTTTCTTTGTTGGACTTTCATTACAAAGATAACCTATCAGATTTTTTCCCCTTTGTTTCAGTTAGGACAAATTTCCATTTACTTTCTTCAAGTTCACTGCCGTGTTTATTCTGCTGTTTGTTCTGTTATTCAGGCTGCTGAATGAATTTTTAATTCTGATATTGTACTTTTTAATTTTAGAATTTCCATGTATTTTATATTTTATATAGCTGGCATTTCTATGCCTATCTTTCTCGTCTCTTCATGCATGTTGGTCAGTTTTTCCTCTAGACCCTTTTACACATTTATCACGGTTATTTAAAAATTTTTCTCTGCTAATCCCAGGATCTGAGTGGCCATGTGTCTTCTTTTGATGGATTTTTCCTCTCAATCATGGGTCATATGTTGCTTCTTTGCATCTTTTATCTTGTTTTTATTGTATGCCAGATATCATATGTAAAAAATGGTAGAGACTGAACTATATCATATTAATCCTGAGAAAAGGGTACACTTCTTCCTCTGTCAGGCAATAAGGTGGTAGTCTGAGTTCACATCTAAGCTGTGATTGAGCTGGGTCTGTGATTTGTTACACATTCAATTAATGCAGTTCTCCACAGAATCTAAATATTTTGAGGACTTCCTTGACATTATCTTCAGCATTGCTTGGGCATTTTTTCTGTGCTTTAAGCTCTGCTTTCTGAAATTTGAGGTATGTATACTGTTTTTAATATCCTTTACCAGTTTTTTATGTCAATCAGGACTTCTGTTTAATTTTCATATCTAGCCTGACTTTTGGTGCCTTAGGGGAGCTCTACACTCTGCTCCTCTGACATCAGCTTTCAGAAGGCCACACTCTGGGGAAACTTGGCAGGTAATTGGTAACTGGTTCTGAGTTACCACTCTCATGGTAAACCACATTCAGCTGGCCATTAAATATTTGTTAAGTTTTCCTGGCATTATCTTACCCCATCTGTAGTGAGTTTGGTCTTCTACAGTGCCTCCGAGGTTATAAAGAGTCACACAGCTCTCTTCTCTCTTAATAAGCATTTTCCCTATTCTGGAGGTTAGCTCTCAATAGCTTTGTCATCACTTGGAATTTTGATATAATTGCAGACTTTATAACCCTATCCCAGACCTACTGAATCAGAATTTACTTTTTAATAGAACCCTAGGCCATTTCTACATTAAAATTTAAGAAGCATTGTTCTAGCTTTCCCCTTTTGGAATGAAAAGTCTGATACTAGTCTGATTCTTTTGCTTTGTGAGCAGACAGATCTTGCTAACTGAAAGCTTTTTATATTTTTTCTTTGAAATTAGGGAATTTTACCAGGAATTTGGGTTTTCATCAATCCTGCCTAGTAGCCTTTTCAATCTGCAAACTGGAGTATTTTTATATAAAAAAGTTACATTTTATTATTTATTTTAATATCAATTATCTTCCATCTATTAATTTTTCTCTTGCACAAAAAAGTATAGTACACTGGTTAAGTGCACAAACCACTTTGGTTCAAATCTCAGCTTTCCCACTTAAAAACTCTTTGACTCTGGAAATTTTGCTTAACTTCTCTATGCTCCTGTTTTCTTACCTATAAAACAGAGTTAATGATCATAGCAGTACCTACCTCATATGGTGTTTTGCTTTGTTTTGCTGAAGTTTAAATTAGTTAATACCTATAAATCCCTTAGGAAGATTGTCTGGCAAATTTCAAGTGCTCAGTAAATGTTAGCTAATTCTCTAGACCTGCAGTTATTGGCAAGTCAGGACTTCTGGAATTTTCTTCTAAATCTCTTATCTTTTCCCTCTATATTCCCATCTCTTCATGTTTTTGGTCTATGTAAAATATTTTTACACTTAATCTTCCAGATCACTAAGTAATGTTTCAGCAATGATTGTTTGTTGAATTTCAAAAATCAAGAATCTTTTCTTTAATAGAACCATAAAATATATTGTGTGTTCTAACAGTTCTCCTCCTCCCCCTCCTTCTTTTTCTTTTTCCTCTATCCTTTATCATTGCCATCAGCTCGATTTCACTGGAATACAATTGTTCTAGATATTTAGCTTGATTTTTGTCCTCCATGTTACTCATTTTTTAACTGAGTTTTTCTTTTTCTCTATTTCCTCATGATTATGGGCTTCCACAGAATTATACATGTCACACCATTATAGTTCCTTGACATACAGTCAACTAGCAAGTAATGACTGGCTCTCAGATGTCTGCTAATTTTTCCTCTCTGCTAAAGTGCATGGAGAATGCCTCTTTGCTCTCGGGTCTCCCAATTTCTCTCTCATCTGCAAGGTCTAGAAGCAGTTCAGGTCACCAGTACATCAACCTTTTTAGGACCACTGAAGTCAGAATAATCTGGCAAGCATCATGGAACCATATAAACAAAGCAGCAAGTGTACCTCATTCTGATACATTTGTGCCAGATGGGTTCCCTCAGATGACTATGAAATCTAATCAATTAAAAAAAATAAACCATTGATTCTGTTGCTGGTCCCTTGGCTCTTGCACATTATCAGGGAGAATCAAATTCAATACCTTCTCTCTTCTCCAAGTGGTTGGAAAGCCTCAGAAGGATTCTCTAGGTTACATCAGCATATCTGCCCCAATGCTTGTTCCCAGAATCCACCTTTGAAGACACACACACACACGCACACACAGTATACATACTTCTATATGTTAGAATTACATTTTTCCAAAGGAATATGTATTATTCAAAACTGTAAATAATTCATTTTTTTAATGAGTGAGAAGTTGTGTGAGAAAATGTGGGTGACCACTACAGAGTGCCCTTTTAGAACTATGACTAATAAGAAAAGGGCTGGGCGCAGTGGGTCATGCCTGTAATCCCAGCACTTTGGGAGGCCAAGGTGGGCAGATCACCTGAGGTCAGAAGTTTGAGACCAGCCCAGCCAACATGGTAAAACCCCATCTCTACTACAATTACAAAAATTGGCCAAGTGTGTTGGTGCATGCCTGTAATCCCAGCTACTTGGGAGGCTGAGGCAGGAGAATCACTTGAACCCAGGAAGCAGAGGTTGCAATGAGCCAAGATCATGCCACTGCACTCCAGCCTGGGCAACAGAGAGACCCCGTCTCAAAAAAGAAAGAAAGAAAAGGAAAGAAATATGTTAAAAGAGAAAAGCCAGATTCAATAGCTATTTTGTGTGATTGATTTTTGATTTGTTTTTAAATATGCAATGGGCTTGTGCATATTTACAAGTTGAGGTGCGGGGACTGTGAACAGAAAGAGGTTGAAGATACAGGAGAGGCATCTGATGATAATATAGTTTTTTTTTTATCAAAACCCAGGATGTTTGAGTTATAGTCATATTCTAACAATTGGGTATTAGACAGTCTTCTTTTTTTTTTTTTTTATCATTTTTTGGTTGAAAATCCTCTTTAAAATCCCAAATCCACCTTCATGCTCTTAGTAAATTTATTCTAATGAAGATTTTCCTGACATATCTGGGTCATAATAGGTTTTTGGAAAATGGGATTTGTGTGGAAATAAATGTTTTCTAATAAACTTTTTTTAAAGAGTGGTTTAGATTCACAACAAAATTGAGAAAAAGGTATAGAGATTTTGCCTATACTCCCTGCCCCCTGGCATGCATATCTTTCTCCACTGTTAATATCCCCCAACCAGAGTGGTACATTTATTACTATTGATGGACCTGCACTGATACATCATTACACCCAAAGTCCATAGTTGACATTAGGATCCCCTCTTGGTGTTGTACATTCTATGGGTTTGGCCAAATATATAATGACATGTAACCACCATTATGGTATCACAGAGAGTAGTTTCACTGCTTTAAAAATCCTCTATGTTCCACCTGTTCATCCCTCCTTCCTCCATAACCCTGGGAACCACTCATCTTTGTATCATCTCTGATATGGTTTGGCTGTGTCCCCACCCAAATCTCAGCTTGAATTGTAGTAATCCCCACGTCAAGGGTGGGGCCAGATGGAGATAATTGAATCATGGGGGTGGTTTTCCCCATACTGTTCTTGTGATAGTGAATAAGTCTCATGATAGCTGATGGGTTTATAAATGGCAGTTCCCTTGTACAAGCTCTCTCTTACCTGTTGCCATGTAAGACATGACTTTGTTCCTCATTCGTGATTGTTAGGTCTCCCTGGCCATGTGGAACTGTGAGTCAATAAAACCTTTTCCCTTTGTAAATTACCCAGTCGTGTGAGAACAGACTAATACAGTAAATTGGTACTAGTAGAGTGCAGTACTATTGTAAAGATACCTGAAAATGTAGAAGCGACTTTGGAACTAGGTAACAGGCAGAGGTTGGAAGAGTTTGGAGGGCTCAGAAGAAGACAGGAAAATGTGGGAAAGTTTGGAACTTCCTAGAGACTTGTTGAATGGCTTTGACCAAAATGCTGATAGTGATATGGACAATAAGGTCCAAGCTGAGGTGGTCTCAGATGGAGATGAGGAACTTTTTGGGAACTATTGTAAAGGTCACTCTTGCTATGAAAAGAGACTAGCAGCATTTTGCCCCTGCCCTAGAAATCTGTGGAACTTTGAACTTGAGAGAGATGATTTAAGGTATCTGGGGGAAGAAATTTCTAAGTGGCAAAGTGTTCAAAATGAAGCAGAGCATAAAAATTTGGACAATTTGCAACATGATGATGCAATAGAAAAGAAAACCCCATTTTCTATGGAGAAATTCAAGCCGGCTGCAGAAATTTGCATAAGTAATGAGGAACCGAATGTTAATCCTCGATACATGGGGAAAATGTCTCCAGGGCATGTCAGAGACCTTCACACCAGCCCCTTCCATCACAGACCTGAAGGCCTAGAAGGAAAAAATGGTCTGGGCCGGTCCCAGGGCCTCCCTGCTGTTTGCAGCCTTGGGACATGGTGCCCTGCCCTGCTTCCCAGCTACTTCAGCTCCAGCCCTAGCTAAAAGGGGCCAAGGTACAGCTCAGGCTACTGCTTCAGAGAGTGCAAGCCCCAAGCCTTTGTGGCTTACATGTGGTATTGGGCCTGCAGGTGCACTGAAGTCAGGAATTGAGGTTTGGGAACCTCTGCCTAGATTTCAGAGAGTGTATGGAAATGCCTGGATGTCCAGACAGAGATGTGCTGCAGGGGTAGAGCCCTCATGAAGAACCTCTGCTAGGGTAGTGCAGAAGGGAAATGTGAGGTGGTAGCCCCTACACAGAGTCCCCATTGGGGCACTCCCTAGTGGAGCTGTGAGAAGAGGGTCACTGCCTCCAGAACCCAGAATGGTAGATCCACTGACAGCTTGCACCATGCGCCTGCAAAAGCCACAGACACTCAATGCCAGCCCATGAAAGCAGCCAGGAGAGGGGGCGTACCCTGCAAAGCCACAGGTGTGGAGCTGCCCAAGACCATGGGAATCCACCTCTTGCATGAGCGTGACCTGGATGTGAGACATGGAGTCAAAGGAGAGCATTTTGGAGCTTTAAGATTTGACTGCCTGGCTGGATTTCAGACTTGCATGGGGCCTATAGCCCCTTCATTTTGGCCAATTTCTTCCATTTGAAATGGGTGTATTTACTCAATGCCTGTACCTTCATTGTATCTAGGAAGTAACTAACTTGCTTTTGATCTTTCAGGCTCATAGGTGGAAGAGACTTGCCTTTTCTCAGATGAGACTTTGGACTATGGACTTTCAAGTTAATGCTGAAATGAGTTAAAACTTTGGGGGACTGTTGGGATGGCATGATTGGTTTTGAAAGGTGAGGACATGAGATTTGGGAGGGATCAGGGTGGAGTGATACGGTTTGGGTGTGTCCCCACCCAAATCTCAGTTTGAAATGTCATAATCCCCACATGTCAAAGACAGGGCCAGGTGGAGATAAATGAGTCATGGGGGCAGTTTCCCCTATACTGTACTCATAGTTGTAAATGAGTCTCACAAGAACTCATGGTTTTATACATGGGAGCTCCCCTATACAAGCTCTCTCTTGCCTGCTGCTATGCAAGACGTGACTTTGTTCCTCATTCATTTTGCACCATGATTGTGATGCCTCCTTAGCCATGTGGAACTGTGAGAATTAAACCTCTTTCCTTTATAAATTACCCAGTCTTTTGTATGTCTTTATTAGCAGCATGAGAACAGACTAATACAATCTTCATAGTTTTGCCTTTTCCAAAATGTAACATAGTTGGAATCATGCATTATGTTGACTTTTCAGCTTGCCTTCTTTTGCTTAGTAATATGCATTTTAGGTTCCGTCATTTCTTTTTATGTCTTGATAGCTCATTTTTAAAAGTGTGGAATAATATTCCATAGTCTAGCTTACCATAATTTATTTACCCATTCACCTACTAAAGAACATCTTGGTTGTTTCTACATTTTGGCTGTTATGAATAAAGCCACTATAAACATCTGCGTGCAGGTTTTTTTGTGCACATAAGTTTTCAAATTTTGAGTAAATACCAAGGAGCACGACTCCTTAGAACAAATGGTAAGAGCATCTTTCATTTTATACGAAACTGCCAAATTGTCTTCCTAAGTGACTGTACCATTTTGCATTCCCACCAGCAATGAATGAGAATTTCTGTTGCTCCACATCCCCACCAGCATTTCGTGTTATCAGTGTTGTGAATTTTGACCATTCTAATAGTTGTGTAGCAGTATCTTGTTTTAATTTGCATTTTTTGACTACACATGATATGGAGCATCTTTTAATATGCTTGTTTGCTATATATATATCATCTTTGGTGTGGTATCTGTTAAGGTCTTTGCTCATTTTTAATATGGTTGTTTTCTTATTGTTCAGTTTTAAGAGTTCTTTGCACATTTTAAATAACAGTCCTTTATCAGATGAATGTATTCTGCAAATGTTTTTCCCAATCTGTGGCTTTTCTTTCCATTCTCTTGATTGTGTCTTCACAGACTCAGACATTTTTAATTGTAATAAAAGCCAGTTATCAATTCTTTCTTCTATTGATAGTGCATATGATGTTGTTTCTAAAAAGCCATTACCAAATGCAAGGTCATTGAGATTTTCTCCCATAGTATCTTGTAGGAATTTTTATAGTTTTGCATTTCACATTTAGGTCTGTGGTCCATTTTGAGTTATTGTTTTGAGAAAGATGTAAGGTCTGTATCTAGACTCCTCCCACCTTTTTTGGTGTATGGATGTCCAGTTGTTCCAGCACCATTTGTTGAAACACTATCTTTGCTTCATTACGCTGACTTTGCTCCTTTGTCAAAATTCAGTTGACAATATTCATTTGGGTCTCTTTCTCAGCTCCCTATTCTGTTCTAAACGGATCTATTTGTTTATTCTTTTGCTGAAACTACACTA
This sequence comes from Pongo abelii, assembly GCF_028885655.2. NCBI lineage: Eukaryota > Metazoa > Chordata > Mammalia > Primates > Hominidae > Pongo > Pongo abelii. The sequence continues at coordinate 120,092,389 of NC_072008.2, read as the reverse complement.
TCTTGTTTACTTTAGATTTATAGTAAGACTTAAAGTAGAACAATGTCAGTCCTCCAACTTTGTTATTCTTCTTCAATACTGTGGTGGCTAATCATTGTCTTTTGAATCTTCATATAAATTTTAGAATGTTTGTTGATACACACAAAATTACCTTCTGGGATTTTGTTTGGGATTGTGTTAGATCTATAGATCTAGTAACAACGAACCAACATCATGATAATATTGTGTCTTCCTATCCATAAACATGGCCATTCATTAGGCTTTGATTTCTTTCATTGGGATTTTAAAAAATAATTTTAGGTTCAGGGGATACATATGCAGGTTTTTTACATGGATATATTGAGTAATGGTAAGGTTTGGGCTTCTAGTGTACCCATCACCCAAATAGTGAATACCGTACCTCATAGGTAATTTTTTAAACCCTCCCCCCAAATCCTCTCCCCCTTTGGAGACCCCAGTGTCTACTATTTCCATTTTTATGTCTATGTGTACCCATTGTTTATCTCCCACTTAGAACATTTTGAATGAGAATATTGCATGAGAACATGCAATAATTGGATTTTCTGTTTCTGATTTAATTCACTTAAGATAATGGCCTACAGCTCCATCCATGTTGCTGCAAGGGACATAATTTCATTCTTTTTTATGGCTGCATCGTATTACATGGTGTATGTGTACTACACTTTCCTTTTCCAATCATCTGTTTATAGACACTTAGGTTGATTCAAAATCTTGGGTATTATGAACAATGCTGCAGTGAACATAAGGTATAAGAAATCTTCATATAAAAATAGTTTTGTAATTTTCTCAAGTAGATCTTGTACATATTTTGTTGAAATTAGGCCTAAGTATTTAATCTGGGGTGTTGGTAATATAAAGGATGTTGTGTTTTAATTTCAAATTTCAGTTGTTCATTGCTGGTATATAGAAAAACAATTGACTTTTGTATATTGACTTTGTATCCTGTAACCTTGCTATAATTGTTCATTAGTTCCAAGGATTTCTTTTTCTACATATACAATCATGTCATCTGCAAAAATTACAGTTTCATTTCTTCCTTCCCTATCAGTATACCTTTTCTTTTCTTTTCTTGTCTTACTGCATTAGCTAGGTCTTCCAATGTGATGTTGTAAAGTAGTGAGAGGGGACATCCTTACCTTGTTCTCTATCTTAGTGTGAAAGCCTTTAGTTTCTCACCTTTAAGTATGATATTAACTATAAGTGTTTTAAAGGTACTCTTTATCAAGTTGAAAAAATTACCCTTCTATATTCAGTTTACTGAGAGTTTTTGTCATAAATGGGTGTTAGATTTTTCAAATGCTTATTCTGAATCTATTGATATTAACATGCATTTTTTTTTCTTTAGCCTGTTAGTGTGATTGATCACCTTAATTGATTTTCAAATGTGAAACCAGCTTTGCATTCCTGGGAAAAAACCACTTAGTCATGGTATATAATTCTTTTAACACAATATTGGATTAAATTTGCTAATATTTTGCTGAGGATTTTTGTGTCTGTGTTCATGAGAGATATTGATCTGTAGTTTTCTTGTAATGTCTCTATCTGGTTTTAATATTACTATGATATAGGACACAGAACGAATTGGATGTATTCCCTTTGCTTCTATCTTCTGAAACGGATTTTAAAGAATGGGTATGAATTTTCCTTAAATGTTTGGTAGAATTTATCAGTGAACCTATCTGGGCCTGGTGCTTTCTGTCTGAGAAAGCTATAATTTACTCATTAAATTTATTTATTAGATATAGGCCTACTCAGGTTGTGAGTTTTGGCAGATGGTGTCTTTCAAGGAACTGGTCCATTTCATCTAGTTTATTAAATTTGTGGGCATAAAGTTGTTCATAATATTCTTTAATTATTCAAGGTCCAGGTCATCTGTACTGATAGCCTGTGTTACATTTCTGATATTAGTAATTTGTGTCCTCTTTTTAAATGTTAGTCACCCTGGCTAGAAGCTTATTGGTTTTATTGTCCATTTCAAAGAACTAGCTTTTGGTTTCATTGGTTTTCTCTATTGATTTCCTGTTTGTTTGTTTTTTTTTTCTGGCTTGTAAATTTTATTAAATAAATAAGTCCTGAAAGTAACACCTATGCCAGTATATAAACATTCAATTAGTGCAGCAGGATATCAAATTAAAAGTGAAATTCTTGTTCAGACCTCCCATTTCTAATCTCACATTTCAGTGATAATGACTTTTGAATGCTTTGTATTTCTTCTAATAGTTACCTCCATAACTCTAAATAATGTGTTTAGATCTTTCATTCTTAATTAGTAACTATAGACTTTATCTATTGATTCTTCGATATGAAAGAGTAAGGCTCAAGTTATTTATACTACCCTTACCTTTCCTTTTCAAATTCTTCCCAATTGTAATTTTTTTCTTAGATGAGTCACTTTTGTAATTTTTAAAAATACTTAAGCTTCAATTTCTTTTTTTTTTAAATTATTATTATACTTTAAGTTTTAGGGTACATGTGCACAATGTGCAGATTAGTTACATATGTATACATGTGCCATGCTGGTGTGCTGCACCCATTAACTCATCATTTAGCATTAGGTATATCTCCTAAAGCTATCCCTCCCCCCTCCACCCACCCTACAACAGTCCCCAGAGTGTGATGTTCTCCTTCCTGTGTCCATGTGTTCTCATTGTTCAATTCCCACCTATGAGTGAGAATATGCGGTGTTTGGTTTTTTGTTCTTGTGATAGTTTACTGAGAATGATGATTTCCAATTTCATCCATGTCCCTACAAAGGACATGAACTCATCATTTTTTATGGCTGCATAGTATTCCATGGTGTATATGTGCCACATTTTCTTAATCCAGTCTATCATTGATGGACATTTGGGTTGGTTCCAAGTCTTTGCTATTGTGAATAATGCCGCAATAAACATACGTGTGCATGTGTCTTCATAGCAGCATGATTTATAGTCCTTTGGGTATATACCCAGTAATGGGATGGCTGGGTCAAATGGTATTTCTAGTTCTAGATCCCTGAGGAATCGCCACACTGACTTCCACAAGGGTTGAACTAGTTTACAGTCCCACCAACAGTGTAAAAGTGTTCCTATTTCTCCACATCCTCTCCAGCACCTGTTGTTTCCTGACTTTTTAATGATTGCCATTCTAACTGGTGTGAGAAGGTATCTCATTGTGGTTTTGATTTGCATTTCTCTGATGGCCAGTGATGGTGAGCATTTTTTCATGTGTTTTTTGGCTGCATAAATGTCTTCTTTTGAGAAGTGTCTGTTCATGTCCTTTGCCCACTTTTTGATGGGGTTGTTTGTTTTTTTCTTGTAAATTTGTTGGAGTTCATTGTAGATTCTGGATATTAGCCCTTTGTCAGATGAGTAGGTTGCAAAAATTTTCTCCCATTTTGTAGGTTGCCTGTTCACTCTGATGGTAGTTTCCTTTGCTGTGCAGAAGCTCTTTAGTTTAATGAGATCCCATTTGTCAATTTTGGCTTTTGTTGCCATTGCTTTTGGTGTTTTAGACATGAAGTCCTTGCCCATGCCTATGTCCTGAATGGTAATGCCTAGGTTTTCTTCTAGGGTTTTTATGGTTTTAGGTCTAACGTTTAAGTCTTTAATCCATCTTGAATTAATTTTTGTATAAGGTGTAAGGAAGGGATCCAGTTTCAGCTTTCTACATATGGCTAGCCAGTTTTCCCAGCACCATTTATTAGATAGGGAATCCTTCAGAAACTATTCCAATCAATAGAAAAAGAGGGAATCTTCCCTAATTCATTTTGTGAGGCCAGCATCATCCTGATACCAAAGCCGGGCAGAGACACAACCAAAAAAGAGAATTTTAGACCAATATCCTTGATGAACATTGATGCAAAAATCCTCAATAAAATACTGGCAAACAGAATCCAGCAGCACATCAAAAAGCTTATCCACCATGATCAAGTGGGCTTCATCCCTGGGATGCAAGGCTGGTTCAATATACTCAAATCAATAAATGTAATCCAGCATATAAACAGAACCAAAGACAAAAACCACATGATTATCTCAATAGATGCAGAAAAGGTCTTTGACAAAATTCAACAACCCTTCATGCTAAAAACTCTCAATAAATTAGGTATTGATGGGACATATCTCAAAATAATAAGAGCTATCTATGACAGACCCACAGCCAATATCATACTGAATGGGCAAAAACTGGAAGCATTCCCTTTGAAAACTGGCACAAGACAGGGATGCCCTCTCTCACCACTCCTATTCAACATAGTGTTGGAAGTTCTAGCCAGGGCAATTAGATAGGAGAAGGAAATAAACGGTATTCAATTAGGAAAAGAGGAAGTCAAATTGTCCCTGTTTGCAGATGACATGATTGTATATCTAGAAAACCCCGTTGTCTCAGCCCAAAATCTCCTTAAGCTGATAAGCAACTTCAGCAAAGTCTCAGCATACAAAATCAATGTACAAAAATCACAAGCATTCTTATACACCAATAACAGACAAACAGAGAGCCAAATCACGAGTGAACTCCCATTCACAATTGCTTCAAAGAGAATAAAATACCTAGGAATCCAGCTTACAAGGGACGTGAAGGACCTCTTCAAGGAGAACTACAAACCACTGCTCAAGGAAATAAAAGAGGATACAAACAAATGGAAGAACATTCCATGCTCATGGGTAGGAAGAATCAGTATCATGAAAATGGCCATACTGCCCAAGGTAATTTATAGATTGAATGCCATCCCCCTCAAGCTACCAATGACTTTCTTCACAGAATTGGAAAAAAAACTACTTTAAAGTTCATATGGAACCAAAAAAGAGCCCACATCGCCAAGTCAATCCTAAGCCAAAAGAACAAAGCTGGAGGCATCACGCTACCTGACTTCAAACTATACTACAAGGCTACAGTAACCAAAACAGCATGGTACTGGTACCAAAACAGAGATATAGATCAATGGAACAGAACAGAGCCCTCAGAAATAACGCTGCATATCTACAACTATCTGATCTTTGACAAACCTGAAAAAAACAAGCAATGGGGAAAGGATTTCCTGTTTTTAATTTCATTGCTTTGTGCTCTAATTTTTATTATTTATTTTCTTCTTCTTACTTGGGATTGGATTTGCACTTACTTTTCTAGTTTCCTAATGTGGACGCTTAGATTGCTTTTTGATCTTATTTACTAATGTATGTATTCAGTGCTATAAATGTCTCTTTATACACTGCTTTGCTGCATCCCAGTGATTTTGACTAGCCATCCTTTGTTTCAAAATGTTTTTATATTTCTCTCGAGATTTCTCTTCTAACCCATATCTTATTTGGAAGCATGTTGTTTAATCTCCGAGTGATTTGGGATTTTCTACCTTTCATTCTCTTATTGATTTCTGTGACCTGAGAGCAAGTGAGCAGGCACTGTATAATTTCTATTATTTTAAAATTGTTAAGAGTTGTTTTATTGTCAAGAACATCATCTATCCTAGTGAAAGTTTCATGTGCACTTCAGAAGAATGTGTATTCTTCTGTTGTTAAATGAAGTAGTCTGTAGATGTCAATTATATGCAGTTGATTGATGATGTTGTTGACTTTACCTGTGGTATAACTGGTTTTGCTTGCTTGATCTGATCATTTCTGATAGAAGGGTATTGATTTCTCCAACTATAATAGTGGATTCATTCATTTCTTGCAATTCTATCAATTTCTGCCTCATGTATCTTGATGCTCTTTTCTTAGGCGAATAGAGTTGAGGATTGTCATGTCTTCTTGGAGAATGGACTGCTTTATTTTTATATAATGCTCCTTTCTATTTCCTTTCTCTGAACTCTACCTTCCCTGAAAGTAATAAAACTACTTCTGCTTTCTTTTCTTTAGTTTTAGCATGGAATATATTTCTTTATCTATTTACTTTTAATATGTATTTTTCTTTATATTTAAGGTGGGTTTCTTGTAGACAACACAGAACTGGGTCTTCTTTTTTGATCTATTGTGACAACTTCTGTTTTTTAGTTGGTGCCTTTAGGCCATTGACATTGAAAGTGATTATTGATACAGTTAGATTAATATCTACCATAGTTGTTATTATTTGTTGCCCCTGTTCTTTGCTCCTATTTTTGTCTTCCACCTTTTTTCTGCCTTTTGTGGTTTTAATTGGACATTTTATATGATATTCCATTTTCTCCCTTTTTTTAGCATGTAAGTTACATTTCCATTTTTAAATTTTTTTTAGTTGTTGCCCTAGAGTATGCAATATACATATTTTTTCTTTTTTACTTTTTTTTTTAGACTGAGTCTTGCTCTTGTTGCCCGGGCTGGAGTGCAGTGGTGCAATCTCAGCTCACTGCAACCTCCACCTCCTGGGTTCAAGTGATTCTCCTGCCTCAGCAACCACCCTCCCACCCCATCCAGGTAGCTAGGTTTATAGGCGAGTGCCACCATTCATGACTAATTTTTGTATTTTTATTAGAGACAGAGTTTTGTTATGTTGGTCAGGCTGGTCTCAAACTCCTGACCTCAGGTGATCCACACGCCTCGGCCTTCCAAAGTGCTGGGATGACAGGCATGAGCCACCGCACCCAGCCTGCAATATGCATTTATAACTAATCCATGTCCACTATTAAATAATACTATATTGCTTTATGGGTAGTATGAACGCCTTAGGTAACAAAATAATCCTAATCGTTGCTGCTATTATTTTGAACAAATTGATATTTATTAGCTCAATTAAGAATTTTAAAAATCAAGTTTTTATTTTACCCTCATTTATTGCTTCTTTGATATGCTCTTCTGTTCTTTACATAGCTCTGAGTTTCTGACCTACATCATTTTCTTTCTCTCTAAGGAACTTCTTTTACCATTTCTTGCAAGACATATCTACTGGGAACAAATTCCCTGAATTTTATTTGCTGAGAAAGTCTTTATTCGAAGGATAATTTTACAGAGTACAGAATTCTGGGTAGATAATGTTTACTCCTTTACCCTTTAAACATTTCATTCCACTCTTGCTTTGCACATTTTCTGAGAAGAAGTTTGATATAATTATTATCTTTGCTTCTCTCTAAGCTGTTTTTTTCGTCTGGCTTCTTTCAGGATTATTTCTTTATCAGTGATTTTCTGCTATTTAAATATAATAGCAGAAAATACTATGAATACTTTTGTCAACATTTATCCTACTTGTTTTTCTCTAAGCTTCCTGGATTTGTAGTTTGGTTTCTGCTATTATTTGGGAAAAATTCTCAGCCATTATTGCTTCAAGTATTTCTTTTTTAAATTAATTAATTAATTTTATTATACTTTAAGTTCTGGGGTACATGTGCAGAATGTGCAGGTTTGTTACATAGGTAAACACGTGCCATGGTGGTTTGCTGCACCCATCAACCCATCATCTACATTACATATTTCTCCTAATGCTATCCCTCCTTTAGCTTCCCACCCCCCGACAGGCCCTGATGTGTGATGTTCTCCTCCCTGTGTTCATGTGTTCTTACTGTTCAACTTCTACTTATGAGTGAGAACATGTGGTGTTTGGTTTTCTGTTCCTAAGTTAGATGCTGAGAATGATGGTTTCCAGCTTCATCCATGTCCCTGCAAAGGACATGAACTCATCCTTTTTTTATGACTGTGTAGTATTCCATGATATATATGTGCCACATTTTTTTTATCCAATCTATCACTGATGGGCATTTGGATTGGTTCCAAGTCTTTGCTATTGTGAATAGTGCTGCAATAAACATACATGTGCATGTGTCTTTATAGTAGAATGATGTATAATCCTTTGGGTATATACCCAGTTAATGGGATTGCTGGGTCAAACGGTATTTCTGGTTCTAGATCCTTAAGGAATCACCACAATGTCTTCCACAATGGTTGAAGTAATTTGCACTCCCACCAACAGTGTAAAAGTGTTCCTGTTGTGTCCAGAGTTGATTCCTGCTGGTGGGTTTGTGGCCTTCTGGCTTCAAGAATGGAGCCATGGACCTTCGTGATGTTACAACTCTTAAAAATGGCACGGACCCAAAGTGTGTGTGGTAGCAAGGTTTATTGTGAAGAGCGAAAGGACAAAGCTTCCACAGTTTGGAAGGGGACCTGAGCGGGTTGCTGCTGCTGGCTGGGGTGGCCAGCTTTTATTCCTTTATTGTCCCCTCCAATGTTCCATTTCTGTCCTATCAGAGTGCCCTTTATTCAATCATCCCCATGATTGGCTACTTTTAGAATCCTGCTGATCGGTGCATTTTACAGAGCATTGATTGGTGCGTTTTACAATGCTCTTGTAAGACAGGAAAGTTCCCCAAGTCCCCACTGGACCCAGGAAGTCCAGCTGGCCTCACCTCTCACTATTTCTCCCCACCCTCTCGAGCATCTGTTGTTTCTTGACTTTTTAATGATCACCATTCTAACTGGCGTGAGATGGTAGGTATCTCATTGTGGTTTTGATTTGCATTTCTCTAATGACCAGTGATGATGAGCTTTTTTTTCATGTTTGTTGGCTGCATAGGTGTCTTCTTTTTGAGAAGTGTCTGTTCATATCCTTTGCCCACTTTTTGACCAGGTTGTTTGTTTTTTTCTTGTAAGTTTGTTTACGTTCTTTATAGATTCTGGATATTAATCCTTTGTCAGATGGATAGAATGCAAAAATTTTCTCCCATTCTGTAGGTTGCCTGTTCACTCTGATGATACTTTCTTTTGCTGTGCAGAAGTTCTTTAGTTTGATTAGATCCCATTTGTCAATTTTGGATTTTGTTGCCATTGCTTTTGATGTTTTACCCTTGAAGTCTTTGCCCATGCCTATGTCCTGAATGGTATTGCCTAGGTTTTCTTCTAGGGTTTTTATGGTTGTGGGTTTTACATTTAAGTCTTTAATCCATCTTGAGTTAATTTTTGTATAAGGTGTAAGGAAGGGAACTAGTTTCAGCTTTGTGCATATGGCTAGCCAGTTTTCCCAGCACCATTTATTAAATAGGGAATCTTTTCCCCATTGCTTGTTTGTGTCAGGTTTGTCAAAGATCAGATGGTTGTAGATGTGTAGTGTTATTTCTGAGGTCTCTGTCCTGTTCCATTGGTCTACATATCTGTTTTGGTACAAGTACCATGCTGTTTTGGTTACTGTATCCTTGTAGTATAGTTTGAAGTCAGGTAGCATGATGCCTCCAGCTTTGTTCTTCTTGCCCAGAATTGTCTTGGCAATGCGGGCTCTTTTTTGGTTCCATATGAAGTTTAAAGTAGATTTTTCCAATTCTGTGAAGAAAGCCACTGGTAGCTTGATGGGGATAGCATTGAATCTATAAACTACTTTGGGCAGTATGGCCATTTTCACGATATTGATTCTTCCTATCCATGAGCACAGACTGTTTTCCCATTTGTTTGTGTCCTCTCTTATTTCCTTGAGCAGTGGTTTGTAGTTCTCCTTGAAGAGGTCCTTCACATACACTGTAAATGTATTCCTAGGTATTTTATTCCCTTTGTAGCAATTGAGAATGGGAGTTCACTCAGGATTTGGCTCTCTGTCTGCCTGTTATTGGTGTATAAGAATGCTTGTGGGTTTTGCACACATTGATTTTGTATCCTGAGACTTTGCTGAAGTTGCTTATCAGCTTAAGGAGATTTTGGGCTGAGACGATGGGGTTTTCTAAATATACAATCATGTCATCTGCAAAGAGAGACAATTTGACTTCCTCTCTTCCTATTTGAATATGTCTTTCTCTTGCCTGATTGCCGTGGCCAGAACTCCCAATACTATGTTGAATAGGAGTGGTGAGACAGGGCATCCTTGTATTGTGCCAGGTTTCAAAAGGAATGCTTCCAGTTTTTGCCCATTCAGTATGATATTGGCTGTGGGTTTATCATAAATAGCTCTTATTATTTTGAGATATATTCTATTGATACATATTTTATTGAGAGTTTTTAATATGAAGGGGTGTTGAATTTTGTTGAAGGTCTTTTCTGCATCTATTGAGATAATCATGTGGTTTTTGTCATTGGTTCTGTTTATGTGATGGATTATGTTTATTGATTTGTGTATGTTGAACCAGCCTTGCTTCCTAGGTATGAAGCTGACCTGATCATGGTGGATAAGCTTTTTGATGTGCTGCTGGTTTCAGTTTGCCAGTATTTTATTGGGGATTTTCACATCGATCTTCATCAGGGATATTGGCCTGAAATTTTCTTTTTTTGTTGTGTCTCTGCCAGGTTTTGGTAACAGGATGATACTGGCCTCATAAAATGAGTTAGGGAGGATTCCCTCTTTTTCTATTGTTTGGAATAGTTTCAGAAGAAATGGTACCAGCTCCTCTTTGTACCTCTGGTAGAATTTGGCTGTGAATCCACCTGGTCCAGGACTGTTTTTGGTTGGTAGGCTATTAATTACTGCCTCAATTTCAGAACTTGTTATTAGTCTATTCAGGGACTTGACATCTTCCTGGTTTAGTCTTGGGAGGGTGTATATGTCCAGGAATTTATCCATTTCTTTTAGATTTTCTAGTTTATTTGAATAGAGGTGTTTCTAGTATTCTCTGATGGTAGTTTGTATTTCTGTAGGATCAGTGGTGATAGCCCCTTTATTATTTTTTATTGTGTCTATTTGATTCTTCTCTCTTTTCTATTAGTCTGGCTGGTGGTCTATCTATTTTGTTAATCTTTTCAATAAACCAGCTCCTGGATTCACTGATTTTTTGAAAGGTTTTTTGTGTCTCTATCTCCTTCATTTCTGCTCTGATCTTAGTTATTTCTTGTCTTCTGCTACTTTTGAATTTGCTTGCTCTTGTTTCTCTAGTTCTTTTGATTGTGATGTTAGGGTGTCAATTATAGATCTTTCCCGTTTTCTCTGGGGGCATTTAGTGCTATAAATTTCCCTCTAAATGCTGCTTTAGCTGTGTCCCAGAGATTCTGGTACATTCTGTCTTTTATCTCATTGGTTTCAAATAACTTATTTATTTCTGCCTTAACTTTGTTTTTTACCAGGTTGTTCAGTTTCCACATAGTTGTGCAGTTTTGAGTGAGTTTCTTAATCCTGAGTTCTAATTTGATTGCATTGTGGTCTGAGAGACTATTTGTTATCATTTCTGTTCTTTTGCATTTTCTGAGGAGTGTTTTACTTCCAATTATGTGGCCGATTTTAGAATAAGTGCGATGTGGTGCTGAGAAGAATGTATATTCTGTTGATTTGTGGTGAAGAGTTCTGTAGATGTCTATTAGGTCCACTTAGTCCAGAGCTGAGTTCAAGTCCTGAATATCTTTGTTAATTTTCTGTCTCATTCATCTAATATTGACAGAGGAGTGTTAAAGTCTCCCACTATTATTGTGTGGGAGTCTAAGTCTCTTTGTAGGCCTCTAAGAACTTGCTTTATGAATCTGGATGCTTCTGTATTGGGTGCATATGTATTTAGCATAGTTAGCTCTTTATGTTGCATTGATCCCTTTACCATTATGTAATGTCCTACTTTGTCTTTTTTGATCTTTGCTTGTTTAAAGTCTGTTTTATCAGAGACTAGGATTGCAACCCCTGCTTTTTTTTTTTTTTTTTTTTTGCTTTCCATTTGCTTGGTGAACATTCCTCCCTCCCTTTATTTTGAGACTGTGTGTCTTTGCATGTGAGATGAGTCTTCTGAATACAGCACACCAATGGGTCTTGACTCTTTATCCAATTTACTAGTCTGTGTCTTTTATTTGAGGCATTTAGCACGTTTACATTTAAGGTTAATATTGTTATGTGTGAATTTGATCCTGTCATGGTGCTATCTGATTATTTGGCGTGTTAGTTGATGCAGTTTCTTCATAGTGTTGATGGTCTTCACAATCTGGTATGTTTTGCAGTAACTGGTACCAATTTTTCCTTTCCATATTTACTGCTTCCTTCAGGAGCTCTTGTAAGGCAGGCCTGGTGGTGACAAAATCTCTCAGCATTTGCTTGTCTGTAAAAGATTTTATTTCTCCTTCACTTATGAAACTTAGTTTGGCTGGATATGAAATTCTGGGTTGAAAATTATTTTCTTTAAGAATTTGAATATTGGCCCCTACTCTCTTCTGGCTTGTAGGGTTTCTACCAAGAAATCCGCTGTTAGTCTGTTGGGCTTCCCTTTGTGAGTAATGCAACCTTTCTCTCTGGCTGCCCTTAACATTTTTTCCTTCATTTCAACCTTGGTGAATCTGATAATTATGTATCTTGGGGTTGCTCTTCTCGTGGAGTATCTTTGTGGTGTTCTCTGTATTTCCTGAATTTGAATGTTGGCCTGTCTTGCTAGGTTGGGGAAGTTCTCCTGGATAATATCCTGAAGAGTGTTTCCCAAAACTTGGTTCCATTCTCCCTGTCACTTCCAAGTACACCAATCAAATATAGGTTTGGTCTTTTCACATAGTCCCATATTTCTTGGAGGCTTTGTTCATTCCTTTTCATTATTTTTTCTCTAATCTTGTCTTCACACTTTATTTCATTAAGTTGATCTTCAATCACTGATATCCTTTCTTCCGCTTGATTGATTTGGCTATTGATACTTGTGTATGCTTCACGAAGTTCTCATGCTGTGTTTTACAGCTCCATCAGTTCATTTAAGTTCTTCTCTAAACTGGTTATTCTAGTTAGCAATTCCTCTAACCTTTTTTTAAGGTTCTTGGCCTCCTAGCATTGCATTAGAGCATGCTCCTTTAACTTGGAGGAGTTTGTTATTACCTACCTTCTGAAGCCCACTTCTGTCAATTTGTTAAACTCAAACTCCATCCAGTTTTGTTCCCTTGCTGGCAAGGAGTTGTGATTCTTTGGAAGAGAAGAGGCATTGTGGTTTTTGGAATTTTCAGCCTTTCTGCACTGGTTTTTCCTCATCTTCATGGATTTATCTACCTTTGATCTTTCATGTTGGTGACCTTTGGATGAAGTTTTTGTGTAGACGTCCTTTTTGTTGATGTTGATGCTATTCCTTTCTGTTTGTTAGTTTTCCTTCTAACAGGAAGGCCCCTCTGCTGCAGGTCTGCTGGAGGTACACTCCAGACCCTGTTTTCCTGGGTATCACCAACAGAGGCTGCAGAACAGCAAAGATTACTGCCTGTTCCTTCCTCTGGTAGCTTTATCCCAGAGGGGCACCCACCAGATGCCAGCCGGAGCTCTCGTCTATGAGGTAACTGTTGACCCCTGCTGGGAGGTGTCTTCCAGTCAGGAGGCATGAGGGTCAGGGACCCACTTGAGGAGGCTGTCTGTTCCTTAGCAGTGCTCAAGCCCTGTGTTGAGAGATCCACTACTCTCTTCAGAGCCAGCAGGCAGGAACTTTTAAGTTGCTGAAGCTGCACCCACAGCCACCCTTTCTCCCAGGTGCTCTGTCCCAGGGAGATGGGAGTTTGATCTATAAGTCCCTGACTGGGGTTGCTGCCTTTCTTTCAGAGATGCCCTGCCCAGAGGGGAGGATTCTAGCGAGGCAGTATGGCTACAGTGGCTTTGTGGCACTGCGGTGGGCTCCGCCCTGTTCAAGCTTCCTGGTGGCTTTGTTTACACTGTGAGGGGAAAACTGCCTACTCAAGCCTCAGTAATGGTGGATGCCTCTCCCTCCACCAATCTTGAGCATCTCAGGTTGACTTCAGACTGTGATCCTGGCAGGAGAATTTCAAGCTAGTGGATCTTAGCTTGCTGGGCTTCGTGGTGGTGGAATCTGCTGAGCTAGACCATTTGGCTCCCTGGCTTCAGCCCCCTTTCCAGGGGAGTGAATGGTTCTGTCTCACTGGCATTCCTGGCACCACTGGGGTATGAAAAAAAATTCCTGTAGCTTGCTCGGTGTCTGCCCAAATGGCTCCCAGTTTTTTGCTTGAAACTCAGGGCCCTGGTGATGTAGGCACCAGAGGGAATCTCCTGGTCTGCGAGTTGCTAAGGCCATGAGAAAAGCGTAGTATCTGGGCTGGAATATACCGTTCCTCACGGCACAGTCCCTCATGGCTTCCCTTGGCTAGGGGAGGGAGTTTCCCGACCACTTGCACTTCCCAGGTGAGGCGAGGCCCCACCCTGCTTCAGCTTGCCCTCCGTGGGCTGCACCCACTGTCTAACCAGTCCCAATGAGATGAGCCATGTACCTCAGTTGGAAATGCAGAAATTACCTGCCTTCTGCATTGATCTCAGTGGGAGCTATAGACCAGAGCTCTTCCTATATGGCCATCTTGCCCACCCAGTTTCTACTTCAAGTATTTCTTATGTTCCTTTCTGTCTCTCTTCTCCTTCTTGTATCCCATTACCTGTATTTTACACCTTGTGTAGTTGTCTCACACTCACTAGATACTCTGTTCTGGTCTTTACTGTAGTAATTTTTATTTCTCTTTGCTTTTCAGTTTTGAAGGTTTCTAGTGAGATATCCTCAAGCTCAGAGATTCTTTCTTAATCTATGCCAGTCTATTCATAAGCCCATCAAAGGCATTCATTATGTCTGTTACAGTGTTTTTAATCTCTAGTTTTTTTTATTCTTAGAATTTCCATCTCTCTGTCATACTTGCATAATGACTGTTTACTAAAGACCTTAGTGTATTCATTATAGCTATTTTAAATCCCCAGTCTGAAAATTCCAACATCCCTGCCATAGCTGAGTCTGGTTCTGATGCTTGTTTTGTCTTTTCAAACTACGCTTTTTACCATTTAGTATGTCTTGTAGCTTTTAGTTGATACCCAGACTTGATGTACTGGGTAAAAGAAACTATTGCACATAGGCTTTTAGTAATGTGGTGGTAAATTACTAAAGTAATCGGGGGGAATGGAAGCATTCTATAATTCTATAATTAGTTCCCATCTTTAATTGAGTCTATGCCCCTGGACTGTGTACTTCATAAATGTTTCTCATTTTTTAAAAATTTTTCTCTCTTATATGGGACAAGATGGTTGGAAGGGACTGGAATTGGATGTTTCCCTTCTCACGGGTCTTTTAGGCTCTGAAAAAGCTCTAATAGTGCAGGTAGAAGTTAAACACTTTTTCCTGAGGGTAAGACTCATTTAAAAGAACAGAATGCTCTAGCATATTTCAAAGTGTCCATTTTTTCTCTACCATTGCCAGAAGCACAGAGGTATTTTTCTCCAATATTCTCTGTCAGAACCTGGTCAAGCTCTTGGAAGTAAAACTTGCAAAAACATGTAGACCCCAACCCCCACTGAGTTCCCCTGGAGTTTTCCACCTTCAAATTTGTCCAACTTGAGCCTCCAGCAATTTGTTAATTACAGTTCCAGTTTTCCTACTCTGGTAGTAGTACCCACAAAGGTTTCTACTTATGGGTTTCTGCTCCAGTAAGCTGTGTCTCTGTATTCACCTGTCTCCAATTCGGGGGACAGCAGTTTGCCCTACAGACTCACTTCTCTTACAGATCTAAGAAAAGTTACTGATTTTTCAGTTTGTTCAACTTTTTACTTGTTGTTAGGATAGAGAGATGATTTCCAATCTCCTTATCTGCAGGACTAAACAAGTTCTTTGAATTTTTACCCTTTTTTTCACTATTAATTTGGTTCAATGATTTTCCTTTTGTCAACAATGTTCTGTGTTTTGAGGCTTATTTCAGGCTAATTTTCAGTTCTTTTCTTTTTAGGCTGCTCCAAATAGATGTAAAAAAAAAACTTATAACACTTTTTTTCAGTAGAACTTCTGAATAATATGTTATATGAAAAATTAATCATTCTTTCCTGAAGTTCTTTGATCATGGGGTTTTCTACCTGTACCAAACTTGAGAGCATCTTAGGAGGCTACTATCACGTAACACACATTGGGAAACAGTGTTCAAATCACTAGATTTTTGTGAGTTTTATATCAATCAGCTATTGTTGTAGAACAAGAAAATCTCAGTGGTATATAATAATACACGTTTATTTCACATTTTCATATTAGATTACTAGGCTGGCTCAGTGGTGGTAGCAAGGAATATTCATTTCCGTGTGTTTCTCATCTTTCTGTGAGGTAAGTGGCTTAATTAAAATACAGTTTTCCGGTGGTGATGAGATAAGCAAAATAGATCACATCCAATTTTGTGAGCACAGTTCAAGTACCTGCTTTGTATTAGGTCTACTCACATCCCATTAGCCAAAGCAAGTCACATGATCAAGTCCAAATGTAAAAGGCTGGGAAGCACGTGACTGCTTTTGTGTAGGAACTACAGTGATACATGGAAGCTACAGGGTATGTTGAAAAATTGAGGCTTGTAATTCAATTTACCAGAGTTCTCAAAATTATCATTTTGAATGATGCTGCAGGTAGGAGTCATCATACCTGAGCTTGCAGTTTCTCATTGGGGGTTCTATTTTCATTTCAGATGGGGCAAACCTTCCTGGATGTTGTTCAATTTTAGCATTGCTGGCTCTTACCCACTTAACTCCAGTAAGCATCCTGACAGACTTTTCCAAAATACTCCCTATCTAATCAATAACACTCCTAATTTGAAAGGCACTGGTGAATTCTCCTGTTAATTAATTGTGTGAACTTGGGCAAATAATTCAGCATTTCACTTTTTCGGCCATAAAGAATAAGTTAAAATTAACAAGCTGTAGGTTCTATCTCAGTGTAAACATTTGATAAATTGAAGTATAGCAGATAGAGGCAACTAGAATAAAGTGTGAGAAAATCAGCATATATGCTTCAGGCCATCTCTTCTACCTTCAAGTCATCCTGGGAGTATATAGTTTCATTCTCATACTTTAAGATAATAGTAACAAGTTAAAAATGTCAGAGGAAAGCAATTAGAAATGTTGTTGAGGATTGAATAATATTTCACATCAGTGATGTTTGATCCAACTGGGGTTGTTTAGTCAAGAAATCAGTAATGAACTTGTTTAGAAAAGAGAATTGGAGCTTGAGGATGAGAGCTCAATTCGAGTTTTATTTGCTCATTAGACAAATCATTACTGAGTACCTGATACGGACAAAATGCAGTGTTGAGCCTTTTAAAATTTATAATATAAGATAGACTTATTAAGTGTTTCCCAGAGAACAAAGCTAGAGGGATTGTGCGAAGTGGCAGGTAAATGACTTTAGGCTTAACATAAGAAAAAAGAAATATAATTACCAGGGAGACTGAAAATGAAATGGATGACTTTAGGAGGAGTCACTGAAGTCCCCATAGTTTGAAATATTCAGCTTTTCAGAGAGTTAGAAATGAATCCTATCTCTGAATCTCTAGCACCTTAGCACATGGCTGGGCACTGCATAGGTGTTGAATAGGAATTTGTTGAATAAACAAATACATCAAATGTGAGATTAAAAAATTGTTAATTTCTGGTTATCCAACTCTAAGATTCCGTGTTTTTCAGAGAACATGAGACCCCACAAAGTCAGTCTCTGTCTTTTCTTCTCCTCATTTCCCTCATAAAGTATGTCAAAAGGAAGCATCTCTTCAAAAGTAGTTCAAAGGCAATACAGAACAGAAAACAATTTATTCAAGGGTAGCCAGAAGAGTGTATGTGGAAGGGGATATAAGCTGTGCAGGGCTTTGCATGATGTTAGGATGGGAGCTGAGAGTATGCATGTGATTCACCATTCTCTTTTTACTACCATTTGTAGTACTTTGTAAAGCAGTAAGTTAAGTATTCTAGAGAAACTATCATAATTCTCCATTTTCCCTCATTACTTTTGAATGAATACAGCAAATTGTTTCTTGCTGTTAGTTTCCTTTGAGCAAATAAAACAGAAAGACAGGACCATAGAAAAATACATCAATTACAGGCTTAGTTAGGTTGTGATTAATCAAGATTTTATCTTACTAAAATGTAGAAAAGGAAATTTTTATTGATGAGAAGTAAACAATTGTGAGATAAAAGCAAGTGAGTGGGAACACACATTTGAGTAACCCATGTCTTCCCAAGGAAAATCTCAGAGTTAAAATGGCCTTTCTTGATATTACTTGATCATTCAGATATAATTTGCATTTTCACAATACATAAATTTTAATGCCAAGACAGGAAATTCAATCTGAAAAATGATCACTTGCCAAATTAATGATCCGTTTACATCTGAGGTTAGAGCTGAGTCATAATTATATTGAAATTAAAAGATAAGTCCTGGATGTCTTCAATGATCTCAATATTTGCACATTTATTTAGCACTCACCACAACACTAGAAATGTGCTGTGGGCAATCGAAAAGTAAATAACATGTATTTTTTTATTTTTGGGTATGATGAAATATCAGAGATGGGATTTATCTTCCCACTGAAACTAACTAGAAAATTGGACCAAATATGTGAAATAACTGTTTTCACACATTGGACAACAGGCAACACAAGGAAAATAAGTGAGGTGAGCCCTATGATTACTACTGGCTTTCTGTGTGTAGGCACATTTCACAACAGAAAGTAGTAGGGGCAGCCCATCCAGAACAGGGTGGTTTCCCAGAATTGAGATGGAAATTAGGGAAGCTGAGGGGGCTGGAACATATTGGGCCTAGTTCTGCAAAAAGAGAGCTACCCAGAAAAGAACTCTCACTATTGTTTGAAAGTCTTACTGATTACATAAACAGTTGATTAACACATATTTTGTATGTTACATGTATTGTGTACTGGATTCTTACGGTAAAGTAAGCTAGAGAAAAAAATGTTTTTAGGTCAGTCATAAGAAAGAAAAAATATGTTTACTATTCATTAAGTGAAAGTGGATCATCATAAAGATATTCGTGCTCATTGTCTTTATGTTGAGTAGGCAGAGGAGAAGGAAGAAGAGGGGTTGGTTTTGCTGTCTCAGGGGTGGCAGAGGCAGAAGGAAATTCACATATAAGTTCAAACTTGTGTTGTTCAAGGGTCAACTGTAATCATTCAAGTAAGTGCTAAAATCTAAAATACATCAATGAAAATGGCAGAGTGAGAACATCTGAAAATCAACAATAACAATGGCAAAAATTGTCTAAATCAACATTCAGGAAGCTGGAAATTAACTAAAAGATTGCAGCAACCCAGGGAGCACTTATTTTAGAAAGTAAGTACAAAGAGTGAGCTTTGTGGCTTTTTAACTGGCTCAATTCCTACACTTCTCCATTGAGGTCTGCAAGAGCTTTGAAAAACAACAACCCACAATCGTGGTGAAAACCAGCAGTCTGGCAGCCATTAAGAGGGGACAGAACAAAGTTGGAGCTCTTTTCAAAGCCTTAGTCCCAGAAAATTGTCTTGTGATTATTTACTTGTCTTGTGATTCAGTGGAAGACACCGTTTGCTAGGCTGTCTTTATCTGACTGCACTTGAAGCTGGCCCAGCAAAAGAGCCTTTTTCCTGGGGTGATTGTCAAAAACATTTAGAGAAAAATATTTAAATTCACAGATGCTTAAGGTGCATATCAGGTGGGGCCAAAAAGAGTAGCCAAAATTCTTAAAAGGAAATCCTGGGGAGTGAGATGTCCATAGGGGCTTTGAAAAGATCACATTTATTGGGAATCTAGAAGGAAATGTGAATGTCATATCTCTATAGGACATTCTACCCAACAACAACAAAATACGCATTCTTCTCAAATGCACGTAAAACGATCTCCCAGAGATGTCAGAACACAGAATAATTTTCATTAAATTTTAAAAGCTTGAAATCATATGAAATATCTTATTTGACCAAAATGGAATAAAACTAGAAAATAGTAGTAATAGAAAGTTTGGAAAATTCACAAATATGTGTAATTTAAGACTGCACTCTTAACTAACAGGTCAATGAAGAAACCATGAAGGAAATGACAAAATACTTTGAGATGATTTAAAATGAAAACATATTAAAACTTGTGGAATGCAGTAAAAACAGTACTGAGAGATACATTTAAAGCTATAAATTCCTACGTTAAAAAAGAGGATGAATCTATTTGAATATGACACCAAAAGGACAGGCAACAACAGAATAAACAGATAAATAAGTTTATACCAAAATTCAAAATTTCTGTTCATGAAAAGACACAATCAACAGAGTAAAAAAGGCAACCCACAGAAAGGGAGAAAATATTCGCAAATCATATGTCTGATAAATCTTTAGTTTCTGAAATATATAAAGAACACCTACAAGCTAAACAATGACAATAAATAAACAATCCGGTTAAAAAAAATCAAAGGGCTTCAATAAACATTTCTCCAAAGAAAAAATACAGATAGTTAATAAGTACATGAGAAATAGTTCGGCTGGGCATGGTGGTTCACGCCTGTAATCTCAACAATTTGAGAGGCCAAGGCGGGCAAATATCTTGAGCCCAGGAGTTCAAGACCAGCCTGGGCAACATGACAAAACTCCATCTCTACAAAAAATACAAAATAAATTAGTCAGTTGTGGTAGCGTGCACCTGAAGTCACAGCTACTCGGGAGGCTGAACTGGGAGGATAATTTTAGCCTGGGAGGTCAAGGCTGCAGAGAGCTGTGATCATGCCACTGCACTCTAGCCTGTGTGACCGAGTGAGACCCTGTCAAAAAAAAAAAGCAAAAAAGTCCAATATCACTAATTGTTAGGGAAATGCAAATTAAAACACAATATGATACTCATTAGAATGGGTACTATGAAACAGAGAAAATAACAAGTGGCGGTAAAGATGTGAAGAAACTGGAACCCTCATACAATGTTGCATGGTTAAAGTCATGCAGCCACTGCAGAAAACAGTGTAGCAATTCCCCCAAATTTTAAACATAATTCCATATAAGTTAGCAATCCCATTCCTCGGTGTATGCCTAAAAGAATTTAAAGCTAGTATTTGAATAACTTGTATATAAATGTTTATAGCAGCATTATTCACACATAACCAAAAAGTGGAATCAATACAAATGTCTATCAATGGCTTCATAAATATTAATCCATTAATGTGACATATCCATACAATGGAATTTATTATTTTACCATGCAGAGGAGTAAAGTACTGATTCATGCTACAACATGGTGGGACCTAGAAAACAACTTGCTAAATAGAGTAAGCCAGGCACTAAAAGCCGTATATTGTATGATTCTGTTTATATAAATGTCCAGAATAGGTCACTCCATAGAGATGGAAATCAGATTGGTTGTTTCTAGGGAATAGGGGCAGAGAGAAATGGAGAGTGATTGCTTAATGGGTAAAGGATATCGTTTTACAGTGATAAAAATGTCCAGGAATTATATATGGTTATTGGTTGCCCCATATTGTGAATGCACTAGAAGCTGATTAATTGTATACTTTAAAGTTATTGAAATGATGAATTTTATTTAATTGAATTAACCTCAATAAAAAACAAAAAAGTTAAATATAAAGTTACCATATGACCCAGCACTTCCATTCTTAGGTATATATCTAAGAGAAATGAAAGTGAATGCCCCCCAAAATCTTGTCCACAAATGTTCATTATCACTAAAGCAGCAAATTAGTAATGTTGTAATGCTTCATTTTTAAATAAAAATAACAGGATATGAGCCTGATGAAAAGACAGTTGTCGTTCTACTTAGCTAGAACACATTTTCGTCTTTACGATGAATTTATCTTTCAAATCATTTTGCTTGTAGAAAGCTTTCATTCAGCATTTCACATTCTTCACTTAGCAGAAGGCTTACATGATATCATTAAGCCATTCAGGAATTATATTACCACATTAAATTCCAGCAATGAAAACTGCATAAGAAAATAGTAAGTCTCCTAGTTTTACCACAAACAAGAATTTAAGCTGATAGTTTAGTAGTGAATGTCATCTTAAAAATAAATTGTGAAGGAGATTCACGTTACATTGCTTCTTCTTAGGGTATGAGAAATAGATTATTACTGCAAAACCACACAAAGACTATCTGAAGTCTAAAAATCAGAGCTACCACTTTGACTTAAACTTAAGGAAATGGATATTGCAGCCTCAGCCTGAGCTTGGAGTCTCAGTATTCACTTGTGATGTTTCCTTGTTTTCAGCATCAAGGGTTATAAGGCAAAGCCTTCGTTTTACAGTGAAATCCCTTTACCGTGCTCAGACCAAGAAACCAACTAGCCCATTTCCTGCGATCTGAACTATTATATCCCACTTTGCCCATGTAAATGTATGTGATTTGCCCCTAACCTATCAAAACCCAAGTGAGAGCAGGGTCCTTCCATTAAATGGGACTTTTCTGTGTCTTATTAAACTACTTACCGTGAATTCTTTTACTACACAGGCAACTAATTAATATTGTTTTCTTTATATTTCTCTGGTTGTATCTAAACACATAAATCAGTAGTAGAAAAACAAAGCATTTGGCTGTGTCCTGATCAAAATCTTTTAGAACCCCTTGAGATACAGAATATATATTATTCATCTTTGCACCCTCCGTGTTTAGAGTAGTCCCTGAAAAATGAGTATTGAAGAAATTTATATTTAATAAGTGAGTGTATGAATGAAGTGAAACATCTCCACTTTAAAAATATTCAGTGTTGTTGGGTGCGGTGGCTCACACCTGTTATCCCAGCACTTTGGGAGGTGGAGGCAGGCGGATTGCTTGAGCCCAAGAGTTCGAAACCAGCCTGGGCAACACGGTGAAACTCCATCTCTAGAAAAACACAAAAATTAGCCGGGTGTGGTGGCATAAGTCTGTAGTCCCAGCTACTCAGGAAGCCGAGGTGGGAGGCTCGCTTGAGCTGGGGAGGTGGAGGTTGCAGTGAGCCCAGAATCCACTCCATTGCACTCCAGCCTAGGCGAGAGCAAGACCCTGTCTCAAAAAAAAAAAAAAAAAATCAGTGTTACCATAACTGGTTTCACTGATTTTCTTCCCAGTTTCAAACCTATCTAATTACTACAATTCTTCTAATCAAAGGCAAAAGAGTGAAAATTAAACTGATTTTTTCTGTGTCTTATGTCTTTTTCTCTGGGACAGCCAAAGTCGTTTCTTCTGAAATCAAGCATGCCATGTCAGGATCATTTTCTACTCCTTTCTACACATTCAAAGCATAACTCAGTCTATTGCCACTGCTTTATCATTTCCCAAGCCCTTCTCCCTGTCACTAGGCTTGTAGACTCTGTTCATGTTCTGGTTACCAAATTACTTGGTTGTAACTATCTTTCTGACCCTCTTTGCCCTTATGCCTGGTACTACAGCATAACGAAATGACCAACACTAAAATTAGTTTCTTTTTATCCCATCGCACCTCTCTTCATGTTCTTGTGAGCATTTCCTACTGTGCCATAGGTCATTCAAACATCTACTTTGTACACTCACTGTAAGCAAAATATAGTACACAGCAGGAGATGATGTGCATGTACACATATGTGTTTGTGTAGATACGAAAGAAAAGGGTTCACAACTTTAGAATATTATGATCTATAGGGGAAAGTAAATATAAATATTCAAAGGCATATTTGCAAATCAGTCATCTAAAACTCCTTTGTCGGTTAATGAAAATGGAATCCAAATTTTATACACACATCAGAACTAATTAGAAATATTGATCGATTTTGAGAGCAAACTAATTTCATATCCCCTGCAAATGACACTTTCCTAATCTTAAGCCCACACTCTTTCTTGATGCCTTTTTGAAAATGCAAAATAAATAGTCTACCATGTAGTAATTTGTGAATTTGGCTTGTCCTTCATTAGATTGTAAGCATTGGAGGACTGATACTGCTTTATTCCCCTTTATAGCTCCCTGAAGCCTCAAACGTAGAACCGGGCTCAGTAAATATTTGATTCAAAGCAGATCAACAAGTGCTAATGAATACATGTGGCCTACGTCCTGAGAGATCACAAAGTGAAAATGTGATCAGCATTCATATCAGTTAGGGAAGTTGTTTGGTGGAGGTAAATTTGATCCAGTTTTAAGACTGTAATTTGTGAAGCTTTTAGCCTAAGTTCTCATTTCTTCCCAGTACATAGGCCCTCACAGCCTCTTAAGCTGATATTTATCAAGGACAATTTCCTTACATTAAGCCTGGGCTATTTCTCCATTGTCCACATAACTTGCTATTTTTTCTCATTAAATGAATATATTTTATATTATCTTTAATTGTTCTCTAACAAAAAGATCCACCAGAAATTCCAGATTGTTCTTTCCAAAAAGTTAAAAGCAAAAACAAAAACTCAGCCACCTGAATCAAGTTTGAACAATGTAGTATGTACAATAAAAAACAAACTTATTTATGAGCCAAGGGAACACATTTGTCAAATTAATCTTAGCATATATGGGATAGGAAACATTCATTTTAACAAGAACAACACAGTAATGTTCAATTTTGATCTTGCTTATCTGGTAAATTGATATGTGTGATGGTAGCATGTAGGAATATAAAAAAGCATGATTTGTAACCATAACATCTGAATTAGAGTATTGATTCTGGTACTTTCTCATCATGTGAATTCATAAAAAATTATATACTTTGTATGGCCCTCAGTATCTTCACATAAAAAATAGATTTATAATTATTACAACTTCAGAACATTTTCCTGAGGAAAAAATAAGGTAAATAATTTTTTGTAACTGTTAAGTTCATAGATAAGCAATGAATTATTCTTTTCTTGGAAAATCCTCTTGTACAATGTTTGCATTCATTGGAGAAAAAGCATCCTTCAGAAGTTTCTCTGGACTCATTGATGCTCTTCTAATGAGATGCTTGATCAAGGGTGGCAACATTCTGCAGGAAAGGCAGCTGATAACATCTGAGCAATGTTCTGTCTGCTCTCGATACATCTTCCCCCATCTTTGTGCTGAAGCCCACAGTCTGTATCTCAGAAGTCAAGATTAAGTATGTGCTTTGCTTCACATTGAGATTCTTGGTTGGGCTTTATTTGACAAAAGAAATGAGACTTCTAGGTCTTACCTGTTTTGGGTAAAGGAATATTTATTCACAGTCACATCTTTGCTAAGCATCATCTATAATCAAGTTAAGCTAATTAGTGATCATTTTATAAGAAATAAAATACCATTTTGCAGCTTAAAGAGGATTTTACGGTCCAATACTTGAGAACAGAGGATAATACTGAAAAGTTTAGTATTTTATCTGTCACTTTCCTGAGCTCCTATACTATACAGTCGTACCAAACAATCTAATATTTTGTTATAAAGTTTGCAGGATTTTCTAGTTGTTTCATAAGTTTATGGTAGTCATGACTGTTGGAAAGGGGCCTCAAGTCATCAGCTGTGCTAATTAAGCAAGACATATTCTGTTCTCAATTTCATCATATATAGAATAAGGGAGTTAGTATGTAATCAGAGGCTGCAAACAGTATTCTGTTTGTCCAGATTAGTTTATCCAGATTAGTGTTAGATGTTTTTAAATGCTCTTAGGTGGGTCAAATCCTTTCCAGATGTACAACAAGGTCCCACCACTTCTTATTGTCTTGCATCCAGACATTTTACACATTTTTGTGTCTTTTCTGACTCCTAGAAACTTACAGTTTGGAATTTCTGGAATAGATTATTAACTAATATCTTTCCAGTTTAAACATTCTGTGAGAGTTATAAAGTAAATCCTAATCTACCCTGTGAAAACTGGATAACTTCAACAGGGATTTCTGATATTGTCAATGTGGTCATCTAAATTAATCTGGAAACCATACTCTACAAACATTTTTTAAATGCTAAAATATTGTTTAAAAAACTTACAGTAGACTTTGTTAAAGGATACAGAATTACAGCCAGATAGGAGGAATAAGTTATAGTGTCCTATACCACTATAGGATGACTATAGTGAACAACAATATATTATAAGTTTCAATAGCTAAAATGAAGATATTGAATTGTTTTGAACACAAAGAAATAATAAATGTTTGAGATAATGAATATGCTAATTACCTTGATATGATCATGATACATTACATGTATTGAAACATCGCTATGTACCTAATGAATATGTACAATTATTATTTGTCAATTAAAAAATAAAATAAAATAGAATTTATAAAATATATTATTTTGAAAACTTACAGCAGACTTTACAAGAAAGAAAAATAAAATGCTACATGCAAAGAGTATGAAGAAGAAGAACAAGAAAAGGGAGTGGAGAAGGAAGAGGAGGAGGAGAATGGGAAGTCAGAGCAGTAAGCAATGAGTTTACTCATGGTCTGTTAAAAAAAAAAACAGAAGGGAGGGAAAGATTTGGAGGTTACTGGATGATGAAGCTGCTTGATCATTAAAAAAAAAACATGTAAAGGAAGAATTCAAGGCCTTGGGACTATGCAAGTGGGAACTGGAAATGGGATTCCTACATGAAGATGGGACCCTCAAAGTTTATACTTTGGGTAAAATGGGAAACTCAATAAAATCTATCCATTGGCCACAAGAAATAACAAGGGAGTTTATTGCTCTACATTAAAGGAAAGCTTTCCATTCTAATTCAGGGCCTTGGCCCATTCCTTACTTGGAGTTAGAGCAAAAATAGCAGTAGTTCTTATATGGTCCAGCCATGCAAGAAATTGACTTAAATTTGATTCTGAGCCAGTGGTAGTCTAGGATACATGATATAAGTGAAATGCAAAACCACTTTGGAGGGATATTCCCATGACCAAGGTGACAAGGGGTTCTCATAGGACCACATTTAAGATGAGTTAACTTTTTCAAATCACACAGCATGAAATAACCCAATCACCACAAATGCTTGATAATGTTTCTCTTCTTTCTTGTGTCTGCTCAGAATCTGAGGCAATAAAAGAACAATCTGAGAATGACTATAAAAAAATATATTTTAAATAGAAAACTACATAAAATAAAGAATTAAAAGTGTAAGAAAAAATTAGATACTTAATTAAATATAGGCCAATTTGACCAAAACAAGAGTAAACATTTATAAATGAAAATGCAGTCTTTGATAGAGAAAACCTCAATTGATGGGTTAAATAGCAGATTAGCCAAGGGTAAAGATAGAATTAAGTATAGAATGCAACACAGCCTAATAAAGATAACAACTATAAGAAAGCAAAGTTTAGGAGTCAAGAAGAACACAGTGAGAAAGTCTAATATATCATACCTCTTGTAAGAAATCTTGAAGAGAATAGAATGATTGAAGTAGAGGAGTTTTCAAAGAGATGAGAAAAATTTTCCATAGTGATGGAATACATGCAACCTCAAATTCAAGAAGCACAGAGAGCCCCAGAAAAAAAAACTACATACTTAGGTGCATCATAGTGAAATTATAATAGAGCAAAGAAAAACAAATGATTCTAAAATCAGCCATGAATAAAAGACACATTTCTTACAAAGCACTGAAAAGTCACCTGACAGTAGACTTATTCCAATCTGTATTCCAAAATATGTATGATACTCCCCCAATTTTGTGGGGAAATGAATGACCCCTATGATTCATAGTAGCAACTATTCATAATACACCAGTTACAAAGCTCTGATTTTTTAAGTAGGAGGGAAAACTATAGTTTTACATGGTGGTTAGCAACTGATAATATCCAGCAGTCTTTTAAAAATATATAAAGAGTTCATGTTACACTATAGAATGTAGCTGGTTATAGTGAATTCTCAAACCACAATGTATAACTTTCATTTTCCTTCCGATTCAAAACGTATCAGAATACTCATGAATGCGAATGCCACCATTCTAGAGATTATGTGAGACTGGTCTAAGTTATAAATAGAGAAATAAACCATTACTGTACTAATTACATTAACAGTAACAAATTACATATCAATATGATTTGACATCACTTTTGAGAATTATTTGCACAAAGGCATATCCTGTTTTGACAGACATCCCTAATGGATCAGATACCTCTATTGTAGGATGGGCATACTGTTGTT
This sequence comes from Pongo abelii, assembly GCF_028885655.2. Taxonomy (NCBI): domain Eukaryota; kingdom Metazoa; phylum Chordata; class Mammalia; order Primates; family Hominidae; genus Pongo; species Pongo abelii. The sequence goes on along the minus strand of NC_072008.2, from coordinate 120,064,812 downwards.
CTTAAAATGTATTTGTTTCACTACATTACAGGCACTAGTGGAGAATAGGAACTGAGAGAATAAATAGCATTTTTTTAAGTTGAGAAAACTAACAAAGTTAGAACCTTTTTTTGATTGATTGATTTTTCCCTTGTCTTTACAATTACAAAGGCTTCTAGTTCTGAATTAGACAATATTGATCACTGAAGTAGTTCTATTCAGCAGCTTTATTTACAGGAATTAAATGCCAAATGCTATTTTCATTAATGTCTGCATGAAGCTCAGATGTCTATGTTACAAATGTACTCCTAGTTCTTGAGGTTTTCACATCATTGATCAAAAAGGGGAAAAGGGTGTGTTTTTTGTTTGTTCGTTATTTAAATCCACATCACACACAATTCTAGATGTTAAAAAATCTTTTTGAACATATTTAACTTAAATATCCTTTTAATGTTTGGTGCCTTTTTCCCACAGAAATTCAATTGTTTCTAAAAGTTTAACAACAATGTATATACATATGGATGATGAAGAAGAGGTAGAGAAAATAAAAATGTATATGCAGTCATTCATCATACACAGATTTTATTCCAGAAAGTAAATAACTGAAGTCAATATGTATAATATCTCATGAGCTCTACCTTATTAATAGCATAGTTTAAACTTTCTATATCTTCATAATATTTAGTGTGATGTATTTATCAGTTACAGAAAGTTCACTAATGTAAGTGTGATTTTCTCAATTCCTCATTGTAGTTCTATCCATTTTTGTTTTAAGTATTTTGAAACTCTGGTAAGCACATCAATATTCTAAATAATATTTTTATCCTTTGGTAGTGGATGGCTTTATGCATAATAATATTTATTTAATATTTATTCTGTTTGTTATTATTTTAATTGTACTATTCTTAGTTGATTATATTTGTCTGGTATAAATGTTTACTTCTTTCCTTTTGGTCTTTATGATTCATTATGCTTTGAGAGAAGTTCTGTTTCTCTCAAAGAAGGAATGGGAGCTTAATTACCTGATCTCCCAGCATGTAACAGCTATGCATTCTATAAAAAGTATATTTAAAAAACTACCTGAGTGTTTTTCAGCCTGAACAAATGTAGGTGGATATTCCTGGGGAGTAGAAACTTGTACCAAGTGTTCCAATGGAATTGCATTTTTTTGCAACTTTACACTGAAAGCAGTCAGAATTGTTCTGGTTGGTGCTATGGGACAAAAGCCGTATTTGGGGGGCTAAAATATTCAGGTGAAGGAACCTGTGGAATAAAGATTGACAGAGAATGACAGGGTAATCTAGGAAAGAAAAGAAACCCCAATATTCTGTGTCTAAACTCAGCCTGAGTCTCTGGTTTACATCTGAATCCTACATGCCTGGGGAAAGCTGAAATCAGCTTATAGCTAAGGCCTAAGAAACTGAACTTAGTTCTGGGCTATTGGTTACAACTGGTATGACAGTTTTCAGCTTGAATCTAACCACATTTTGCCTGCTAAAACAAAAACATCAACAGTCATAGGAATAATATAACAAAATCCAGAATCTTCAAAACATAATATTCAAAATAAAAGCTAGGACAATGCAACCCCATCTCAAAGAAAACACAACCAGCAGATGCCAATCCTGAGATAACCTGGGTGTTGGAATTATCAGGTTAGGACTTGTTGCAGGAAGTCAGGGACCCTGAACGGAGGGACCAGCTGAAACCACGGCAGAAGAACATAAATTGTGAAGATTTCATGGACATTTATTAGTTCCCCAAATTAATACTTTAATAATTTCTTACGCCTGTCTTTACTGCAGTCTTTGAACATAAGTTGTGAAGATTTCATGGACATTTATCACTTCCCCAATCAATACTCTTATAATTTCCTATGCCTGTCTTTAATCTCTTAATCCCATCATCTTCATAAGCTGCAGATGTATGTCGCCTCAGGACCCTGTGATGATTGCATTATCTGTACAAATTGTTTGTAAAAGATGTGTGTGTTTGAACAATATGAAGTCTGGGCATCCTAAAAGAACAGGATAACAGTGATTTTCAGGGAACAAGGGAGATAACCATAAAGTCTGACTGCCTGTGAGGCTGGGCAGAACAGAGTCATATTTCTCTTCTTTCAGAAAGTGAATAGGAGAAATATCGCTGAATTCTTTTTTTCAGCAAGGAACAGCCCTGGGAAAAGAATGTATTCCCAGGGGGAGGCCTCTAAAGTGGCTGCTCTGGGAGTGTCTGTCTTATGCAGTTGAAGATAAGGGATAAAATACGCCCTGGTCTCCTGCAGTGCCCCCAGGCTTGCTAGGATTAGGAAATTCCAGCCTGGCAAATTCTAGTCAGACCGGTTCTCTGCTCCTGAACCCTGCTTCCTGTTAAGATGTTTATCAATGGCAATGCGTGCACAGCGGGACATGGAACCTCATTAGTAATTCTAATTTTGCCCTGGCCTTGTGATCTTGCTCTGCCCCCATTTGCCTTGTGATATTTTATTGCCTTTGAAGCATGTGATCTCTGTGACCCACACCCTATTTGTACACTCCCTCCCCTTTGAAAATCGCTAATAAAAACTTGCTGATTTTGCAGCTTGGGGCATCACGGAACCTGCCAACATGTGATGTCACCCCCGGAGACCCAGCTGTAAAATTTCTTTATTTTGTACTCTTTCTCTTTATTTCTCAGACCGGCTGACACTTAGAGAAAATAGAAAAGAACCTACGTTGAAATATTGGGGGCTGGTTCCCCCAGTAAGGACTTTAAACCATTTGTATATAACTATGCTTAGTGTGGTTTAAAAAAATACATTGTAGATGAATGAAAAAATGGAAAATTAAAGAAGAGATATACTTACAATATAAATGAAGCAAATGCAACTTTTAAAACTAAAAAATGCAATACCTAAAATTAAAATTTTACTGAATGGGCTTAATTTTACAGTGGAGATGACAAAGGAAAGAATCAGTGAACTTTCACATAGATTAATAAAAATCATCCAATCCAAAGAAGTGTAGCTTAAAAGCCAATTGACAAATGAAAATGGAATTCTAAAAATTATTAACTAATTCAAAAAATAGCAGGAAAGGGGGAATATATGAATTAAAAAAAAACACAAGAAACCAACCTAAAACAAATAATAAAATATTAGGCCTGAATCAAACCATTTAAATGATGTTACTATCTATAAATGGCCTAAATACTTCAATTAAGAGTCAAATGTTATCAGAACAAATAAAAGAGCAAGAATTAACTGTGTGTTGTCCATAAATATTGTGTTTTAAGTATAAAGACAGAGATAGGTTGGGAGTAAATAGATAGAAAAAGATATACCATACAAACACTAAGCATAAGAAGGCTGAGTAATTATATTGATGTCAGATAAAATAGGCTTAAATACCAAAATCATTACTAGAGACACAGGGGGACATTTCAAAACGAAAAAGATTCAGTTCTCCAGAAAGTCACAACAAATTTTAGTGTGTATATACTAATAAGAGAGCTTTAATGTACACACATGTATATTATTGACAGAACTAAAGAGAGAAATAGACATTTCCACAGTCATAGTAAGAGTTTTTTAACACAGTTTTCTCAATTGACAGAACAATTTAAATAAAAATTCAGTAAAGACATAAAGAATCCGAATAACTATGCTAACTATCCTGACCTAAATGATGATGTCAGAATACTATGCTAACTGCAGAATACACCTTCCATAAAATGAATATGGTATGTTCACCAGCATAGGCCATTTGAAACATCATTACACAAGTCCCAATAAATATAAAATGATCAAAATACTATAGAACAATTTACCTGATAACAGTAAAATTAAATTATAAATCAAAAACTAGGAAAATGCCACTATGTTTTCTTTTAAAATCGAGCATGGATGCAAAAAGAAACTGAAAGGAGAAACATATGATGGCAAATGTCACAAAGAGCCAGAAAATTTCAATTTCACAATGTAAGGTGAGCACGTTGATGTGTAAAATGACAGCTTCTCAGTTTCAACAGCAGGAAAAGTATGCATGCACTGACAGTGTGAGTTTCTGCAGCTCTGGTTTTCTTCTTAGAAACAAAAGAGGTAATAGTGAACATGGAATCCCACAGACGATTCGTATTTCCAGGAAGCAACTTGTGTTTATCGCATTGTGATTGGTATTGTGAACCATCTACAGCTGTCTGTTTCCTTCAACTAGGAAAAAATAAAAGTTAAAAGAACAATCACAAAAGAAAATCCTCAGGCACAAATAAAGGTACCTGTATCTTAGAATAGAGTCCAGTCCTCTCTAAGACAATAACTTCCTACAAATAGCATGCCTGAAAAAAAATTCATCTGATTCAAAGATAAGAACAAAAAAAATCACAAAAACAGAATCTACACAGTTATACTTCCAGAAATATGGGAAATAGGGACAGAAAAACCACGTGGCAATTTTTTCTAAATTTACCAGAACAATGTTGCAATATTAGAGATGAAAACTATGGCAAAATATTTTACCATAATTTTTTTAATCATCAAAGGAATATCCTCTCTAGAAGAGCATAGAGATGCAAGAACTATCATAATATCTTAAGAGACAACAGATGGAGATATGACAAGCTTGAACATTTCAGAAAAAAATCAAAGAAAAGAAAACACAGCACAGAAATGAAGGCAAAATTAGAACTAGCACAAGGAAAAATAGATACTATGATAAACTTAGTGAGTTACAAATAGAGTAAGAAAAAATATGCAGTTTTTTTGTTTGTTTTTGTTTGCTTTTGTTTTGTTTTGTTGTTGTTGTTTTTATTCTGAGACAGGGTCTCTCTCTGTTGCCCAGGCTGGAGTGCAGTGGCACAATTATAACTCACTGCAGCTGTGAAATCCTGGACTCAAGTGATTCTCCCACTTCAGCCTGCCAAATAACTGGGACTGCAGGTATGCACCACCACACCTAGCTAATTTTTCTTATATTTTTTGTAGAGACAGGGTCTCGCTCTGTTGCTGAGGCTGGTCTTGAACTCCTGGGCTCAAGCGATCCTCCTGCCTTGGCCACCCAAAATGCTGGGATTACAGGCATGAGCCACCATGGCTGGCCCAATAAGCAGAATTTAACTGAAAGCAGTGCTATGAGAATCAAAGAGTAAATGACATAGAAGAAAGAAAAATTCCAATGTATACCCAATTGAAATTTCTCAATAGGATTTTTTTAAGTAAGAAAAGGGAAGGAACAAGTTATGGTATAAACAAAAAAAAAAACCTTTCCAGAAATAAAGCTAAAACTAGAATCCACATATTGAAAGTATACACTACATCTCCTGGAAAATTGACCCTGAATGGTGAACACTGAGGTATATCGTAGTAAATACTTGAATCTCAAAGAGGAAGAGCCCTTTGGATATTCAGTCAGAAATATCAAGTAATTGGTATGGAGAAAATAATTAGACTGGCTTCATATTACTCCACAACCACAGCCAATTCTAGAAGAAAATCTTCATAAAATCTTCAAGGAAATAAAGACAGTTCCAATAATTTAATCAATGAAGAAATAACTGGGAAAAATTTATCAAAATGACTCTTCAGTATTGACCCCATGGGACTAAAATTAAAACAACTGTGGGGGTTATGGTACCAGAATGGGATGTAAATGTAATAATCTTTGGGAATGAAATTTGATAGGAGGAAGTGAAGAAGTGGGGATTCATCTTTGTGTACTTTTTCCTTTATTTTTAATATTCAGGGCAAAAATAACATTAAAGTTAACATATAAAGTAATAGAGGCATACTATTATTTAGCAGTATGAAGTCAAACACTAAGAACGATGACATAATTAGTTGTAATTAGATGACGGATAAAAGGCAAGGTGAAGGAAGGAAAGGGAGATACAATAGATACAAAAGTACAGTGTTTAAGATCAAAGATTCTGGAGTCAGACTACCTGTGTTTAAATCCTGACTCCACTAGTTTCTAGCTGCAAAACCTTGAGCAATTTGTTTAACCTTTTCTGCCTTGGGTCTCCAGCATAAAAATTTAGTGTAATATTTCCACTCACTTTTATAGAGTTGTTATGAGGATTAAATATCTATATGTAAAGCACTTAAGCTGACTTATCAGTTTATTATATTGTTTATGATGCTAATTTAATAATAATAATATTATCTCCCTATCATAAGTATATCCATCAGGGCTGGTCAGTGAAAAATAAAACCGCTGTGGTGCTCCAACAAAGGATTTTAATACAATTCTGTAGTTTTATTTTTATTGTTCTGTCTGCTTATTATTACTGCCATCCTCTCCTACAGTTTCCTCCTCATTGAATAGAAGAAATCTGAAACTACATTTCCCAGAAACCCTTTCCTTGTGTGATTCCAAATTAAAGTCTTTCAAAAAACAGGCACTTGTGTGAGATCATGAAGATAAAACAAAAGAGCCAGTTGGCAACTCTGAACAATGGATGACAATTGTTGAGCAGCTGCATGAACAGATAATAGATAAAAGTTTTGCAGTGGCTTGAGGTAACTTTCACTCTTTTAAAACTATTAGCAGCTGAGATTAGTGATGGTGGCTTTCTTTGAGATTCATGTTTATTTTAGGTTCATAGGATAAATTCCTATGAATCACTTTTTTCAGTACTTCAGGCAAGTGAGATGGTCATATGGACTTTCCTATAATCCTGCCACTTCTTGATTTTACACACTGCAGCAGAAGCTTCCCTGAACTTCATTTCTGCAGCTCTGACAAAGGCTTGTGAACCTCTAAATCCTTGTATTAAATTCTTTCCTACCGAATTCCTAGAAAGGACTTCTGGGAGAAGAGGGGTTTCAAGATGGCTGACTAGAGGCATCAGGTACTTGCCTCCTCCACAAAGAGGAACCAAAATAGTGAGTAGAGAATCACACTTTGAATAGATCATGAAGACAGAACATTGGAATTCAACAGATAAATGACAGGAAACATCTAAGACAAGGAAGGAGAGGGAAGCAAAGCAACTTGCACAGCCAGAATCAGCTGAGAGCCTGGAGAGGCTTCCCAATGCAGGGCAAAGGGTAAGTGAGAGACCCCCAATGGTTGACATTCCCACAGTAGACTCCTGCAATCCTAGGCATAGGAGAGCCGCTTGACCCTCCCAGGCCCTGAGACTAACACAGGAAGCTGCCTGGAGACTATGAGATGGCATTGCTCCAGAGAGGGGAGCTCATGCTGGATCTCACATACCCCCTGAGTCCTCAGCAGTTACAGCACAGCACCATTTTAAGAGTCCAGCCTCACCAGGCTGCATCCAGCCTTGGGGTTCAACAACCCCTGTGTCTCCACATCCCTGGAGCCCCACTGACATCCCTCAGCCACAGCCACGGCCGCTGCCAACTGCTGCTGCCTAGGCTGAAGTGCAAGCCATTGGCAGTTATCTCTTTGCCCCCAGCAATGGGGCTGCTGTGCATTTACAGGCACCCTGAGGTCAGGCTACTCACCCACAGCGCCACCTAAAGCCAAAGTACACGCTTTCCAGCCACCTGCCTGTGGCTGCTGCCACTGAAAGCAACACCACACTCCCAAGGAGCAGGGCCATAGTGCAGCTGCTGCTGCCTCCACCTGAGCATTTCACTGGGGACCTGGTGATCACCCCACCCCTGCCTACCACAGCCAACATTTGCACACATCAACAGGGGGTCTGAGGACAAGCTCCACCAGCTCAAGTTTGCCTCACCCCTGCAGTGCCCAAGCACATCATCTTGGGGGCCTGGGGATCACCAACTCTTTTTTGATAAAAGTGCCAAGAACATACACTGGGGAAAGTACACCCTCTTCAATAAATGGTGCTGGGAAAACTAGATATCCGTATGCAGAAGAATGAAATTGGACCCCTGTCTCTCACCATATAAAAAAATAAACTCAAGATGGATTAAGGTCTTAAATCTAAGACCTAAAGCTCTACAGTTGCTAGAAGAAAACATAAGCAAAACATTCAGGGCATTGATTTAGGCAAAGAATTTCTGGCTAAGACCTCAAAAGAACAGGCAAATAAAACAAAAAATAGACAAATGGGGCAAAAGCTAAAAATCTTCTGCACAGCAAAGGGAACAATCAACAGAGTGAAGAAATAACCTCTTGAATGGGAGAAAATATTTGCAAACTATTCATCCATAAAAGGACTAATATCCAGACTATACAAGAAACTCAACTCAGTAGAAAATAATCCAGTTTAAAAGTGGGCAAGAGACATGAATAGACATTTTTCAAAAGACATATAAATGGCCAACAGGCATTTTTTTTTAATGTTCAACATCACTAATGGTTAGAGAAATGCAAATCAAAACTATAATGATTTACCATCTTACCCCAGTTAGAATGGCTATTATTAAAAAGAAAAAAATAACAGATATTGCCAAAGATGCAGAGAAAAGGCAACTCTGGTACACTGTTGGTGGGAATGTAAATAAGTACAGCCACTGTGGAAAACAGTATGGAGATTTTCTTTAAAAAAAAATTAAACATAGAATTATGATACAATCCAGTAATCCCACTACTATTTATCCAAAGCAAAGGAAATCAGTATATCAAAGGGATACCTATACACCCGTGTTTATTGTGGCACTATTCGCAATAACGAAGATATAAAATCAACCTAAGTATCCATCAATGGATGAATGGATAAAGAACATCTGGTATATGCACATGATGGAATACTATTCAGCCATAAAAAATGAAATAATGTCATTTGTAGCAACATGGATGGAACTGAAGGTCATTATATGAAGTGAAGTAAGCCAGGCACAGAAAGACAAACATCACATCTTCTCACTCATATATAGAAGCTATAGAAGTAAATCTCATGGAGATGAGAGTAGAATGATAGATATCAGAAGCTGGGAAGTATGTGTGAGTGAGGGTGCCAGGAGAATAAAGAGAGATTGGTTAATGGGTAAAAACATACAGTTAGATAGAAAAAATAAGTTCTAGAGTTAAATAGCACAGTAGCGTGACTATAATTAGCAACAATGTAGTGTATATTTCAAAATGGCTAGAAGACAGGACTTGATATGCTCCCAACATATAGAAATAAGTAGTCGAGGAGATGGATACACAAAATAACCTGATTTGATTATTATACATCCTATGCACTTAAAAATATTTAATGTACCCAACAAATATGTACAAATATTATGTCAATAAAAAATAAAATGAAAATTAAAATAAATTTTTAAAAATTCCTAGAATGGCTTCTGCTTTACTGACCAACCCTAACTAATATGTTCATAAAAATAGAGAATTATAATTATTAAGTAACATATTCATGGTAAGTGAATAAAATATTGTTACATATTAATCTATAAAAGCAAACTTTTCTAAATATCTGAAGAAACACAGCAAACAAAGCAAAGAAATAATTCAATTAATAAATAATTTTTTTAAAGGCATACAAAGAGAAAACATAACAATTTTGACGAAAGTAACTGAACTCAACACACTCACTAAAAGAAAAGGTTAAATGGGTCACAAAATAGTTGCTGTGGAAAAAAGATACCTACAACAAAGTGATTTAGAAAGACTGAATACGAAAACAAAAGAATGTGCAAAGAATAGCAGATATCATAACCTTAATATCAGACAAGGATGAATATGATGTAAAAGCTCTAAATGAAAGAACAAAAAAGTACTATCATATGATGCTAAACATTAAAATTCACAATGAAGCTGTAACAATTATAAATGTTACAACTAACATTTTACAGTTTTAAATGTTGCACCAAATAACATGGCTCAACATTATTATAGAGTCAAAACAATAACACATAAATTTTAAAAGTAGACAGCAATGATTATTGGCAGTAGTTTTATTCATGCACTCATTTTGTGTTAGGCCAAATGGACAAATAACACAATTAGGAAGGTGAAGTTATTGGATATGTATCATATTCTATACCTTGAATACAGAATTCATTTTCTATTAAGAAACACTTGAAACATTCTCCCCAAAACATGACTGTATATTTTGCTAGAAGAAAAATAGTTTTTCAAAATGTAAGAAAAGTAAAACAATGTGAATAATATTCATTAATCATAACTCAATTAAATTAAAAGTTAATGACAAAACCAGAAACAAACAAAAAATGTGTTTTAGATGCTTTCTGTCAAACAAATCAGAGAGAAAATAAAACCTTAAATTGTAGAATACCTAACAAGTAATGATAGCTAAAACACTACTTATTAGAACCCTGTGATGCTTCTACAGCAGACTTACATACTTATATTTCACAGACTTACATACTTATACTAGCAAGCCAATTTAAATATATGATCATCAAGCTTAAAAAGTTAGGGGGAAAAAAACAAACAGAAAATAAGCCAAACGAAATCAGAAGTCTGAAATTAAAATGATAAATATTAATGAATTTTATTAAAATAGTTGATCCTTTGAATAAAACCATAAAAGCCATAAATGCTTAAGCTACTCTAATCAAAATAAAACATGAGGGTGTTTCTTAAAGGGAAGATTATTAAAATAACCATAGATGGAGTCATCTAAAAGAATAGTAAGACTCCTTTATTCAAGTTTATCCAAACAAATTTATTACAATGAAATGCATAATATTTTAGAAAAATGTAATGTACCAAAATTTACTCAAGAAGGCATAAAAAATCTATCATTAGTATTGGAGGGTCAACAATTTCACAGCATTTCTATCCTTGGAATTTATCTTGCAGATACATTTGCATATAGGAAAAATGATATATGCACAAATTGTTTACTGAAAATTGTTTGTAATGACAAGAAATTTGAACAACCTAAATGCTGTCTATAGGGAATGGGTTAAAATGAATTATGATACAGTCATAAAGTGGAATGCTATGTAGCTCAAACGATCAAAGAAACAAAAGCAATACATTATTAATATATAAATAAATATATACATGGGACAATCTTCAAGATATATTGTAAAGTAACAAAAAGTGAGGTGAATAAATGAATGTATAGTACTCCAGCAGTGCTTTAAAAGTGAAAACAAAAGGTAATTATATTTACTTGCAACTTGTATGTGTGTTTGTGTATGCGTACACATATATATACATACAATTTTTCTGGAAGCATAACGGGAACCTTATAATAGGTTCTGTGAAATGGAGCTAAGTGCTTAGGGGACAGAAGTAAGACCTTTTTTTATTTTTTACCCTTTTGTACATTTTGATTTTTTTTTTTTTTCCTCACTGCAACTTCTGCCTCCGAGGATCAAACAATCCCTCCCACCTCAGCCTCTTGTGTAGCTGGTACTGCAGACACAAACCACCACGCTGTTAATTTTTTTTTTTGCCTTTTGTAAAGGCGGGGGGGTGTCTCACTTTGTTGTCCAGGATGGTCTTGAACTCCTGGCCTCAGGCAATCCTCCCTCCTTGGCCCCGTAAAGGGCTACGATTACAGGCATGAGCCACCACACCTGGCCCACTTTGAATTTTGAATCACGACAATGTTAATTTTAAAATACATTTAATTTAAAGAACAATAAAAGAACAGCAGCAGAATCAAAAACCTCTTTATCAAGAGGGCAGCTGAAAATTAATTGTCGATTTAGGTATTTGGTCTCCAAATCATAGCCCTTACCTCCCACAATATACCCAAAGCAAAACTGGGAAAATCTAGTATTTTTCTATTTTACTCAATCACCTTGTCCTTCCGTTTCCAAGTGAAATGGGAAAGTTAATACATGTGGAGACAAAATGGAATATAGTTTTAAAATTAAAATTAAATATTTTAAAATAATTGAAAGTCATTAGGAATAAAACCAATTTCAAAATTTAACTCACAAAATATACATTGTTGTTTGGCTACAAAGAAAAAAAAGGCTTTGCTATGGAGACCCCTACTTGTAGTACATACCAAGGAGTAATTGAATCTTAATTCAGGTTTAATAACTCCTTTCTGGTTTGGAAATTTTCTGCTAAAGCTCTTCTATAGTATGGAAATGAAAGAGTTCTAACAGACCTTTCCACCTCAATTATAGTTGGCTTTCAGAAAGCAGGAGAGAACTTATACAAGTAGAACAAGGTTTGGTACATCCTAACCTTCCTCGATATTTCATTAAAATGTCATTAAGAAAATTCAGTTCTCAGAGTCTATTTTTTATTTCAGAAATGTAATGCAATTCACAATCTAAGTTGCTCTAGTTGGTAGAATGTAACATGGGTCTCATTCAACCATTGGAAAAATAATTCTAATCTTTAAAAGGTCTGTTTTTTATTTCCAGCTTTGCAAACAGCTTGCGGTGTAACATTGGATGACTCATAATATTTTGATTTCCAAGTCTAAACCTTTCCAAATTGGGCTGATAATATCAACAGCTTGAAGCCATCTCTTTGTAATGTTCTTAATGAAATAATGTTTCAGTAATAGTCAGTCTTGGGGTCTGAAACAGTCCCTTAGGTTTGAACAATACAAGCCTAAAAGATTTAACCTGCTGAAGGCAGAGTAAAGCAAGAACAGTTTTAGCATATCAGGAATCATTTAAGCTACCTCTAAGCATAGCTGCCTGCTAGTTTAACTATTTTGTATAAACTAATTGGCATGTTAGAACGGTATAGTCAGCCACGTGATCCATTAATAATTTAGTGCTAACTGCCTAAAGAGTAATTAAGGACCAATTATTTTAGATTGGTCGAATTGGTTTGCTATATAGATATATAACTTTAGTGAGCTTTTCTTCTAATTTCTTTAATGTTTACTAATTATTTTGTTTATTAAGCAAACTGCAAAATTCTTAATCCAGAGCAAGCACTTTCTAAAAAATATCCTTTAGGGGCTTATGCCTGTAATCCCAGCACTTTGGGAAGCGAGGGCAGGAGGATAGCTTGATCCCAGGAGTTCAAGATCAGCTTGGGCAACATGGTGAGATCCCGTCTCTACAAAAGAGTGAAACAATTAGCTGGGCCTAATGGTGAGCACCTGTAGATCCAGTTACTCGGGAGGCTGAGGCAAGAGGGTTGTTGGAACCTAGGAGTTGGAGGCTGCAATGAGCTATGATCATGCCACTGCACTCCAGCCTGGGCAACAGAGACCCGGTCTCTAAAAAAATAAAATAAAATAAAATAAAATAAAATAAAATAAATGTTAAAAAAAAATCATGTACACTGCAGTGTCTTTCATGAATAGTAGCAAATTCTTACTTACTAGTCTTTGGTAAAACTCTTCATCTTTAATCTGCAAGTTTAAATCCTGCCATGCTGGGTTTTTATTCAGGTTTTTTTTTTTTTTTTTTTTTTTTTTTTGAGACAGGGTCTTACTCTGTAGTGCAGGTTGGAATGCAGTGGCACGATCACGGCTCACTGCAACTTCCACCTTCCAAGCTCAAGAGATCCTCCTTCCACCTCAGCCTCTGGAGTAATTGGGACTACAGGCATGCACCACCATGCTTGGCTAATTTTTAAATTTTTTTGTAGACAAGAGGTCTCACTATATTGGCCCAGCTGGTCTTGAACTCCTGGACTCAAGCAATCCTCCCGACTTGGCCTTTCAAAGTGCTGGGATTACAGGAATGAGCCACCCTGCCTGGCCTAAACAAATTTTTCATTGTAGTAAAATATACATAAAATTTACCCTCTTAACCATTTTTAGGAGTACATTTCAGTAGTGTTAAGTACATTGTTGTACAACCATCACCATCATTCATGTCCAGAACTCTTTTTACCTTTCCAAACTGAAACTTCCTTCCCATTAAACAACTTCCCGTTTGCCTCTCCTCAGCTCCTGGCAACCACCAATCTACTATCTATTTCTGAATTTGACTACTCCAGGTATCATATATAAGTGGAATCATATAATATTTTTCCTTTTGTTACTGGCTTATTTCACTTAGCCTAATGTCCTCAAGGATCATCCACATTTTCACCTGTGTTAGAATTCACTTCCTTTTTAAGAATAAAAATATTCCTTTGTCTGTATATACAACTTTTTATTGTATTAATTTATTGATAGACACTTGGATTGCTTCTGCCTTTTGGATATTATGAATAATGCTGCTACGAACATGGTCGAACAAATACCTGGTTTAGTCCCTGTTTTTACTTCTTTTGGGTAAATACCCAGAAGTGAAATTGCTGGATCGGATGGTATTTCTATGTTTAATTTTCTGAGGAATTGTCATACCATTCTCCATAAAGGCAGCACCATTTTACATTCCCACCAACAATGCACAAGTTTTTCTATTTCTCTGCATCTCCACCAAAATTTATTTTATTTATTTTTTACAATAGCCATCCTAATGGGTGTGAACATATAACCTTAGTGAATCTTGACTAAATGAAATGAATGAAAACAATTAAATAATGTTCAGTGTTGTTTAAAAGCTTTTAAGCCATGAAATCCATTGTTTATGCAAACGCTTACTCTCTAAAAGATATAGCAACACGGCCATTCTGTTTGAAATGAGGTTGGGGCAGCAGAGCTCTGCCAAGTTTCCAGGCTTCCAGCCCTCTTTCCTGTGATACCGTAAGGAAACACCCCAAATCAGTAAACAGTAACAAATAGCTCAAAATATCACTACTTCAGACCCGTAAGTGTTCAGACTTGTAACCTATGCTTTGGTGCCTAGTATAGCCGCCATTTCAGTCTATAAAGTTAGTTTCAAAAGTGAAAGCAAAGAATTTAAAACTCAGAGCTACACTTAAATCTGTTAAATATACTGTGTAATCCTACAAGTGCCCTCACAGTTCCTTGGCATTTGAAAGTATTTTGCAAATCCATATTATCCCTTAATCCTCTCAAATTGACTCGAAATGCATTGACATCATTTAAAAAGTAATTTCAAGCTGATGAACCTTTTACTGTCCTTGTATTTTAAATCCGAATAGTGTGGAATTTAAATTGCTTGAACATCCAATCATGTCTATATGTGTGATTATCCAACAAATATACTCTACAGGAGACACTACTTAGTGGGTTCCCAATACCTCATTACCCTCTTAGTGAAATCCACATTCATGAGTGCTTTTTCTAATATGTGTATGCGTATCATAGTTTCTAAATCAATCGGACAACGAAAAGGCAGCATAGTATGATGGTCAAGTGTACAGACTCTGGAACCAGGCTGCTTGAGTTAGAGCCTAGTTCCACTACTTACAAGCTGTGCCACCTTAGGTAAATCAAGTCCCTTCTCTGAGCCTCAACTGTCTGATTTGTTACATAGGGATAATGTTGGAACCTATTTCAGAGAATTGCTATGAGGATTAAATGAACCAATATTTATGAAGTAATTAGAACAATGCTGGACATGAACACCATAAATCAAATTTGATGAAATTTTTTTGTCTTCTGATAAAAGTTATGTTATAGCTATATTTCCCTAGAGATCTGTTTCATTCTAATATATGTTGTCTATGTGCTACCTCACTTAGTAAAGCCAAGAAACTGCATATGGACTCAATCAGTGTCCTTCCAGAAAGTGTTTTAAATGCCACTGGGATGGGAGCTGGTTACTGCAAGCACTTTATAATCTGGTGACTGCTACATTTCTTGTCATCTCCCGTCAGTTTCTTACATGCCTCTTTGATTCAAGTCATAATGAAATATTTATAATTATCCAAAAGAATGATGCTTTTTCAAACCTCTACACCTTCCCACATCTTGTTCCTTCTTCCTGAATTATCCTTGTAACACTTTTTCTTCTAGCTAAATAACATGAATTTTCAGTACTGATTGAGAAATCGTGATTAACTGGTGAATATTATTTGAGTTCTGGGCATGATGACAGACTATCAAAACAATCCCCAAATCAAGAAACTCCATGGGGAAGCAAACAGTGGATATTCCATATTAGCCTTCTCAGCATGTGTTATAGCATAAAATTCATTCAACCTAATATACAACTTAAGTCTCTACTGTATAGAAAAAGAAACCAGGTCATCATGGCCACCATACTGCATGTAAACAGAGCACTGGTTCCTCCTCTGCCTTTACTCCATTCTCCCTCTCTTTTCTCTGGAGTCTGTCTCTTGAGAGTGCTCCTTAGTACTCCTGGTTCAACTATACACCATTTTTAAGCACTTGTTACCCCTCAGAAATTCTGGGCAGTTTCCTCATAAGTTGTCATTCCTTTTCCGTGCATGCTAGTGGATACCCCTGACCTCATTGGTGTAACTACTACCCAGAGGTAGAACATATTCAAAACCCTCATACTACTTCCCAGTCAATAGTCCCCTGATGTAACCACTATTTTGACTTCTGTCATTGTATATCAGTGTTGGTTGTTTTTAAACTTCATATAAATAAAATAAATATAGTATGCCCTTTTTCACTCAACATTATTGTAAATGAGATACATTCGTGTTGTTCCACGTTCTATTAGTCTGTTCTTTTCATTGCTATCTTGTATGAATTTACAGCAATTAATCTAAATATTATATTGTTTGACATTTGTGTTATTTCCAGTTTTGACCATTATAAATAATATTTCATAAAAATTTTCACATCTTTTAGTACAAATATGGACTTATTCTGGGGGGAGTATACCCTAAACTGGAATTCCTGGGTCACAGAAATACATGTGCATTTGTGTGCGCAGACACACGCACATGCGCGCACACACACACCTCCCTTCCAAGATCAAATATTAATTATCAGAAAAATGACTATGACTCTAAACCCATAATGAAAAGGAGAATCAACAATCATTTATGAGGCACCTTCTGTCTTTTATGACCTATATTAGGCATGACTGCCCCATAATTTGTAAGACAGATTGTTTTCTAGTGAAAAGCATATTTAACATGATAAAGAAGATAATCTTGGTTCCTTTCTTTTATTACTCACCATTCTCCTATGCCTGTCAGACTTTGCCCCTTCAGACATGCTTTATGTAAGAAAGAGCCATAATATTGCCATAAATGCCTCTTAATATCCACTCTTTTAGCTAGGAAAATTCAACTGGGAAAACTTCAGATGCCAGTAATTCCTAACCAGGGGTCTTTCTAGTCCATAATCCCTGAATAGGAGAGGAAGTATGTGGTATGAAAGTAAGAGGTGGTTTAATTCTTCTGGTTACATAGGGTTAGATAAGAATAAACAGCATAAGACATTTTCCCAGCCGTGTTACAAAAAGTATAAGGTGTTGGTAAGTATTAGAAGGAAAAAAAGTGTTCTAGAGTTGTGGAAAATGATAGTTTAAAAAAATTGAGCAGGTTTCTTTATTACAAGAATTATTGATACTTTTAATATTTTGTGAAGCTCTAAGTTAGTGATGCAGACTTTATTATTTCCCAAACTTATTGAATATGAAAACTATTTTCTTGGACTACCTAGTAACATTTTTTTGGAATCAATGATTATCAGAACCCATCTTAAGAAATACAGCTATAGGCAAATAAGGAATGCCATGCAGCCAAACAAACTGAGTCACTTCCAAACTGAGTCACTCCATAGGGACTGGAGAAGAATCTTGCAGAGTTTTGCTCTGTCAACAGTTACTTCCAGCATGACTAATATGCTCTAGGCCCTATATTAGATACAGGGAAGTTAAAAATGATAAGATTCAGGCACTTCTGTAGAGTTACTGACAAGCATGAGTAGTGCCTTCTTATGCAAAAACCATCTTATTCAGGGCTAGAATCCTAGAGCAGCTTTTTAAAAATTAAACTTTGTTTTTAAATTGATAACAAAAATTGTACACATTTAGGGTGTATAACGTGATGTTTTCATGTATGTATACATTTATCAAAATGTATAAAAGGAATGGCTAAATTAAGCTAATTAGCATATCCATTACCTCACATATTTGTCATTTTTTATGGTGAGAATATTTAAAATCTCTCTTAGCAATTTTCAAGTATACAGTACTGTATTAGTCCGTTTTCACGCTGCTATAAAGGTACTACCCAAGACTGGGTAATTTATAAAGGAAAGAGGTTTAATTGACTCACAGTTCTGCCTGGCTAGGGAGGCCTCAGGAAACTTAAAATCATGGCAGAAGGGGAAGCGGGCATGTCTTACATGGTGGCAGGAGAGGAAGAACCCTTATAAAACCATCAGATGTCATGAGAACTCACTCACTATCACAAGAACAGCATGGGGGAAACCACCCCCATGATCCAATCACCTCCTTCCCTCAACACATGGGGGTTATAGGCCCCTCCTTCAACATGTGGTGATTACAATTCAAGATGAGATTTGGGTGGGGACACAGAACCAAACCATATCAAGTACATTGTTATTAACTACAGTCACCATGTTGTACAAGAGACCTCCTGAACGTTTTTCTCCTAAGTGAAATTTTGCATCTTTTGAACAATATCTTCTTAAATAACTCCCATGCCCCCTAACTCTGTAACCACCATTCTATTATCTATTTCTATGAGTTTGAATTTTTAGATTCCACACCTATGTCAAAGCATGAAGTATTTGTCTTTCTGTGCCTGGCTTATTTCATTTAGGATAATGTCCTCCACGTTCATCCATGTCTCAAATTACAGGATTTCCTTCTTTTTATGGCTGAATAGTACTCTATTATGTCTATATAACACATTTTCTGAATCCATTCACCCGTTGATGGACATTTAGGTTGCTTCCATATCTTGGCTATTGTGAATAGTGCTCTGGAGCAACTTTCTTACCTAACAGTATATACAGGAGTATGTCTTTTGGGGGTTGCCTTGCTTTTCCTGTTTCTTTATGAATAAAAGTATATATCTCCCACAATTCTGACTAGCATTTGTAGTAGTCCTGGCTTTTAGAATTACAAGATACTGTATTTGGATAGTACAGTCATAAGCCACTTAATGACATTTGGTCAAAACAAACTGCAAATACCATGGTCATCCCATAGTTTTATAATACCATATTTTTACTGTACATTTTCTACGTTTATATAGGTTTAGATACACAAATACTTATCATTGTGTTACAATTGCCTACAATGTTGAGTGCAGTAACATGCTATACAGGTTTGTAGCCTAAGAGCAATAGGTTTTACTATATAGCCTACTTATGTTACATAATTTAGGTTTGTGTAAGTACCCTTGTATTAGTTCATTGTCACACTGCTATAAAGAACTACCTGAGAGTGGGTAATTTATGAAGAAAAGAGGTTTAATAGTCTCATAGTTCCACAGGCTTAACAGGAAGCATGACTGGGAAGCCTCAGGCAACTTACAATCATGGTGGAAGGCGAAGGAGAAGCAAGCAACTTCTTCTCATGGCAGCAAGAGAGACAGGGCACAAAGGGGGAAGTGCCATATGCTTTTAAACCATCAGATCTTGTGAGAACTCACTCACTATCATGAGAAGAGCAAAGGGGAAATCTGCCCCCATGATCCAATCACCTCCCACCAGGCCCCTTCTCCAACACGTGGGGATGACAATTCGACATGAGATTTGGGTGGAGACACACAGACAAAGCCTATCGGCCCTCTATGATGTTTACACAATGATACAATTGCCTAAGGATGCATTTCCCAGGATATATTCCTGTCGTTAAGAGATGCATGACTGTACTTCATATTTTTTTAACATTTTGCATGTCCTTTATCTCATTAGAACCACTCAGTTTCTGTGATTATTAGACAAAAGAGAGATTATTTTCATTAGACCTATGGAGAAATTGAGAGAGTTAGCATGGAAGTCAGCAGGATGGAGTGGGAGAAGAGAACTGAAGAAGACGCCAAAGACACACACCCTGGTTCCCTAGCAGCCACTAACTAGATACATGACTTTTTACAGTTGTTTATACCCCTTTTCAAATAATGATAAAACCTTTTCTATGTACCTGTTAGAGTTGTTGGGAGGCAAAATAAAACTTAGATAAAATACTTTGCAAAAATATAAGCACTAGGCAAATATGAGGTATTCTTATTGACTTGCTCACAGCTATATACTTCATCAGAGATAAAGTTAGTATGAGAAACCAACGCTCTTGAATGAATCTAGTGCTTTTCCAAAATATTAAGATGTGGGAAAATAAAACAAATACAGATTATTGAATATCTTCCTAAACCCTTTTCATAATTCCACACTTGACCTGCAGTAGCCTGAGCAAGTTTTTAAAACATTAAAAACTTTGATCATGTCATTCCTTTGCCTAAAGCTGTTTGATGGCTTTCCATTGCAATAAAAATAGGATCTGCACTCCTTTTTGTGATCTACAAGACCAGGCCTGATCTGGCTGATGCCTATCTTACCAGTCTCTATTTAGTGTTTTCGTTATTTACTACCCTCCAGACACATTCATTTTACTTCCTTGAATTCTCCAAGTTCTTCTTTCCTATATTGAAGCTTCTTTAGGTGCTAGTTCCTTTGCTCAAAATGACCCCTCTGCCTTCATCTTCATATTTTGGATCTCAGATTAAATGTTATTTCTTTAGAGAGGGCATCATATGTATTATATATCTCATGGTACTTACCCTCATAGCACCCTGCCTTTCTTTATGGCAAAGTCTTTATAGTTTTTGTAAACTTTATTTAAAAAAAAAAAAAAAACAGGCTGGGCGCGGTGGCTCACACCTGTAATCCCAGCACTTTGAGAGGCCAAGGTGGGCAGATCACAAGGTCAGCAGTTCGAGACCAGCCTGGCCAAGACGGTGAAACCCAGACTCTACTAAAAATACAAAAATTAGCCAGGTGTGGTGGCAGACACCTGTAATCTCAGCTACTCAGGAGGCTGAAGCAGGAGAATCACTTTAACCTGGGAGGCGGAGGTTGCAGTGAGCCAAGACTGCACCGTTGTACTCCAGCCTGGGCAACAGAGCGAGACTCCATCTCAAAATAAAAAATAAAATTAAATAAATTTAAAAAAATGAAAAAACAAATGAAATTTTTTGTGTTATTATTTTTAAGTGTTTCCTTTCCCTGATGTACTGTAAACTTCACGAAAGCAGAGACACTGTAGGTTTTTTTTAATTAGGTTATATACAATGATTATCACAATAACTGAAACATAGTAGCCATTCAATAAATGTTTGTTTAATTAATTACCTTGGCTGCACACTACTTTTTATCAAAAGCATCAATGCTGTGTTTGAGAAAAGAAAAAGAATACTGCTTTATGAATGTAAACAGTGTGTGACTAAGCCTTTAGTTTGAAAGAATAATCATTAATAGTACTGAATATTTTTAATTATATTGCTATGTTTTTAACCTGTGATTCTCATCTGAAGCATATTGGTATTCCTTCATCCCTCACAGCCCACTGCCAGCCACCATCTCCCTTTGCCTTTACTGTCAATACCTATTTCTCTGGTTTCATACAAACTTTGAAAGAATACAGAACCTCCTGACAAATGTAAATCTTCTGGGCAAGAAAACAGAGTCACCACTAATGGGAAAGATATGTTAACTGTAATAGCTATACACCATGCTATTTTTTAAGGAATTTTTAGCATTAAATAAATATTTCCCTTAATCACATATTACTTTGATCATTATTTAAAAGGAGTAGAAAAAATAAAATTTTAGTTTTATTACATTTATTTTATAATAAATAGCAACAGAAGACAAATATCAAATTTCAAGGCATCAGGTAAAATTTCACAGTGTTCCTTTCTCTTCATGTCTCAAGAGACCACTCCTGCTTTCCAAATGTTGCAGCTTGTATTAAACAAATAGCTCATAGACCATGCCGCTGCTGGGTGTCTTGCAAAGACCTGTGTGTTTTGTTAATCTCTGAGCCCATCTGTGGCATTCCTGTGCCAACATTAGAAATGATCTGTAAAATATTTAACATCTTCAGTGCTTCAGGATTCCTAATGATTCCAGAATAGTAAGCACTGACTATAAAATATCTTGTATGAAAAGGGGAAAAAAAAGCATGTTTTCTATTGTTATTCTTTTTTCTTTTCTTTAAACACATTGTCATCAGTCAATTCAGTAGTGTTGCAGGCCGCTGTTTATTCCTTCTTTTACTCATACATTCTTTTACTCATTCACTCCTTCATTTTTTTATATTGAAATAATTATAAATTAACTTAGCAATTGTAAGAATAGCAGAGACTTCCCATGTATGTTTCACTTGACTTTCTCCAATGACATCTAACAAAACCACAGTACAATTAACAAATCAAGAAATTGACATAGTAGTAAAACAATCTACACATTTTATTCAGATTGTAACGATATTTACATGCATTTATTTTTGGTGTATAATTATGTAAAATATTATCACATGCATAAATCTGTGTAATCAGCACCACAATCAAGATGCACAACTGTTTTATCACCCTAAAGAAACTCCCTCATACTATCCCTTTATAGTCACACACTTTAGGCAGCCCTAGCGCCTGGTGAACACATCTGTTATCTATCACTGTAATTTTATTATTTTAAGAATGTTATGGAAATAGAATCATAACAAGGTAATCTTTGGAAATAGCTTGTTAAAATTCAGCATAATGCCCTTGAGAGCCATACATGTTATCTGTATCAATAATTTGTTCCATGTTATTGTTGAGTAGTATTCCATTGTAATCCATTCATCAGTTGTAAGACATTTGGGTTATGTACAGTTTTTGACTATTACAAATGATGCTACTACAAACATTTCTACATAGGATGTCATGTGAACATATGTCTCCATTTCTCTTGGGTAAATACCTAGGAGTGAGATTGCTGGGTCACATGGTAAATATATGTGGTCCTTTATCAGAACTGCCAAAATGTTTTCCAGAGTGACTATGCCACTTTAAATTCCCACCAGCAATCTGTGAGTGATCTGCTTTTTCCAAATCCTCGCCAGATTTTGATGTTGCTATTAATTTTTATTTTAGCCATCTTTTAGGTATATGGTATGATTCACTTCATGGCTTTAATTTGAATTTCTCTAATGGCTAATCAAGTTGAACACCCCTACATGTGCATATTTACCATCTGTATATCCTCTTTGGTAAGTGTCTTGTCCTGTCTTTTGCCCATTTTTGAACTGGATTTCATTTTCTGTTGATTTTAAAGTATTCTTTAAATGTTTGGTGTGTAAGTCCTTTGTTGGAAATGTGATGTACAAATATTTCCTCCCGGTCTGTGGCTTACGTTTTAATTCTCATAACATGGTTGTTCAAGTGCAAAGGTTTCTAATTTTGACAAAATCCAATTTTCAATTTTTCCTTTTATAGATCATATCTTTGGTGTCAAGTCTAGGAACTTAATGCCTAATTCTAAATCATGAGTGTTTTCTCCTGTTCTTTTTTCTAAAACTTTTATAGTTTTACACTTTACGTTTAGAGCTATAATCCAGTTAATTTTCATGTAACTTGTGATAGTTAAGTTAAAACTTTCTTTTTTCCTTTCCTTTTTTAACCTGTCAATATCTAATTGTTAAAAGACTATCTATCCTTCTTCCTTTGAATTGCTTTTGCACCTTTGTCAAAAATTAATCCACCATACTTATTTGGGTGTATACTGGACTCTGTATTCTGTTCCATTGATACAGATCTATTTGTTTGCCACACTTTCTTAATTACTGAGTCTTAAAATAAGGTAATGTGATTCTTCCCACTTTATTCTTCTTTTTAAAAATTGTTTTAGGTATTCCACATTCTTTGTTTTTCCATATACATTTTAAAATCAGCATTTTAAAGATATCTACACAAAATCCTGCTGGGGTTTTGATAGGGATCGTATTAAATAATAAATTTGGGGAAAATTAACTTCTTTGCGACTTTGAATTTTCCAATCCATAAACATAGTAGGCCTCTCCATTTATTTAAGTCTTCATTTATTACTTTCTTCATTATTTTGTCATTTTCAGCACATAGATCATGTACATGATTTGTTAGATGTATACCTAAATATTTTGGTTTGAGCTATTATAAATAATATTATAATTTTAATTTTTATTTCCATTGCAAAATTTGATCTGTTCATTACTGGTATATAAAAATATGATTTATTTTTATGTTATAACTTTGTGACAATGCTAAATTCACTTGTTACTTCTAGGAGTTTTTAATTTTTTTTAATTTTTGTAAATTTATTTCACAACTAACACAGTATCTAAGAGATTTTTTAGATAGGTTCCTTGAGATTTTGTACACAGATAATCATGTAGAATGACTTTATTTTTGGTATTAGGTTTTCACCAAAACTTTGTGAACAAGGGACTTGTCATAATGTTTTTCTCTGTCATACAGACTGTTCAAAGTTTTTAAATTATTTTTTCCTTCTTTAATTCTAAGGCCTCAAATCAAGTAATACCATTATATAAGGCTTTGCATCTCTAACACTCTATTCCAAAATTGGAAATTCTTTCTCTTTCTCCTCCTTCATTTTGACCTGATTTAGATATCAAAGGTTATCCTGATGCCATCTGCACATCTTTGCAGAAAAGGATTTTTGAAACATTAAAGTTTGGAGATGAGAACCTCATCCAAAAATAGTCATGGAGGCAAATCTTCTTCTCCTGTAAAAAATATAACAAATGACTACAAGTTTCTCTTTATTTAACCATTAGATACTATTATAACCATGAATGTATGACTTCCTTCAGGTTTGCCCTTCTCCAAGATTTCCTATATCCAGAAGCAGAAATATTTCCTCTTGGATGTTCTCATTAGATGTCTTCTCTGCAGAAAAAATTATGCTAATAGTTATCTCCTCCATCCGTCTAAAATTGCCACCATTCACCCACTCAAACCTCCTTACCACAGCCCAGCTTGTATTTGCTGGACAAGTATGTATTACTGGTAGGAAATGTGGTTCAAATGTATTGCATTTGTTTATTTTTGAGCTCTTTATTGAGAAATAGTCTCCCTTTGAAGGGCATCAGAATCCTAGAATGTAAATGTGGGTATGTTGATCCAAAAAGCTGCCCATTGATCATCACCATTCTCCACCTAAGAGTTACTGGATAACATTTTATGTGTTTGAAGTTAGCAAGAGTATTTTTAACCTAATAAACATGGTTATGGAAGGCCTTTCTTTCCCAGATGGATTAATGCCATATTAAAAAATTTCACAATGGACATCTGCTATTCATTGTCTTTTCTGAGCCTTTGTTGAACTATGCTTATGAACTTTCTGGTGCCAAGATGGGATAAGTGTTGGTATTAAAGGGCAATCCCTGTGCAGAAAGAAAGTTGGCACTCTTTCTCCATCTGTGAGACCTGCCTAAGTCTCAGATGAACTGAAAAGTACTTCACAACCATGTTTATTAATTTAAAAATAACTAAATTGTATAATTTTAAGAGACTTTTACAGACAAAAATCTTATTGTTTAAATGCAGTTAGTTCCATTAACTCAGTTACCTCTCATAAAGTCAAGGTCAATAACAAACTGAAGTGGATAGAATTGATGTTAATAACAAGATACTGAAAGAAAAATTGGCCTGTAGACAAGTAAGAATTTACATACATTTGTATGATGTCAAAGCAGGATTTTTTTTGGTGGGGGAAGGCAAATATTTTATTCAGAAGGTAAACCTCACTAAAGAAAATGCAGCAAAATTGAGTTAATTGAATTTAAATTAAAATTCATAATATAGTTCACAGAAGTATGTTACTAGTCCACTTTCTGACAGATTTCTATTTACACTAGTCGCTAAGCTTTTGAGAATGAGCATTATTAACTTTTGCCTCTTTTCAATTTTAATGTCCTGAGACTAAGTCCCAATCATCCTGCCTTCGTTTCAGCTTTGTCTATAAATCAAAATATACATTTGTTAACCAGAACTCAACTAACCAGCATCTTCAAGTTACTGACTATTTTATCTGCACTCTATCAGAAAAGAAGAAATCAGAGTTTAAATTTTAGAAGGCCAAAAAAGAAAAATTAATCCAGAGTAGTCAACCTGGGGTCAGCCTACATTCACCTCAATTTCCTAAATCTACCACTTCTACACATCGTGTTCTGAATAATGAGAATGGATCTTCAATCAAGATGATAGCCTTAAAGCCTTGCTTAACTACAAAGGCAAGCAATTTGCCTGGCACATTCTATGGGATATGGGAAAGAGGGGAAGAGTGTGTTATTCAAGTATAAAAATAAAATGGGTGGGGAAGCTATGCATATGTGCAGGCAGGATACATATGAGAAATCTCTATACCTTCTGTTAAATTTTGCTGTGTACCTAAAACTGGTTTATAAAGTAAAGTTTATTTAAAAAATAAGTAAAATGACATTTTCTGCTAATCTTCAGCTATCTAGAAATTTCAAATAACCAGAATCAAAACCCCATAATTGTGTGCCAGTTAAATATGGCTTTTCTTTATTCATTTCAAGTCAAAATGACAAATTATCAGCCCTCTGTGTCCTAGGTATGAGCTCTACATCAACTGAGGCTGATGGAGAATTTTCCTGAAGGCTGATGAAGCTGTACAGCATTTGGCAGTGATAAATACGTTTGGCTGACAGTAACAGATACTCATCAACAGTTAAATATTGAGCTTCATTCAGCTGACACTCATAGGAGGAATAGTTTCTAAAACACTCTTTTATGCACTTACGTTGCTCTACCAGTAAAGGAAAAGCATTCTGAGTACTTTTGGTTACCTCATCAATAGGTACAGGAAACCCTCCTGTTTCCCAAATTTAGGACTCCATTTTAGAAGTCACAGTTCTGATGTTCCCTTCTTTCTGTGATAGCTAAATATGCCTTCTGTTTCTTAGTGTTTCTTCTGCTGTGACCTGAGAAGACCCTCCCTCTTAGAAAGGTTATTAGTTAATATTCGTGCCAGCTTGCAGACTAGTAACATATGAATAATCAAAAGACATGAAAAAGAGGCAAGCCTTGGTAAAAGGAGAAGAAGAAACCAAATATTGGTTTGGGTAAACCTATAACCTACCCTGTAGGAATAAATAGAGTAGCCCATATTTCTTTAGTTGAAAAGTCTAAGATATAAAATATCTGATTTCTTCCTTTAAAAACATTCTAAAGAACAAAACATTTGCCATATATTTAGTTTAAGGATGACAGGAGGCTGATTTTTGTCAAAATGTTCCAATCCTAGAGCTGATCTAATTTCCATGGCAGCAATATCATAAAGACAGTTAAAACTGTTTCAAAGCAATATGCTAAATTAAAAGAACATTCTAGACTACAAGAGCCCCATGGATAACTGTAAAGAAAATTGGAAATAATTTTCAAGTCCCCTTTCATCCAGAAGGCTTATAAATGTGTAGTGAAATAGAAAGAAAGGCATCTGTATCTTTTTTCAGTTAAGTTTAAAGGAATATAGCCAAACAGAGGTTACTGGCAGATGTTTTGTTTCTACTCATTAATCTGGGCAGAAACAGATTTTAGCAATTGAATTCTATTTAATATGTGTGCTTCCCAGAATCCTGCAAACACATTTCAAAGTACTGTACTTGTATTGCACTTCCAGGGTTGTTGAGGAGAAAATATGCCTGGCACGTTTTAGAATCGGTGTAGCCAATGTTTTGCAAGAGGCACTAAATCCTTGGCATCTTTCCTAAGCTTATTAAAATGTTGTATTTGCCTTTCAAGTGTCACTTTTTAACCAGAGCACTCATAATTTTACCCTAACTCCATGACAGCTCCCATGTTTTAAGACAGCTGGAATTTTAATGTTCTGTACATATAACAAGGGAATACATGGCCCCTCCATGAATAATTTTCAGTTTTGCATGATGAAATGATTAGTCAGAAAGCTGTGTTAGACCTGCTATCATTGTTTTAGAGATGAGAAAAAGAAATAATATTTGAGGTGATATGCCTAACTGCCACAGAGCCACCACGATAACACTCATTAACTTCAGGTGAGCGACCATAGGCTTTAAAATATATTTCAAAAAATTACAAAAAAGTCTATTTTAAATGAATTGTTTTTGAAGCAGCTTAATCATGTTACAAACATAAGATAAAAATACAAAATGAACTGATAAAATGGTTCTCAGTCAAATAAATGAGATATGGAGTGAAGCCTGTTACAATGCCTGTGTCTAGAGAAAAAGATGGCACTTAGGTGAAGGCTATTCCATATGGGGGTAGAGAGGAGACAGAGAGACAAGGAGAGAGAGAGAGAGAGGGAGAGAACTCATAACTAGGTGTGCAGTTGTGACTGCCTTTGATCTGCAGGGTAGTGAGGTATGAAATATTGAGGTTCTTTACAATGGAGGTGTACTATACTCCTATATTAATAATAAGCTAAAAGGTTGAATCTTTTTCATGTTGTAGAACAAGATAATATCATGTGCTTCCAGAATTGTCCCCACACTCCTTCTCAAGAGATGCTGATGCTCTACTGGTTGCCAAAGAAAATATCATTGTAGGGGAAAAAAATACATCCACTGAACTAAGAAGAAAAATCACATTCTTTCACCTCTAGTTATAACTGAGAAATAAAAATAGTCTTGGAGTGAGACTGAGGGTGGTACCTTCTGTTACTCTTTCTCTTACCACTTTTTACTATCCTCATGCTGTCAGATATTATGTCTTATGTAGCCTAAAATGTTGCTTCTCTCAAAGCTATCCATCCTTTAACTTGGGATCAAATATAAGCAAAAAAAAAGAATTAAACTCTAACCTTGGCATCAGTGTTAATTTTGGGGTCAGAGTATATCTTTGGACAAGAGATTTCCCAGCACCCATAAAGTTACAAAATCATATTACTGACTCCATCTCTCAACACAACCAACTCTTCACACACTGACTAGTTTCATTCTTATTTTGGCTACAAATGTGGTAGCTCTGATAATGTATATGAGGAAAGTTCTACCCCAAGTATAGGTACTAATACATTCTCTGCACGTACAAAAGACAAGAATAAAGCATCTTATTCTACAGACAGAACTACAGAATCTTGGGATGCCAAAACTGTAAGAAACCTTGGGGGCCAGCTAGTTTAAGAAGGGGAAATTGATGGGTGGGCATCAAGAGAGATTGTACAAGATTACTCTGATAGTGGTAGAACCAGGACTGAATCTCCTCTCTCCTGATTGCTAATCTGGTAGGATATGTCACTTAATCAGACAGTTTTCCGGTTTCCCTTCCAATGTTGGGGGCGATTCCCTAAACATGATCTGCAATATGAACTTCTGTTTATAGAATATGTAATCTGTCTCTTGAAGATGAAAGCGTGCATACTTCAAGACGAAAGAGAACCACACTTTTCCCTATTGGTTTTCTCTGACCACAGTATTTTCATATTTTAAAGATATTGGATTGAATAAACCTTGATATTTAGTATGAAAGTGTTTCCCAGCATTCACCTATTGAAGTAAGATTTGCTAATGGTATAATTCATTTTTATGTCAAAGTGCTTTGACCACAAACTCCCAGGAACAACAATATTAAATTCTAAAAATAAAAATACATAAAATGCATAATTTGTCAAACTTTTATCCCAGAAAAATATTGATTTTTCAGTACTCAAAATATACTATGAGGGTTTAAGTGGCAGATCTTTTTAAGTGCTACTTGCATTTTAATAATACCCAAATTCAGTCTTCTAACATTTGTTAGGCTAAAGCATATGTTCTCATATTATTTGTTATTGTGTATGCTTCCCCTCTCCTCAGCTAGATCATAAACTTCTCTAAGTGTAGGAATCGCTTCAGGAAACCTTTCTTTTCCTGCACCCAACACAGAGCTTGCCATGTGGTCAGTGTTCCATATATATTTCTGGAATTAACAGATTTACTACTTATCTACAAGATAATGTATATAGTTTTTTTTTTTAAGAACATAGGCTTCAGAGGCAGGCAATCTTGAGTAGGAGGATACAAATTCATCAGCTGTGTGATCTTGCAGAAATTACTTGATGAGGCTGACAGTTTCTCACCTACAATACTGAGAAAAATATCAATGATGGTAATTACCTCACAAGCTTATTGTGAAATGAGGTAACATTTGTGAAATGCTTAGCACATTGCCTACTTAATGCAATGGACGTAAGCAATAAATATGCACTTTTTCTTTTTTCCCTTTTGTGCTTTTAAATTAGAATCAAATTATTATACAAATGACCTGGAAAGACCCTACCACAGGAAAAATTTGGGCCATGCAATTACATGCAACGGGACACATTACTTCAATTTATTATTTATAAAATGAAAAAGATAATATAATCCTCACAAAGCTAATGGGAGTATTAAATGAGAATAATCTAAACAAAGGAATTACTACAGTGCCTACTTCAGGGTAGATGCTCAACACGTGATATTTATTGCTAGAATATTTTATTCAACTAAAGTTCTTCATTAGTATGAACTCAATTAATTTTTAAAAATTCATCACCTAAAAGTATATCTAAGAGGTAATATTGCCTAAATATATTTCTGATTTCTCCGTGGCAGTATATGTAAACCCTTGTATGTAATGTATCTATGGATAACTTTCAGATTTTTTCCCAGCCTATATTAGCATGTCCTCCTCTAAATATACTACTGAGGAAGAAGGAGGGATGAGGTGCTGGGGCCACAACAAACAGTAAAGGGAAACAATGAGGATGAAAAAACTAAGTCTCTATCTTTCCAAACTTGCACAAAAGCAGAGAATAGTGTGATAAGCTCTTCTGTCCACATTACCCGATTTCAGTGATTATCAACATTTTACCAATTTTGTTTCATCTCTTAAGTCTGAACTCTGTATGTATGGATGCAGGATTATTTTTAAAATAATACCAGATATCATGTCATCTCATTCACAAAACTCTGGTATGCATTATCTAATTGATAAAGACTTTATACTAACATATATACCATGCCATTTCCACACCCCCCAAAAATTAACACTAATTCCATATTATTCTCTAATACCTAGTCCATATTTAAATTTATCTTATTTTCTCAAAACATTTTTACATTTAATTTAGTTCCAATTAAGAGTCCAACACTGTCTATACTTTCCATTTTGTTGCTATTTCTCTAAAGACTCATTCTGAGAGTCATTTCATTTTCTTTTTCCACGTGAGCTATAATGTGAGTAAATTTGCAACTCTAATCTGGAGGCTTTGCTAGAAGCTGGAAAGGCAGAGAACAAGTTAGAATGGCTAATTGTAGATGCTCAGATACAGTGACCATTATTAGTTACCTCTATTCAGTGAACACTAATAAACACTAAAGAATAATTTGGTTGTACTGGCTGAACTTCAATATAAGTTACTGTCTAAAACAAAACAAAAGAACAGAAAAACAAACTAAAAGCCATCTTATTTTTGTTGCTTTATCTAATTCCTCGGTATTATCTGTTGCTTCACCTTTCAGAAGGTAAATGATATTCTCTAGAGTCATCCAGGGTGTACCATAGAAATGGTTAAGGTACTAGGGATAAAAATTTTTTTTTGGTGTATTTCTTTTCCCCAGAATTACTCGTCGGTTAAACCTGGCTCCAAGCTTTTATTCTGCAGCATTATCCAGAGTTCACTCTTCCATAAAATTTTAGTTTCAAGGTGAATTTAGCTGATAAACTCTAAAATGAACTGTATTTTTTTTACCATTTAGCATGTTAGAACATTTTCCTTAACCATTCTTTATTACTCGTTAGCTTCTATAGGCTTGGCAATGTCCCACATGATACTATTAATCTGTATCAGTCAGTTTGCTGCAAAATAAGGTAATAATCATTCTATTCACAGGTACCTAAATATTGGAACACAGTATCTGAATATGATAACGGGCATCTAATTATCATGAAGGATTCAATAAATGTAAATATGCCTTTAACCAAGATTTTATGAACCATTTTATGGTTTCTCTATACTTCTCATTTACAGGAGCAGATTGTAGAGAAACACAAAGTTCATCCCTAGAAGAACAATTGCTCTCGAGCCACTAGCATATCACTTAGCACAGAAATTTATCCTGGAATTTACATCCTATAAATTCACATTGGCACTCTATATTCTTTTTTTTTTTTTTTGAGAGGGAGTCTTGCTCTGTCGCTCAGGCTGGAGTGCAGTGGCGCGATCTCTCCTCACTGCAAGCTCTTCCTCCCGGGTTCACACCATGCTCCTGCCTCAGCCTCCCGAGTAGCTGGAACTACAGGCACTCGCCACCATGCCCGGCTAATTTTTTTGTATTTTTAGTAGAGATGGGGTTTCACCGTGTTAGCCAGGATGGTCTCGATCTCCTGACCTTGTGATCCGCCTGCCTCGGCCTCCCAAAGTGCTGGGATTACAGGCAAGAGCCACCGCGCCCGGTCAGCACTCTATATTCTTTACTTTACATCCTTTATCCAATATATCTTACTTCTTCATCCAGTACATCTCTTAGATTCACTCTCCTCATCCTGGCATGCAAAGTACTCAAAAATCTTATTCAGAGCTAGAATTTCTCAGAAGCTAATAAAACTTAATCTCTGTGCCCCTCACTTGCACAGGCCCCTTTCAAGGCCTGGCAGGGCCTCAGCAACATGTTCACATGGTCATATATTTCTGAAAAATTTGCACAAGTAGCATACTTTAACTACATTCAGTTAAGACCACTATCTTAATCCACTCTGATTTTGTCTCATGTCAGATGGCATTGGAGTTGGAAATAGAGTCATGGGACTTTTTGCAATCTGGCTAAAAGGAAGTTGACAAGCTATCTGACACTGGCAAAGATAAACTCAGAATTTGCCATGACAATGAGGATGTTGATGACAATTTGTTATGAGTGCCACCAGTTAAAAGAGTGTCTAAGATTAGTCACTGTACAAGAAAATTTGAAATGCCAAGAAAACTTTCAGCTCACATATAAAGGAAATTTGAAAGTTTTACCAAATTTGACAATTCTACAAATTTACATGACTTACTTTTTTTTCTCTGATTGACAAATCTGTCATACATTATTGATAATTAGTTGTGAAACTAAAATAACCTTTTTTAAACCAACAATGATAAAAATGACTTTTTGTCATACTCCAGGGGAAAGGAATCATCTCTTAATTCTTTCCATAGACATTTAAATTAAAAAACTATTGTCCTATAAAGAGGCAATCAATAAATATCAGGCAAAACTTCTATAAAGAAAAGTATTATAGAGGTATTCAAGCCATGATGCAATAAAATATTTGTTATTTTACTAGAATACTAAAATATTTGTTATTTTAAAATGTTTGTTGGCCTTCCAAAATTTGAAATTCGGCTGGTGGCTCATGCCTGTAATCCCAGCACTTTGGGAGGCCGAGGCGGGTGGGTCGCCTGAGGTCAGGAGTTTGAGACCAGCCTGACCAACATGGAAAAACCCCGTCTCTACTAAAAACACAAAAATTAGCCAAGCGTGGTGGTGGGCACCTGTAATCCCAGCCACTCGGGAGGCTGAGACAGGAGAATCACTTGAATCTGGAAGGTGGAGGTTGCAGTGAGCCGAGATCATGCCATTGCACTCCAGCCTGGGCAACAGAGCGAGACTCCATCTCAAAAAATAATAATAAAATAAAATTTGAAATTTGCTGAGATTTGTTTGCCCATTTTAAGTAACTTGTTCATACCTAATATTGCATTCATAATTTTATAATATTTCTCTTAAAGAGGGCCCCATCAAATGTAGATGTGCCCCGATTTGTCCACATAAATCAAGCCAGTTTCCATCTGAGCCTATCAAGCCAGCTTCCGTTTCATCTCTCTAACACACCATGTTGACTCCTGTCTCCACTTTTATTCAGCTTAGTTTGTCATCTATCCTTCCTTCACCCAACTATGCAAATATTGTTATTCAACCTTAAAGACTTACCTCAAAAGCTATCACCTGTAGGAAATTATTCTTGATTTGATCATCCCTCCGTAGGTGCAATTGGTCATTCTTTTTTCTGAATCAGTTTACTTTATATGAACTTACATAGGAGATAAGCACTATAAGTCAATTCTCCACTGTATTGTGATTGTCTTCAGAGCAAGAGGAAGCTCTTTTAGGTTACTTTGCACAAGAATGCCTGGTATGTTATTTTCCTCACTGTGGATTTTCAATTGATATTGGTTAAATCAGTAGGTGGGTGTGTAGTAAAATTCTGTTTTTAGAACACAACTGAATTCCACAACTACAAAGCTATTTTTTCCTGTCTACTCAAGCCCAAATTGATTTCGCTCTTTTTAAAAATTTTCTTCTGCTTTATATAGGATTCTTGATCATTTAGAATAACATCATTCAATACATGTTGCCTTCCCACTTGAACTGAGAGTAGAAATCATGATATAGAACTCTTTTGGAGCTCCTCTAGAGATTTGATATTCAACTGAATTACTGAAGTGCACTTTAAAGCACATTTTATTTATTTCTCTACTACAAAATATTCTATTTTCATTGATGATGACATGTAACATTCACAATCATTGCCATAAATTCCCAATGCCTGTACACTTATTTACTTAATTATTTTCTTTTAACACACTCATATTTTGTAATTACATAACTTTATTTTAAAAGGAAGCAGCTTGAATAGAAATTCAGCATTACTAGTCATAAAGAACAGGTATAATTTCTAACTAGGTACTTCTCTTTTTTTTGAGAAAGGATCCCACTTTGTCCCCCAGGCTGGAGTGCAGTGGTGCGATCTTAGCTCACTGCAGCCTTGACCTACTGGGCTCAAGAGATCCTCCCACCTCACCCCCCCCCATCAAGTAGCTGGGACTAGAGGCACAGGCCATCACACTCGGCTACTTTTTTTTTGTATTTTTTGTAGAGATGGGGTTTTACAATGCTGCCCAGGCTGGTCTAGAACTCCTGAGCTCATGCAATCCACCTGCCTGGACCTCCCAAAGTGCTAGGATTACAGGTGTGAGCCCCTGTGACCAGCCTCTATCTACATACTTCTGTCAAATGTTCTCACCCGAAGCCTGCTTGCTCTCTATTAAAAGGAAAAATTAGCAAATAATAAAAAGATGTTAATGATTCATTAGCACCAAATTGGAACTTTCTTTTTGACACAATACATTCATCTATTCATA
The DNA here is from genome assembly GCF_028885655.2 of Pongo abelii. Taxonomy (NCBI): domain Eukaryota; kingdom Metazoa; phylum Chordata; class Mammalia; order Primates; family Hominidae; genus Pongo; species Pongo abelii. Next base: position 120,030,069 of record NC_072008.2, on the reverse strand, counting down.
AAATTGATATTTGTTGAGCTCTTACTATGTACATGGATACTCAAGATACTAGTCTCCTTGGGATCCTACTGAGTGAGGATTTTTAAAAAGCAATTAATTCAAATAAATATGCAGGTTAATTTGAGCTAGAACAAATTCCTTAAAGAAGATAAAATAGAGTAATATCAACGAGAGTCACTTGAATGTGAGTCATTTTTTTTTCTTTTTTGAGACAGAGGCTGACTATGTTGCCCAGGCTGGTTTTGAACTCCTGGGCTCAAACAGTCTGCCCACCTCGGCCTCCTAAAGTGCTGAGATTGCAGGCATGAGTCACCGCACTTGGCCTAATGTGAGTCATTTTTAATTGGGCAATCAGAAAAGTAAAAGATTATACAAAGAAATTGCTTTTTTACTGAATTATTATTTTTAAAGGTTATGTCTGTGTATCACCTGAAATAATTATTGTATACCACCAAGATACACATCTTACATTTTGGCAAACACAAGCCCATGTTTACATTTTGGAGCAGATAGATCTGAATAAGAATTTCAGCTCTAATACCAGCTTGGAAATCTTGGCCAAGTTACCTAATCTCTCTAAGCCTCAGTTTCCTCATCAGAAAAATGAGGAAGAGTCTACAGCCATACCACCGTGAACACGCCCGATCTTGTCTGATTTCAGAAAAATGAAGATGATAAAAATAAAATTTGTAAAAACTCTACAAATTATAAATTTGATTTAAAGACTAAATAAGAGAAAATAGGCAATATACTTAACAGAGTGTCTGGCACACCATAAGCAGTCTTTTTAAAAAGTTCTACATTAATTTTGTTATTTAGCAATTATCAGGTCCTTTTGGTATTAAAGGAAGCTTTTGGTAGTCACCATTTGGTGGGGGCTGTAGATTTCCTATGGCAAGACCTCACCGTCATGTGGTATGCTACATTGAAAACAAGCTTTGCAAGTTTTGTCACGTGCACAAAATATTTATACTTACAAAAACATAACTGCATGCAGCCCAGGTTAATTCCCACTCTCTGCCCTGAGACACACAGACTAACACTTTGCAGAAAAGATTTACTTTTGGACAGGTGCAATGATATTCCTAGAGCAGGGGCAGCCAGTGTGGTACTCACAACAAGAGGCAGAGTCCTCTGTGAAGTGGAGGGATATGGAATCAATGGACTTTTGGATATTGAGTTTTGCACAGACAATCATAGTTGCCAGGCCCACAATATTCTTATACCTGGTTCTGGTAAGGTCACAGGACCTTATTATCTTTCTAACCAGCCATCTCTCCTGAATATCAATGAAATATATTTCTAATGTCTCTTATTCTAAATACAAATTCTCCAGTATGGATTTTGATCATAATATTTGAAATGCTAAGTAGCCATTTCTAATTTGTGGATTCCAATTTAAAGTACTTTACTTATTTATTTTTATGTTTATTTATTTATTTTTTAATTTATTTTTTCCTTAAGTTATTGGGTTATTTGGTTGTTGGGTTGCAGGTGGTATTTTGTTACATGAGTACATGAGTAAGTTCTTTAGCGGTGATTTGTGAGATTTTGGTACACCCATCACCCAAGCAGTATACACTGCACCTATTTGTAGCCTTTTGTCCCTCACCCCCCTCCTACTCTTACCCACGAGTCCCCAAAGTCCATTGTATCACTCATGCCTTTGTGTCCTCATAGCTTAGCTCCCACATATCAGTGAGAGCATACGATGTTTGGTTTTCCATTCCTGAGTTACTTCACTTAGAATAGTAGTCTCCAATCTCATCCAGGTCACTGCAAATGCTGTTAATTCATTCCATTTTATGGCTGCATAGTATTCCTTTATATGTATATATATAAATCAGTTTCTTTTTCCACTAGTTGATTGATGGGCATTTGGGTTCGTTCCACAATTTTGCAATTGTGAATTGTGGTGCTATAAACATGTGTGTGCAATTATCTTTTTCAAATGACTTATTTTCCTCTGGGTAGATACCCCTTAGTGGGATTGCTGGATCAAATGGTAGTTCTACTTTCAGTTATTTAAGGAACCGCTACACTGTTTTCCATATTGGCTGTACTAGTTTACATTCCCACCAGCAGTGTAGAACTGTTCCCTGTTCACTGCATCCATGCCAACATCTACTGTTTTTTCATTTTTTGATTATGGCCATTCTTGCAGGAGTAAGGTGATATCGCATTGTGGTTTTGATTTGCATTTCCCTGACCATTAGTGATGTTGAGCATTTTATCATATGTTTGTTGGCCATTTGTATATCTTCTTTTGAGAATTGTCTATTCATGTCCTTAGCCCACTTTTTGATGGGATTGTTTATTTTTTTTCTTACTGATTTGCTTGCGTTCGTTGTAGATTCTGGATATTAGTCCTTTGTCAGATGTACAGATAGTGAAGATTTTCTCCCACTCTGTGGTTTTTGTGTATACTCTGCTGACTGTTCCTTTTGCCATGCAAAAGGTCTTTAGTTTGATTAGGTACCAGCTATTTATCTTTGTTTTTATTGCATTTGCTTTTGGGTTCTTGGTCATGAAATCCTTGCCTAAGCCAGTGTCTAGAAGGGTTTTTCCCATGTTATCTTCTAGAATTGCTGTAGTTTCAGCCAATTTAAAGTACTTTAAATGCTAATTAACTATCCCTACAGTGAAATTGTCTTAATTGTGCACATGTTTATACTACACTGTATATACTGAAGTATTTTTAAAGTAAAATACTCCACTATATAACAACCTAATAATATTAGTGTTATTTATTGTAAAATAGATAAAGGTGGAACCTTGGCTGTGACAATTAGAACCAGTTTATAGGAAAATGCAATTGTCTTAGTATTGAGTAATTATCCTATTCTTCCCATCCCTAGTCACTCTGTGAAAGTAAATAGGGATAATAGGAAGAGCTTCTGAACTCTCTCTGGTTACCAGTTGGTGACAGCATTAGTCTTCATGAATCTCTAAGCCATGTTGGACAAACAGTAGGTGTTTAATATATTCCTACTTTTGGGTAGATGAGAACGGCCCAAAAGTACTGATTATTGATATTATTATGATGAGTGCTCTGACTTTAAATGGAAAAAGAAAATAAAAATCAACAGTTTGCTCTCATTTTCCCTCTGGTTTTACTTGTTTGCAGTAGATGCAGTGTGGTATACAACAGTAATATTTAAAAACGCTCATTCCAGTTCTGCCTCTAATTAGCTGTGCACTCACGCACAAGTCACAGCTTCTGTGCTTCAATTTTCTCATCAATAAAGTATGGATTATACTCATGCTCCCTAACTGGCAGAGGTGTTTGGAAAAGAGAATAAAGTTATAGATGAGGATAGGTATTGAAAATTGTAAAAGCTCTACACTAACATAGAATGCTATTACTATTTTTCTTTTGGCATAATTCCCAATCAGAGAGCATAATACCACATTGGCCTATAATAATAGCGTTAGTGAAAGTAGCTCAATTAGACTCAGTGGATGGCAGAAGATAAACTACAAAAATATATTGGCATATGTAGAAGTCATTCATTTTACATAAATGCCAAAGAGGAAGAAAGTTCTGTTTTCTTCCATTGCAAAGACGATGCTATTATTTATAGAACCATAATAAGATATTCACAAGTTTTTCATCTCCAACTGCTTATAGTTATATCCAAACTACAAGTCTATCAGATACATTGTCTTGATGTTTTGGAGTTTTATTCAAGTACATCCATCAGGAATAATGCTATTACATAGCATTATTTCAAAGCACAAGCTGTGCTTTGAAAAGCTCAAAAGGTTCCTTTTTCTCCAGTCTTACTTCCATGATCCTGGAAAGTCCAAGACCATTTTCATCAACCTGAATGAGTTTACCTAAGAAGTTTTGACTGTAAAAGAAGACATACAAATAGCAAACAGGTATATGAAAAGGTGCTCAACATCACTGATCATGAGAGAAATACAAATCAAAACTACATTTAGATATCATCTCGCCCCAGCTAAAATGGCTTACACCCAAAAGGCAAGCAATAACAAATGTTGGTAAGCATGTGGAGAAAGGGGAACCCTTGTACACTGTCTGTGGGAATATCAGGTAGTACAACTACTATGGAGAACAGTTTGGAGTTTCATCAAAAAACTGTAAATATAGCTACCATACAATCCAGTAATCCCACTCCTAAGTATATATGTAAAAGTAAGGAAATCAGTAGATCAAAGAGATATCTACACTCCTGTTTGTTGCAGCATTGTTCACAGTGGTTAAGATTTGGAAGCAAACTAAGTGTCCATTAACAGATGAGCAGATAAAGAAAATGTGGTATATATACACAATGAAGTACTATTCAGCCATAAAAAAGAATGAGTTCCTGTCATTTGCAACAACATGGATGAAACTGGAGATCATTTTGTGAAGTGAAATAAGCCAGGCACAGAAAGACAAACATGATATGTTCTCACTTACTTGTGGGGTCTAAAAATCAAAACAATGGAACTCATGGACTACAGAGTAGAAGGATGGTTACCAGAGGCTGAGAAGGGTAGTGGGAGGATTGAGGGGGCAAGGTGGGGATGGGTAATGGGTACAAAATAAATAGAAAGAATGAATGAGATCTAGTATTTAGACTATAGTCAATAATAACTTAATTGTACATTTTAAAGAGCATAATAAGATTGTTTGTAACTCAAAGGATAAATGCTTGAGGGGATGGATACCCCCATTCTCCATGATGTGCTTATTTCACATTGCATGCCTATATCAAAACATCTAATGTACTCCATAAAAATGTATACCTATTATGTACCCAGATAAATTAAAAATAAAAAGTCTTTGTACTCCATAAAAATGTATACCTACTATGTACCCAGATAAATTAAAAATAAAATGTCTTTTAAAATAAAGTGAACTAAAACAATGTTTTTATTGGATTAGGTTTTTTTCTTACATGAGAGGAGAAATATATTAGCAACCATAGCAGTAGGAATTTATTTTCTTGTAAATTTAATGTCACTGTCAGGGAACAACTGTCCTGAAATATTAGCAATAGGATTGGTGGAAAAATGTAGAAAAAGCTCTAAAACTGATGTGCTGTCTTGATCCAGTAAGATGCAAGAGACATGGAGAAAGAGAGGAGGGACAACAGGGGACTGTTTGAGAGCATCAACAGAAGCGAAGGGGAGGTGAAGGTGAACGGAGGATCCACTCCATATACTTCTCCATTTTGCCTGAGATAGACATTGAAAACAGAATTAAGTAATCAATTGACTTGGAAAAAAAAATCTTGATTTGCCTCCATTCTCTAAGTAGGGTGCTGTCTTGAGAAGCCCCAAGCATCCAGATACAGAGAGGACATCTCAGAAGAGGAAGATGGAAAAGCCCCAAAGGCAAGAAAGAAAGATGATTTAAGCACAGTGAAAAACACGGTATTTTGGCTTATTGGCTTGGATCTCCAAATATGTTTCAAGTGAAACATAAAGATCTATAATTTGTGACACTAATGTGAAAATTTCTCCCTTGATGCAAACTCTCTTTGGTAGTTGTCAGTTGAAACAAAAAACACACTGCTCTCTAACCATTCAATGAACACATTTATTACTCTATATAAGACACCATTAATGCAGAAATAACATAATTGTTAACATTAAAAATTTATATTTGTGATTTACATCAAATTCCACAGCATGTTACATACCATTTTGTGCTCTTATTATTAAAGCACTTATCTAAAATCACTGCTTTACATGGCAGAGGAGGAAAGGCTAACAGAAGTAGGAACCCAAAGCATGAAGGTGTAAATTACCTTCAGAAGTCAAGTCAAAAAAAAAAAAAAAGTTTAGAAAATAAATTTTGTATTACTTGTCCAAATAAGGTCCAAATTGAGGTGTAATTACAAGATGGTGAAAGTTATTTTTTTGCATGATATATCAGCTGGCTCTGATGACAGCTCCGAAAATTGAAATCCACTCAGATTTGCAGCAATGTCAACATTGCTAGAGTATGTGTATGGTCTTGCAAGGTGACTATATGAAATGAGCAGTATATTTGTTTGGTTATGAGTTCCAATTATATTGGTTTGCTAAAAATCACCCCAAAAACCATTAAATGGTGTAAATAAAGACAGAGAAAGGACACATGGGCAAGAATACAAGTGTTTACTCTCATGTGAAATTGTGAAAGTATCAATTCAAAGTCATGTGAAAAAAGAGAAGTTTCACAAGAAATATATCAAAAGACTAACTCAAATTCTTTTATATTTTACAACTTTCATTATTCTACTACTTAGAGCTACTTGGTATAAGCTAAAGTAAGGATTGTATGCCAAAGGAACATCTAAATATTGGAGGGACTATTCAAAAGCGGTAGCCAAGAAAATTTTACTTTCTCTACAGACAAAAGAAACACCAATTATTACCACAAAATTACCAAACTTGAGAGTAAGGTACAGTCCAAAAAAGAAAGTGTTATAAATTCAGGTTCATAATAACACTTCCTTCCATAAGAAAACATAAAAAGGGTTAAAAAAAGTGGGGGGAGCTAAAGTATGACCAAGATTTAAAAAGTAGCCCAACCTCATAACACACTCCGAGGTATATCATTCAAACATAAAATCCATTGAATGAAATTAAAACAATACACTAAGAATCGGCAATAGAGAAACCAATGTAATTCGGTGGAATATAAGCAGAAGAAAATATGAAAAACCGATTGCTGGCAAGATGACTGAATAGGAACAGCTCCGGTCTGCATCTCCCAGTGAGACTGAAGCAGAAGGCAGGTGATTTCTGCATTTCCAACTGAGGTACCCAGTTAATTTCATTGGGACTGGTTGGACAGTGGGTGCAGCCCACGGAAGGCAAGCCAAAGCAGGGTGGGCCATCGCCTCACCCAGGAAGCTCAAGGAGTTGGGGAATTTTCTCCCCTACCCAAGGGAAGCTGCGAGGGACTGAGCCTGAGGAACTTCAGCATAGATACTGCGCTTGTCCCATGGTCTTCACAACCCGCAAACCAGGAGATTCCATCCGGTTGCCTACCCCACCAGGGCCCTGGGTTTCAAGCACAAAACTAGGCGGCCATTTGGCCAGACACTGAACTAGCTGCAGGAGTTCTTTTTTTCCATACCCCAGTGGCACCTGGAATGCCAGTGAGACAGAACCGTTCACTCCCCTGGAAAGGGGTGCTGAAGCCAGGGAGCCAAGTAATGTGGCTCAGAGGGTCCCATCCCCAGGGAGCCCAGCAAACTAAGATACACTGGCTTGAAATTCTCGCTGCCAGCACAGCAGCATTCTGAGATGGACTTGGGATGCTCGAGCTTGGTCGGGGGAGGGGCGTCCGCCCTTGCTGATGCTTAAGTAGGTGGCTTAACGCTCACAGTATAAACAAACCCTCTGGGAAGTTCAAACTTGGCAGAGCCCACTTCAGCTCAGCAAGGCTGCTGTGGCCAGACTGCCAGATTTCTCAGCTCTGGGGAGGGCATCTCTGAAAAAAAGGCAGTAGCCCCAGTCAGGGACTTATAGATAAAACCCCATCTCCCTGGAAAAAAGCACCTAGGAAAAGGGATGGCTGTGGGTGCAGCTTCAGCAGATTTAAACATCCCTGCCTGACAGCACTGAAGAGAGCAGCAGACCTCCCAGCACAGCATTCAAGCTCTGCTAAGGGTTAGACTGCCTCCTCAAGTGTGTCCTTGACCACCGTGTACCTGACTGGCAGACACCTCCCAATAGGGGCCGACAGACACCTCATACAGGAGAGCTCTGGCTGGCATCTGGCAGGTGCCCCCTCTGGGACGAAGCTTTCAGAAGAAAGATCAGGCAGCAATCTTTGCTGTTCTGCAGCCTCTGCAGGTGATACCTAGGCAAACAGGGTCAGGAGCGGACCTCCGGCAAACTTCAGCAGACCGGCAGCAGAGGGGCCTGACTGTCAGAAGGAAAACTAACAAACAGAAGGGAATAGCATGTTCACTCAAAGACCCCATCCGAGGTCACCAACATCAAAGACCAAAGGTAGATAAATCCACAAAGATAGGGAGAAACCAGCGCTAAAAGTCTGAAAATTCCAAAAACCAGAACACCTCTTCTCCTCCAAAGGATCACAACTCCTCGCCAGCAAGGGAACAAAACTGGACGGAGAATGAGTTTGACAAATTGACAGAAGTAGGCTTCAGAAGGTGGGTAATAACAAACTTCTCTGCGCTAAAGAAGCATGTTCTAACCCAATGCAAGCATGCTAAGAACCTTGAAAGAAGTTTAGAGGAATTGCTAACTAGAATACCCAGTGTAGAGAAGAACATAAATGACCTCATGGAGCTGAAAAACACAGCACAAGAACTTCGTGAAGCATACACAAGTTTCAATAGCCGAATTGATCAAGCAGAAGAAAGGATATCAGTGATTGAAGATCAATTTAATAAAATAAACAGAGAAGACAAGATTAGAGAAAAAAGAATAAAAAGGAATGAACAAAGCCTCCAAGAAATATGGGACTATGTGAAAAGACCAAATCTACATTTAATTGGTGTACCTGAAAGTGACAAGGAAAATGGAACCAAGCTGGAAAACACTCTTCAGGATATTATCCAGGAGAACTTCCCCAACCTAGCAAGACAGGCCAACATTCAAATTCAGGAAATATAGAGAACACCACAAAGATACTCCTTGAGAAGAGCAACCCCAAGACACATAATAATCAGATTCACCAAGGTTGAAATGAAGGAAAAAACGTTAAGGGCAGCCAGAGAGAAAGGTCGAGTTATCCAAAAAGGGAAGCCCATCAGACTAACAGTGGATCTCTCTGCAGAAACCCTACAAGCCAGAAGAGAGTTGAGGCCAAAATTCAAATTCTTAAAGAAAAGAATTTTCAACCCAGAATTTCATATCCAGCCAAACTAAGCTTCATAAGCAAAGGAGACATAAAATCCTTTACAGACAAGCAAATGCTGAGAGATTTTGTTACCACCAGGCCTGCCTTACAAGAGCTCCTGAAGGAAGCACTAAACATGGAAAGAAACAACCGGTACCAGCCACCACAAAACATACCAAATTGTAAAGACCATTGACACTATGAAGAAACTGCAACAACTAATGGGCAAAACAACCAGCTAGCATCATAATGACAGGATCAAATTCACATATAACAATATTATCCTTAAATGTAAATGGGCCAAATGTCTCAATTAAAAGACACAGGCTAGCAAATTGGGTAAAGAGTCAAGATCCATCAGTGTGCTGTATTCAGGAGACCCATCTCATGTTCAAAGACCCACATAGGCCCAAAATAAAGGGATGGAGGAATATTTACTAAGCAAATGGAAAGCAAAATTAAAAAAGCAGAGTTTCAATCCTAGTCTCTGATAAAACAGACTTTAAACCAACAAAGATCAAAAGAGACAAAGAAGGGCATTACATAATGGTAAAGGGATCAATGCAGGAAGAAGAGCTAAGTATCTTAAATATACATGCACCCAATACAGGAGCACCCAGATTCATAAAGCAAGTTCTTAGAGACCTACAAAGAGACTTAGACTCCCACACAATAAGAGTAGAAGACTTTAACACTCCACTGTCAATATGAGACAGATCAACACGACAGAAAATTAACAAGGATATTTGGGACTTGAACTCATCTCTGGGCCAAGCAGACCTAACAGACATCTACAGAACTCTCCACCCCAAATCAACGAAATATACATTCTTCTCAGCACCTCATAGCACTTATTCTAAAATTGACCACATAATTGGAAGTAAAACACTCCTCAGCAAATGCGAAATAATGGAAATCATAACAAAGAGTCTCTCAGACCACAGTGCAATCAAATTAGAACTCAAGATTAAGAAACTCACTCAAAACCGCACAACTACATGGAAACTGAACAACCTGCTCCTGAATGACTACTGGGTACATAACGAAATGAAGGCAGAAATAAAGATGTTCTTTGAAACCAATGAGAACAAAGACACAACATACCAGAATCTCTAGGACACATTTAAAGCAGTGTGTAGCGGGAAATTTATAGCACAAAATGCCCACAAGAGAAAGCAAAAAAGATCTAAAATTGACACCCCAACATCAAAATTAAAAGAACCAGAGAAGCAAGAGCAAACAAACTCAAAATCTAGCAGAAGACAAGTAAGAACTAAGGTCAGAGCAGAACTGAAGGAGGTAGAGACACGAAAAACCCTTCAAAAAAATCAGTGAATCTAGGAGCTGGTGTTTGGAAAAGATCAACAAAATAGACTGCTAGCCAGACTAATAAAAAGAAAAGAGAGAAGAATCAAATAGATTCAATAAAAAATGATATAGGGGATATCACCACTGATCCCACAGAAATACTACCTACCATCAGAGAATATTATAAACACCTCTATGCAAATAAACTAGAAAAACTAGAAGAAACTGATAAATTCCTGGACACATACACCCTCCCAAGTCTAAACCAGGAAGAAGTCAAATCCCTAAATTGACCAATAACAAGCTCTGAAATTCAGGCAGTAATTAATAGCCTACCAACCAAAAAAAAGTCCAGGACCAGACAGATTCACAGCCAAATTCTACTAGAGGTACAAAGAGGAGCTGGTACCATTCCTTCTGAAACGACTCCAAACAATAGAAAAAGAGGGACTCCTCCCTAACTCATTTTATGAGGCCAGCATCATCCTGATACCAAAACCTGGCAGAGATACAACAAAAAAAAGAAAATTTCAGCTCAATATCCCTGATGAACATCAAGGCAAAAATCGTCAGTAAAATATTGGCAAACCAAATCTAGCACCACATCAAAAAGCTTATCCACCACGATCAAGTTGGCTTCATCCCTGGGATGCAAGACTGGTTCAACATACACAAATCAATAAATGTAATCCATCACATAAACAGAACCAATGATGAAAACCACATGATTATCTCAATAGATGCAGAAAAGGCCTTTGACAAAATTCAACACCCCTTCATGCTAAAAACTCTCAATAAAATAGGTATTCATGGAACGTATCTCAAAATAATAAGAGCTATGTATGACAAACCCACAGCCAATATCATACTGAATGGGCAAAAACTGGAAACATTCCCTTTGAAAACTGGCTCGAGACAGGGATGCCCTCTCTCACCACTCCTATTCAACATAGTATTGGAAGTTCTGGTCAGGGCAATCAGGCAAGAGAAAGAAATAAAGCGTATTCAAATAGGAAGAGAGGAAGTCAAATTGTCTCTCTTTGCAGATGACATGATCGTATATTTAGAAAACCCCATCGTCTCAGCCCAAAATCTCCTTAAGCTGATAAGCAACTTCAGCAAAGTCTCAGGATACAAAATCAATGTGCAAAAACCACAAGAATTCCTATACACCAATAACAGACAAACAGAGAGCCAAATCCTGAGTGAACTCCCATTCACAATTGCTACAAAGAGAATAAAATAACTAAGAATACAACTTACAAGAGATGTGAAGGACCTCTTTTAGGAGAACTACAAACCACTCCTCAAGGAAATAAGAGAGGACACAAACAAATGGAAAAACTGTCCATGCTCATGGATAAAAAGAATCAGTATCATGAAAATGGCCATACTGCCCAAAGTAGTTTATAGATTCAATGCTATCCCCATCAAGCTACCAATGACTTTCTTCACAGAATTGGAAAAAACTACTTTAAACTTTATATGGAACCAAAAAAGAGCCCACATAGCCAAGACAATCCTGGGCAAGAAGAATGAAGCTGAAGGCATCATGCTACCTGACTTCAAACTATAGTACAAGGCTACAGTAACCAAAACAAAATGGTACTGGTACTGAAACAGATATATAGACCAATGGAACAGAGCAGAGACCTCAGAAATAACACCACACATCTACAACCATCTGATCTTTGACAAACCTGACACAAGCAAGCAATGGGGAAAAGATTCCCTATTTAATAAATGGTGTTGGGAAAACTGGCTAGCCATATGCAGAAAACTGAAACTGGACCCCTTCCTTACACCTTATACAAAAATCAACTCCAGATGGATCAAAGACTTAAACGTAAGACCCAGGACCATAAAAATCCTAGAAGAAAACCTGGGCAATATGATTCAGGACATCAGCATGAGCGAAGACTTCATGCCTAAAACACTAAAAGCAATGGCAACAAAAGCCAAAATTGACAAATGGGATCTAGTTAAACTAAAGAACTTCTGCACAGCAAAAGAAACTATCATCAGAGTGAACAGGCCACCTACAGAATAGGAAAAAATTTTTGCAATCTATCCATCTGACAAAGGGCTAATATCCAGAATCTATAAAGAACTTAAACAAATTTACAAGAAAGAAACAAACAACCCCATCAAAAAGTGGGCAAAGGATATGAACAGACACTTCCCAAAAGAAGACATTTATGCAGCCAACAGACATGAAAAAAAGCTCATCATCAGTGGTCATTAGAGAAACGCAAATCAAAACCACAATGAGATATCATCTCATGCCAGTTAGAATGGCGATCATTAAAAAGTCAGGAAACAACAGATGCTGGAGAGGATGTGGAGAAATAGGAACACTTTTACACTGTTGGTGGGACTGTAAACTAGTTCAACCATTGTGGAAGTCAGTGTGGCGATTCCTCAAGGATCTAGAACTAGAAATTCCATTTGACCCAGCAATCCCATTACTGGGCACATACCCAAAGGATTATAAATCATTCTGCTATAAAGATACATGCACACGTATGTTTATTGCCACACTATTCACAATAGCAAAGACTTGGAACCAACCCAAATGTCCATCAATGATAGACTGAATAAAGAAAACGTGGCACATATACACCATGGAATGCTATGCAGCCATAAAAAAGGATGACTTCATGTCCTTTGCCGGGACGTGGATGAAGCTGGAAACCATCATTCTCAGCAAACTATCACAAGAACAGAAAACCAAACACTGCATGTTCTCACTCGTCAGTGGGAGTCGAACAATGAGATCACATGGACATAGAGAGGGAAACATCACACAGCGGGGCCTGTTGGAGGGTGGGGGTCTAGGGGAGGGATAACATTAGGAGAAATACCTAATGTAAGTGGCAGATAGAGGAAGAGATAGTCTTAATTTTAATGAATTCCAGTTTATCAATTTTTTTTTTTCAGACGGAGTCTCGCTTTGTCACCAGGCTGGACTGCAGTGGTGCAATCTTGGCTCACTGCAACCTCCGCCTCCCAGGTTCTAGCGATTCTCCTGCCTCTGCCTCCCGAGTAGCTGGGATTACAGGCATGTGCCATCACGTCTGGCTAATTTTTGTATTTCTTGGTAGAGACAGGGTTTCGCCATGTTGGGCAGGCTGGTCTCGAACTCCTGGCCTCCAGTGATCCACCTGCCTTGGCCTCCCAAAGTCCTGGGATTACAGGCATGAGCCACCGTGCCTGGCCTCTGTCACTTATTTTCTTTAGTGTTAATATGTTTTGTGTCCTTTTTAATAATTCTTTGCCTCTCCTAATATCATGAAGTAATTCTATTATGTCATCTATTAGAAACCTCATTGTTTTACCTTCCATATTTAAGGCTGCGATACATTTGGAATGTATTTTGTGTTGTGTAGTAGAGATCAACATTCATTTCATTTCCAAGGTAGAAATCTAAATTTCCTAGCACCATCTTATTTAAAAGACAGCCCTTTGCAGACTGGGGTTTAGTGCTACCTTTAAATATATAAATATGCACAGGTCTGTTTCTAGATTGTTACATTTTATGCCATTGTATATTTTTGCACTAATGCCTCAGTGGTTTAATTAATGTAGTTTTGTAGTAAACCTTAATGTTCCACAGAGTATAATCTTAGACCTGTGTTTAAGATTGTTTTAGCTGTTATTATTCTTTCTTATTTCCATGTAATTTTTTCATTAGTTTCTCGATATCCACACACGAAAATAACTTTTGACACTTTAATTGGGATTGCATTGAAACTATGGATTTTTTTTTAAATTATATTTTTAGAATATTAAATTTTTCAATCCAAGAACAAGATTTATCATTTAATCTGGTCATGCCTTGTTTAATTTGAATAATGTTTCATAGTTCTCCGGGTTTATGCTGTGCACAATTTTTATTAAATCTATTTCTAGCGTTTGATTTTTGGACTGTATTAATGATTTTTAAAAACTTTTAGTTTTCATGTTGGTGTATGTGTGAGAGAGAGGTTTTTATATTGGTTTTTGATCCAGGGACCTTTGTGGATCTTTTGTTAATTCTAATATTTTATCTGTTTGCTCTATCTAGTGTCGTATTGCTCTGCCTAAAGAATTTTCTTTAAAATTTTTTATAGTATAATTGTGCTGGCAATGGATTTTTTTAGTTTTTGTCCGTCTGAAAAAAAATCTTTATTTTTACTTTCTTTGTGGAAGTTATTTTATTTGGCATAGAATCCTTGATTGTCATTTTCTTTTTTATCACTTTACAAATGTCTTTACAATGGCTTCAGCCTTGGATTGTTTGTGACTAGAAATCTGATACGTTATTCTTTTCCTGTATGTATCATTTTTCTCTGGCTGCCATGATTTTCTCTTTATCTTTGGTTTTCAGGTTTGATGGTGGTGTGTTCTTTGTTGGTATTTATTTTGCTTCATGTTCTCTGAGTTTCTTGGATGTGCGGATTGGTGATTTTATGTTTGGAAAACATTTGGCCATTATCTCTTCAAATATTTTTCTGCCACATTCTCTCTCCAGTTTCTTTCCAAGATTCCAATTGCACCCACAAATATATACAGCTGCTATGTAACCACAAAAATTAAAAATTAAAAAAAGATATAATTTTATAAGCTGCCAAAAAAAAAAAAAACCACAAAGCACAAAAAAAGATTCCAATTGCAAAAATCTTAGACCATTTGATATTGTCCCACTATCCAAAGCTCTTAGATGCTCTGCAGGTTTTTTGTTTGGTTGGTTGATTAACTGATCATTATAAGTCTTTTTTTCTGTTTGGTGAATTTTTATTGACCGATCTTCAAGTTCACTGAATTTGTTCTTTAACTGTGACTAGTCTGGTGATGAGTTTATTGAAAATATTTTTGTATCTTTGATTGTATTTTTCATTTCTAGCATTTTCACTTGATCCTTTTTTGTACTTTCCATCTCTCTACTAAAACCCTCTATTTATTCATCCACCTTGTCTACTAGAATGGGAATTGGCAAACTGAAGACCACCACCTGTTTTTGCAAATAAAATTGTGTTGGGACATAGCCACGTCTTTTTATTTATGTATTGCCTGTGGCTGCTTCTGTGCTACAATGGCTGAATTGAGTAGTTGTGACAGAGACCATAGGGGCCAAAAGGCCTATATGGCCATTTATAGAAAAAGCATGCTCACCCCTGAAATAGAGCATTTAATATGTTAATCATAAGTATTTTAAATTCTTTGTCTGTTTGTTCCAACACCTGAGTCACATTTCCATCTAGTTCTATTGGTGGTTTTATGTTTGATGTTATGTTTTCCTTAACCTGTTTGTATATTGTGTGTATTTCTGTTGAAAACCAGACATTTTATATCAGGCGATAGAAACTAGAATAAATAGTTTATGACTTGAAGTGAGCATGCCTATTCTTTTTCCAGGCTTTTAGTTGAGCTACATTTCGGTTTTGTCATCATGCACCCTCAGTGCTCCAATCTCCAAATCTTCTGGTGTTATCTTCTGCTTAGGTTGGGGTTGGTGTACTGATTTTTTTTCTTTCAATGTTTGTTCCAGCCTCAGGTTTATATCTTCTATTTGCACCTTTGCCTCAGAGAGTCTGTCTTGCTCTTGCCTCTGTACTAACATTAGATTGGTATTATTAGATTGGCAACACCTAGCAACACCAGATGATTGATTGGTGGCATTAGGTTGGTGTTTAACAATGGGAAGCCTGTTGGTGTGGGGCAGGGAGATATTCTCTGATCTTCTGGTCCATCCTCAGTCTTAGTTTGGTACTGTGCTCCTGCATTTGGGAGATGGGTTATTTCAGTGATCCTGTTCCTTCTGCCGGCAACAGGTTATCTGTCATAATTTGGGCCCAGGATATGTTCTTATTCCTACTTCAAAGATAGTCTTTTGTTGTTGCTTTATTTTGGTTTTTTGTTTTCGCTTTTTTCCATTCCATTCCCTGAGACCCAATCGGTCTTCAACTGTGGCCTGCGTATAACAGAATTTGGTCCTGTTCCTTTGGTAGCTTAAGGCCTTTGTTCCATGGAGAGAGGATAAAGATCCAGAAAGGCTTCATGTCTTCCCTCAATAGGTGCTATTCCACTTCCTCAGGCCTGCACCCAGAAATTGAAATGAATTTCAATTTATCCCAATATAAGATTCTCTTTATGAGGATAAATCAGATTCAAACCCTTAAGGGTAGCTTTGCTATAATTTTTTTTAATTAAAAAAACTCCCAAACCCAAAAAACTAGTCACTTTCATGTGCAGGGAAGAGGGACATAATTAACATTTAGGGATATCTTGGTATTAATATTATAAAAATAACACACAAAATAGTTACATTTTCAAACAGTTTGACAGCGTACACAATAAGAATGAGTTTACCTCCTACTCCTGTTTTCCAGTACCAGAAGTAACCCCCATTAATACACACACACACACACACACACACACACACACACACCCTTTTTGTGCTCCTAGTAGACACTTATCATTTAATACTATATGATGGAAATATGCATTTAATTCAAGACCTGGGCATTCCTGTGTCTCTGGAAGTTTTGATTATATTATTTTTTATATTTTATAAATATATTTTTGTACTCTCCTTCAGGTACAAAAATTATGTGTATGGTGTAATTCAATTGTCCTAATTAGCTATCGTGTCCACAGAAACTTTACATTTTTAAAATTCTTTTTCATTTCATTTGTTCATTCTCCTTGTTCTAGTCTTCCACATCCTTAACTATGTTTTCAGCTATAGTTGTTTTTTTTCTTTTTTGCTGCTTCTTATCTAGCTTTTATTTTAAGCTAGATAAGAAGCTTAAAATAAAAGCTAGATAAGAAGCAGCAAAAAAAAAACAATCATTTTTATTTGTTTCTTTCTTTTTTTCCTGTTCTCTACCAGCTTGTAACTTAAGTCCTCCTGTTTTCTTATCTTGTCCTTTTGGAACCCTTAAATATTTTCTTTGAAATAGTATTTCTTTTTTATTTATTTATTTATTTATTTTTTATTATTATACTTTAGGTTTTATGGTACATGTGCGCAATGTGCAGGTTAGTTACATATGTATACATGTGCCATGCTGGTGCGCTGCACCCACCAACTCGTCATCTAGCATTAGGTATATCTCCCAATGCTATCCCTCCCCCCTCCCTCCACCCCACAACAGTCCCCAAAGTGTGATGTTCCCCTTCCTGTGTCCATGTGTTCTCATTGTTCAATTCCCACCTATGAGTGAGAATATGCGGTGTTTGGTTTTTTGTTCTTGTGATAGTTTACTGAGAATGATGATTTCCAATTTCATCCATGTCCCTACAAAGGACATGAACTCATCATTTTTTATGGCTGCATAGTATTCCATAGTGTATATGTGCCATATTTTCTTAATCCAGTCTATCATTGTTGGACATTTGGGTTGGTTCCAAGTCTTTGCTATTGTGAATAATGCCGCAATAAACATACGTGTGCATGTGTCTTTATAGCAGTATAATTTATAGTCCTTTAAAATTCATATAATAGAAGGTTTTTGTTTTATATGTTCTAGATGTGACACAAATTCTCTGCTATAAATAGGTTTTTTGTCTTTCTTTTTTGTGTATATAATTAATTTCAAGGAGGAGAATAAGGTAGAAATACCTGTACTCCACTATCTTTGATACCTTTGAAGGCCTAAAAACGAACCTACATGATTCCTTAGGGTGGATCTTCAAAGGGGAAAGCAGTTCTAGGTCCATGAAAGAACAGGGACTGGAAACAGTCCAGACATATTTTTCCCAGAACATGCTGATGCTCTGAATGGTGTCTGGGCTTATGAAATCTAAGAGCTGGGCATTAAGATCTGTAAACTTAAAACCCTGCATGCCTGGCCTTTTTGGTTGAGCTTAGAATCCAAATAGTAATATGGTGTTTTTATACAGTGGCTGTTCAGATATTGGATTCATTTGATGTAAAGTGTGTATTACAGTTTTCATCAGTTATAGTAAGCACTCAATTAATGTTAAATATTTCAATAATAATTACTTTTCTTAAGCCACTGTACAAACATCTACTTATAATTAGAGGAACAACCCTATGCATTGTAATTTTGTGGCAATAAAAGGCAATGGAAATAGTGGTCCAATCAGTAGTCCTTTCATTTTCCTAATTTGATTTTTGGGGCTGAACTAAGTAAGGTCCTTGGAGCTTTTATACATTTAAGGAATGGAGGTACCATCAGTTAATAGTAGGTCTGCTGCTGATCAAATGTTTAAGGAATGGAGGTACCATCAGTTAATAGTAGGTCTGCTGCTGATCAAATGTGTGGGATTCCAGTAACTAAATGAATAAATGAAAGATATTTAACTTCATCTACACACTACATTTGTGGAGCTCATATTGGTTCCACACACAAATTTTAAAATTCTAAGAATAAAGAGATAAAAAATATGTACTGGTGTTTAAAAGAAAATGGAAAAGAGAAAAAATATGTAATAGTGTTTAGTGGCTTTAACACATATATTTCACTGTTATTAATCAATCAAGCCAACAAAAAATGAAAAGAATCTTAGGCACAGTAGCACATGCCTGTAATCCCAGTAATTTGGGGGACCAAGATGGGAGGATTGCTTGATGCCAGAAGCCTGAGACTAGCTTGGACAACAAAGTGAAACCCCATCTCTACAAAAACTTTTAAAAATCAGCCATGTGTTGTGGCATGCACCTGTAGTCTCAGCAACTCAGGAGGCTGAGGCAGGAGGATCACTTGAGCCCAGGAGTTTGAGGTTGCAGTGAGCTAGAATAGTACCACTGCACTCCAGCCTGGGCAACAAGAGTCAGACCCTGTCTCTGAAAACAAACAAACAAACAAAAACTCAACACCTTAAATACTAAGATTTGAGATATACAATTTTCCATATATTTGATATGTATAAGTAAATATAAATGAGATCACTTCAAGTTAGCATCTGCACAGCAAAGGATACAATCAACAATGAGAAAAAAAAAACCCCCACAGAACAGGAGAAAATATTTTCAAACTACCTATCTGTCAGGATCTAATAAACCAAATATATAAGGAGCTCACACAACTCTATAGGAAAAAATCTAATAATACTATCAAAAGATGGGCAAAGTTCAGCTCACTCTTTTCCCCACTGCAATAGTACTACTGAAAAAAATCTGTCCTTACCATTTTGGTGATGTCTGGCTTTATCTTTGACAGTGCTTAAGAGCATGGAGTGTTTCCAGATCATTTTGTTTCAAGTCCAGCAGAGTCGCTATAAAACCTTGGTCAAGTCACCTACCTTCCTTGCACTTCAATTTCCTCGTCTGAAAATAAAAATAATCATAGTAGGTTTGTAAACAGGATTATGAGTGAATCTATGTAATTAACTTAGAACAGTGCCTATAATGGCTATATAAAGGTTATAATGTTGATTTTTACTTATTATGACAGTCACTATTCTTCAAGCAACATGCTTCCCATAAATTGATGGAAAATTGACAAAAGGAAATATATTTGCATAAATAGTTGTTATATATATATGTCAAACAGTGGATTTAATAAAAGGTGTCCTTATAAATAAACAAGGAAAAGATGAATGTTCTAATAGAAATGTTTGCAGAGAGCAGGGACAGACAATTCATAATTAAAACCAAAAAAAATTTTGCTGAAATAATGAGAAAAGATATTTGACCAAATAATTGAAGAAATGCAAAAAACAAACCAAAACAAACAAAAAAATCCAAACAGAAGACCAGCAATGAGATATCATTTGTCTTTTATAAGCCTTGCAAAGATAAACTCATAAAAGGGAAAATTACAATATCCAGTATTGGTGAGAATATAGAAAAGTATACAGTCATTCTTGCCCTCTTGGAGTTACAAAACATATTTTCCAGGAAGCAATGTTTCAGCAAGTATAAAAATTTAACCTATGTATAAATTCTCATGAAGCAATTCCTTTTCTAGAAATATAGCTCCAGAAAATTATCAGGAAAAAAAATTATATATAAAAATAGTAGCCCTTACATTGCTTAAAAATGCAAAGAAATGGGACTACCTAAATGCTTATTTATAGATATTTGGTTAAATGAATCATGATATAAGAGAATGTTAGAAACCTACTTACATATTATGCTGTTTTTATTTATTGAATGAAATTCACTGACTAGAAAAATGTCTACAACACAATAATGTGTGATAGAAGCAGATTGTTTATACAGCAAGTAAAATGCAGTAGTTATATGTGGTTGGGTGGATTTGACTGGTGTTATTTGAATTCATGTAAGCATTTATTTTTGTAAGCTGCTAATTAAGACCAAGCCACTCGTGTTTTTCAAAAACCTGAAAACCACAAAAGTGGCTTGGTTTTAAGTAGTGGCTGAAGAACAAATATTGAATTTTTAGGACTAAAGCAATGAGATTAAAGCAGTGCCTGCAAAAAGCTCTTTTTCATAGCATTATGTAATAGGAACACTAGCAGGAAACCCTCTGCTGGAGTTCAGTTAGAAATTTACCTGTGGCCTTAGGAAGATTTGGAGAGACATGGTACTACTCAAAACCATAACTTAGGTCTTGACCAGCACTGGGGAGTAAAGGAAAGCGTTAAAAAGAAAAAGGCATAAAGACTGTTCCCATTTGCATCTAGTTACTGTTGGTTAGCCATGTAACTATTGCTTAGAGATTAACTAGAGGTAAATTCAGACTTTGAGTGATTGTAGAAGACGGACAAGAGGTGAATGAAGAGAGTAATGCACTAATATATTTAATCCTTACAACAATCCTATAAGGAAAGCACAATGATTTTTCCAATTTTCCAGATGAGGGAATTTAGGTACAGAGAGGATAGGTTATACAATTACTTATTAAATCCTTAGCCTGGGGTGTTTAGGATGCATGTATACCAGTGCTTTTCAAATTTAATTTGTAGCATGTGGAAGTATTGGGACTGCTGGCAGAAGTTGCAAACAGGTGGTCCAGAGGCAGATCCAGCTTGTAGATTATTTCCTTTGGCCAGTACAATGTTTTCTGTTTGCTCATTTATTTAATTTTGTTTTTAAAACATGGTAGATATTTTAAAATCAGAAAATTCCACATAAAAATTCAGATCATCAGTTTGTTTCTTTGCTTTTGAAGAAAATCAGAAGATCTGGCAACACTCAGTTCCGCACGGAAGCCATCTGCCTGATCTGAGTTGAGGCAGTCCCCTTTGGATGAAGCATACACCCTCCACTCAGCCTGCCTCACTCCTTCATATCACTGGTTTGGCCATTGTGCATATTAGAATATATGGGGGCTTTCTGCTAGAGAACATAGAAAGGCATTTAAAATACTCTTAATTTTCTTGAAAGGTTAAAAGATGGCAATCTACTCATTTGCAACTTAGATGTGACTGGTATGGAAAGAAGATAGAAATTATTCCAACTAACTCTGCAATATATCTTGGCATTTTCTTCAGCCTGACAAAATCTACTCTCCTACCATTATTAAGAAATTAATATTTTGCTAATAATTTATTAGGAGAGTGAATTTAGGGTTACATCACACCCAAAAAACAAAATTACTTAAAAAATTCAAAATGATAAATGCATGAGGTGACGAATACACTAAATACCCTGAATTGATCATTATAAAACATAGGTATGGAAACATCAAATTTTACCGCATATACATGTACAATTACAATGCATCAATTAAAAAAATAAAACCTAAATAAATAATTTGTTTTTTAAAAAAAAGAAGAAAAACATATCAATGAGGCATCTCTCCTTTTCCTCCAAAGTTTTCCTTCAACTACCAGCACCCACATCTGGCCTACCCTACTGGCTTTGGCCTCCTAAATCAAGCACATTCTACTTCTAAGAGTTTACCCTTTTCTTATGCAGAGCAATTTAGTTTTTTCTTATTATTTTAGCTTCACAAATAATACTATAAATATTTCCGAAGGACCCTCCTTAGGATCAACACTTCTTTGAAAAATACAAAATGATTATAAATAACTGATTTATCTTCCATTATAATTGTTTTTTTCCTTTCTCCCTTGTATTTTCATTCCTCTGAACTCATGAGTCTTCTGTACCATTGAGACAGCACTTGACTGGGAGCAAAAACACCCACATTTTAGTCCTGTCTCCCACTTGCTAACTGGATTACTTTGGGAAAGTTGCATACATTTTGGGATCTCAGTTTTGTCACTTGTAAATGAGAATATAATAAGTACATTTCCTATATAACAGGGTTATTTTTCATATCAAATATAGTCGTATAACCTGAGCACCCTTAGAAAATAAAAATTGTATTTGTTTTAAATAAGCGCATATTAAAATTTTCTAAAGGCTTGGTTCTCAGATAACAAGCACCTTTTCTTGAACACCCAATATGTTCCAAGCACAGTGCTAGATATTTTGTAAACACTTTCTATATTAATCTTCTATGTGGCCCTTCGAAGCAGCAATGATATGTGTTTTCCATCTAAAGAAACTGCATCACAGACACGTTAAATAACTTGTCGCAGGCTAACTGTCTGAGTCAAAAGTCCATGTTCTCTTAATGACACCACACTGCTTCTACAGCTCAGCTGTCCCCTTCAACTGACACACTGTGCCACCCACCTATTAACTGGTTACTCTCTGGATCTACCTAGGGAAGATTACAAAATTACTTGACTTTACAAACATTTTTGGATACTCATGCACACAACCTCAGGGTTCAAAACACTATGCAGCCTGAGAACATTTTATATGAAGGATTCAGTGTTTGAGTGCAGTATTTAGTAGAAGTATGGTATATATACAGCAATTTTATTGACAAATAGTGTTTTTCTATTCAGTCTTACCCCTATCAGTCAGTTCTATCTTCTTGCAAATTTGGAAGCAAGGAAATTAGGGTCCAGAAAAGAATGCAAACTATCCATTAAGTTTGATTGTTTAAATATACTGGAAAAACATACTTTGAAAAAAAAATGAATGAAGCTGGTGGATTTGATGAAAGTTGAAGTGGAGCATTTGAAGTGATTCGGGCTCAGAAAACAATACCCCAAAATGAAGGCCTCAGCAGCATCCTCAGAAGCAGAAGTTTTTCTCTGACTTTGTCCTGCTCTCCTGTCTCTCTGTCCCCTTCTCCCTCAAGGCTAGCCATAGAAACTAGAATCCCTCTTCCCCAAGAAGGGTCAGAAAAACCAGAACCTCTTTTCCTGAAAGCCAGTCATAAAACCTAAAAATGCTACTCTAATTTTCCCTCCGCCTTTCTGTGTAAAAGCTGGCCATAAAGAAATCATCTGACCTACCTTGTTTGACTATAGGTCCTAAGATCCCCATTCCAGAGAGGGCCCTGCCCGACACCCAGAAGGAAGGAATGCTTGCTCAGAGAAGCCAAGAAGAAGCTAGACAGACAGGCCTTGCTTGGTTTCCCCACTCAGTCTATTAGCATTAGATCATGCCCTTTTTATCCAATCATACATCTACGTGGCTATCCATAGTTTATTGAACCCAAGCATAAAAATGGACAATTTTCCCTGTATCTTTGGGTCTTCATTCTGAAGGCTCTCATACATGTATGTTAAATAAATTTGTATGCCTTTTCTCATATTCATCTGCCTCTTGTCAGTGATTTTCAGGAAACCCTCATAGGGCAAAGGAGAACTTCCCCCTTTGGCCCCTACAAAGCCTCAACATGACCACCAACACGCAAACCCTATCCTGGTTTGTTTGTTTGGTTTTCATTTTCAAATTATCTTGAGTTGATATAGCAACACAGTCTCAGAGTACACCCTCTCCTTTTTTCTGAGGAGGCCCCTTGCCATGCTCTTTGAGAGGTGGCTTTAGAATAGGATAGAGAGATGTAGCCAAAAGAACTGAAAAGAGTACCTCCTGGATTTTTCCGAACATTACAGAAGAGAGATTCACAACAAAAAAAAATAATGTTCCTTTCTACGCACTAGGTGAGAACTGAGTTTCCAATTTGATTGGCAGTGTTGTAATATCAGCATAATACTAAGTTTGTATGATAATAAGATATGTTGCCTAATTTATGCTTCTAGTAGTAGTATTTCCAAGGCTGTCAATTCTATTCTGGCTAAAAGTAATCACAAAGAACTAAATAATAATTAGATTTTTTCCCACTCTTCTACCCATAGCCATCTATTTTGGAAGGCACTCATCATTTGGATACAAACTGAATCTCTTTAATCTTAAAAGGACTAGAGAGGATAATGTCTTTGATCAGCCTGCTGGTACTGTGTATTTGTGGAAAGTGGCCCGTCATTCAAATTAAATCTGGGAAAACTCTCAAACATTGGCCAATTCGGTAGTTATGGGGCCTACCTCTGAGGGGCCTGAGAATTTGGCAAGCACCAAGGTGGTGGAAGCAGGCCCAGATAGGTTCTTCTGGCTTGTGAATTGCCACTCATCCATGCTCTACCTTCCTCAAGCTTGAGGCTCATTCATAGTGAGAGAAAAGAATTGGCATGTCCAGCAGCAGTGATTTCAACTCACTGAAAATAAGAAACCTAGTATAGTACACATGGAGACCACAAGGGGATATGGAGAAGCTGAAACTCCTTAGAGGCAAAAATATCTAACATGCTGACTATAACAAAAAGAAAAGCTGAATTCTGACCTCCAAAATAAGAAACTTAAAAGGGCCGGGAGATGCATTTATTATTTTTAAGAAATTGGCAGTTAAAAAAGAAGTATTATCCCAGGGATAATGGTCTCCCACAGCTATGTAAATATCAAGGGAAAATCAAGATATCTATTTCCTAAAAACAAATTAGATATATCATTTGATATATCTAAAGTTCAGTGACAAAGATCACTATTATGCCAAATGAGAGATGTACACTGAGCCATTTTGTCTGATTATATAGATGTGGTTAAAAAACAATTGTACCATTGTCTATTAGTAACTACCTTTTTCTAATACAGAGGAACATGGAATTATTACCTATTGTAGCAATCTATTAACTCAGGGGAAGAAAGCAATAGATTCATTTGGTGATTATTCTCTTTTTAGGGCATCTTATATACTTTAATACAAGGTATGACTGTAAGAGAGTAAGACTAGTGTTTAAATAAATATGCAAGCCTAATTGCATTTAAAGGAATTTTGTCCTCTTCAAGATAATCATTTTGGCTGTACACATGGTAATTATCAGTTCCAAATTGTCCAGGACAGACAATCCAGATGTTCTATAATTTTATTCTTCTCAATAAAGGTGATTAGTTAAAGATAGAATGAGATATTACTTAATCTTAATAATTTTGTAAGACTGTTCACAGATATTTATAAATCAGGAAAAATCCTTGGTCAAACTATGTGTTGTGATTTGGGGCCCAGTAAATATGGTTACAGAAGCTATGCAGTTATTCTAGCAGTATGTAGAACTCTTTCTTGCAACTGCCTCCAGGATCAGTTTATGAGTCACACAAGGAAATTACTGTTATTACTTTATCTCACTATGAGATATGTTTCTAAAGCAGGGCATAAAAGCATCTCAGCGTCCGACTTTCTTTGCACAGGTCTCCTAAGCTGACTCCTGAGTATAGTGCTTCCATATTAGACTGAAATGCTAAAATGTTGAAAAGAACATGACTCTCATTCTTAGCCGTTTCATTACTAAAATGCTAAAAATATAAGATTCTGAAGACAGTACTATGGTGAGGTATAGTACATTACATTAAATGCAGTGGAAGCTTTTATCCTAGGGATTTAAAATGCCCTCATCATTTCCACATGTAACTTCCCCGTGGATCACTCCATTAACCTACAGGTATTAATGAGTGATTTATTTGTGCCTAGTGCTGTAGCAAGTACAGTTAACTAGTTTGCAGAAAGGCATAGTCAGTTCTGATTTTAATAAGAGAAATAAATGAACTAAGAAATTAAATCATTAGCCTGAGTTCACATAATAACACACTGGTAGTCTCTGTAGGGAAAGCCTGCTTTCTTAATCCTGGCTCAGTGATCTTTCCTGAATAACTCTCTCCTATTCACTCACCCTACACACACACACACACACACACACACACACACCCACTCCTAACTTTTCTAAAATACTTAATATCATGACAGTTGATGGTTTTTGTTCTGACCATGTTGTATCTACTTAAGGATGTTCAGAGCAGTGTGTGGGGATGTGGGATGTGGGGAGTGAAAGGTACCAGAATATGCCACCCAAAATTATGCCGCTTTGGCATAAGGATAATTTTGAGCTAAAGGCAATTGAGAATCAATACAGGCAAGAAAAGCTCTTTACGTTCCCCTAACTACCTAAAAATAAAATATAGATTTACATTTTTATAAAAGAAATGTATATTTGTAATGGAAATTTCCATTTGTAAAGATGTATCTTACCAGGAAGGGAGCTACTCTTCAGGAGACAACTCTTGTCACCTGAAAGCCTCTTATCTGCATAACAAGACAACCCTTATTTATCATCCATTGCCTCCTCTCATCTTCCCATAACTTGTCTCTCTTGCCCAAAAGCCCCAAACCCTTTTTCTTTGTTTTTGTTTTGTTTTGTTTTAGACAGAGTCTTGCTCTGTCACCCAGGCTGGAGTGCAGTGGTGCGATCTCAGCTCACTGCAACCTCTGCCTCCCAGGTTCAAGAGATTCTCGTGTCTCTGCCTCTCAAGTAGCTAGGATTACAGGCATGCACAACCATGCCCAGCTGATTTTTGTATTTTTAGTAGAGATGAGGTTTTTCCATGTTGATGAGGCTGGTCTCAAACTCCTGGCCTCAAGTGATCCACCCGCCTCTGCCTCCCAAAGTGCTAGGATTACA
This sequence comes from Pongo abelii, assembly GCF_028885655.2. Classification (NCBI taxonomy): domain Eukaryota; kingdom Metazoa; phylum Chordata; class Mammalia; order Primates; family Hominidae; genus Pongo; species Pongo abelii. The sequence continues at coordinate 120,003,206 of NC_072008.2, read as the reverse complement.
GGCATGAGCCACCATGCCTGTCCTCAAAACCCCTTTTCTTTCATTTGGCCTATGTATTAGTCCATTTTCATACTGCTATAAAGACACAGCTGAGACTGGGTAATTTATAAAGGAAAGAGATTTAATTTACTCACAGTTCAGCATGGCTGGGGAGGCCTCAGGACACTTTACAATCATGGCGGAAGGCAAAGGGGAAGCAAGGCACCTTCTTCACAAGAAGGCAGGAAGGAGAAGTGGGAGTGAAGGGGAAAGAGCCCCTTATAAAACCATCAGATCTTGTGAGAACTCATTCACTATCATGAGAACGGCATGGGGGAATCCACCCCCATGATTCAGTTACCTCCACCTGGTCTCTCCCTTGACACATGGGCATTATGGGGATTATAATTCAAGTTGAGATGTGAGTGGGGGCACAAAGCTTAACCATATCAGCCTAAAATGGTACATAAGCTTCAATCATCTGCTGCTTCCATGAGCCACAATTTTGTGTGTGAACCTCTATAGTTTAACTCTCTTGTTCATCTGTCTTTTATCAGTTTGATCCAGGGGCCCCAGCCATTGCACCTAGGAGGGTAGAGGTGAAAAGACTTGTTTTCTCCTCTAAGAGGGATCATAAAAATCATAGCATAATTTATTCTAGGTCTGGTGAAGGAAGTTTTAAAAGACTATAAATCCACAAATAACCCTACTGGGCTCACCTACTTGAAAGCATAAGGACAAGAGATATCTCCTACCTGAGTTAAGACAAAAGGATAGAAAGTTATTCTCAGAGAGTAGCTACCCACTAGTCAGGAGAGAAAATAAAAAAGGCCAGATTCTATAAATGTAAGTTTGCAGTTTGCTTACTTGTGGCTGACAGGTACCCTGACATGTCTCACACTTATGAATTCCTGGCTGAGTGAGGTACTGCTTACAGATCACTGAAGAAAGGTAGGAAAAATGATTGGAATAAGAACTTCGGTCCCATGGTGTCAGCGTAATGGAAAAGTCCAGATAAACCTGGGAATAGGGTGGTAAAATCACAAAATTTCCTGCCAAGATGCCACAGGCAATTCTTCATACCTCTTCCAATCTACAGCTGTTCTTATCATTGTGGTCCTTGAGTTACAATGAATATGTTTATTTATTTGAGGCAAACAATTAAACTATTAGCAGCTGAATTTATTACTCCCTATGTGCCAGGCACCATATTGCTTATTTTAAATGCAATCTTTCAATTTATCCTCATAAGAATCTTGAGGTAGGTTCTATTATTACCCCTATTTGACAGATGAGGAAACTGAAGCTTAGAGGGTTTAAGCAACATATCCTTAATCCTATTACAAAATAGCAATAGAACTAAAGCTCCCCAGTAAATTGGTCTGACTCCATTTGGTCTTCATAATGGCCCTGTGAGAAAAGTGAGGGGGAAAATAGACTCCTGCCAGATTTTTTATTTATTCCCTCATTGAACAATTATTTGACTTATACACTGAACTGGTCACGGTGTATGCACAGAGAATATGGTGGTAAACAAAACAGACCTGGTTAGTATTCTCATGGAGCTTAGCATTACTGAGGGAATATCATTGAAGCAAAATCTCCTCCAGGCCCAGAAAGTGTCTCCACAAAGGTAATGAGGTTGAAAACAAGTTTATTATTGGATAAGCAACACTAGAGGGATGATATGTTGAGAAAAAAATAAAAATAAAAAAAGAATAAGTAACAAATCAAAATGTGATGCAGAGCACAGGCAATTCACTAAAGAAATTAAAAGGTGGAAAGAAATCGCACTCTTCTATACAAGTAAGTGGATACAACATATTACATTCATATTCTCAGATAAAATGGCTAATTTTCTTTTATCTTTATGATTAAAGATAGGTTTTGCCTTTTGGAGTCAGGTGCCAGCTGAAGTTAGGCCTGTATCCTCCCAGGAAACTGGGAAATAGGATGTTATCTTTTTTGATTATTACATTTCAAAGACATGGCTGTCAGGTCACTGGGGAAATATTCCTGTGTTGTGAGACTGGCAAGAAGGTTATTTAGTGATAAGAAACATTTATGTACACTTAAAAAGGGCAGAGAAAGAAATTCTGAAAGAAAAACAAGGGGGGCCTCTTCCCTTATTTTCAATGCGGAGACTTTAAACCTCTTCTTTTGACTGGTCTATTTGCCCTTACATCACTAAGTGGGGAAAGCTAAACAATAAGCAAACACTTGCATAAATATGTAATTATACATCTTGATAAATTTTATGAAACCAGTGTGCTCTGAGAGAAAATAACAAAGGGAGTTTTCTAGTCTAGGAATTGGTCCCCAAAGAACTTTTCTACGTGCCTAAGCAATGGGCATTAATTAGTTTCTTGCTAGATACGAAGAGCTTTGCAGGAGAAGGCAACACCATGTGTGAAATCTCTGAGGTGAGAGCTTGTGATCTTCAAGGAAGTAAAAGGAGAGGATTGCAAGAACAAATTGAACTAGAAAGCAAGTGACATGAGCATTTCATACACGGCTAGAGTTATAGTGAGGTGTCTCCGAATCGAGGAACATATGACAATAAGGGAAACTTGAATGCCCTCTGAGCTTGAGGCTTTAAAATTAACACCTAGTCAGTGAGAGGAGAAAGCTGTTCAGGCAACAGAAAGAAAGAAAATGACTCCCAGACTTGATAGAAGGTTCAATGAAATCATTAGCACATCCAAAGAAAGGAATTAGGAGATTTGGCCAGCTAGGAAAATAGAAACAAAATGTCACTGACACAAGCAAAGATTATCCCAAACAAGCAGTATTTGGAATGCCCTAACCAAAAGATAAAATATTTTGTTCCTCCAATTAAAATTTTGTCAATATTTAGTTATCTCATGTAGCATACCTATGGGGAGAGAATACACTGGGGAGAGAAGCAGAATCCAATTCCACTTGGCAGTTTTATTTCTTAATGTCAAATTATTGTAAAATAGTAAGTTGAGCTTAATTAATGTGAATCTGTTCTGCTGAGAATTCTGATTTTCATGTCTGTAAAAGCTGAAAGCGCCTATGTAAGGGCCTATCTGGGCACTTCTCTGGCCTTCCTCTTCATTGTTATCTGTACCATCATTTAATTTCCAATAAAAACTTCTGTAGCCCACTTACTCATCCTGGGTCTGTTCACCTATTTTTCTTCACTCATGAGGTTTTGATCTATCTTCTTTCTCTACCTTGGTTGCCATTTATCGTGCCATCCAGATCCTTTTCCCCCAGGATGCTTATAAAACATTATGCATGTATTGCCATCTTTCCCCCTTATTCAACCATTTACTCAAAACTGATATGATGCAAAAGAATTGTTACCGGATTTAGAGAGTGAGATAAGTTCTTACCAGGTTTGCCCCGTCTTCTTCCTATCACCTAGCCCACAATGTTTACTGAAGTGCAGAGGGATAAGATCTGTTCTTCTAGTCATCTTATAAACTCTCACTTGCTTATGATCCCAGAAGGTGACATCTTCCTTGACTCCCAACTCCCTTTTTAAATATAATTTTTGCCTCAATCATGTTATTATAGCTAAGTGTTTTCATATACATGTAGTTGAGTGTAGTGGGCAAGTATGTATGTACTGTAGGGAGGCTTCCTAGGTTCAAACCCGGATTCTAATCTTAGGTGTTAGGCAAATTACTTGGCCTTTTGTGCCTCAGTTTCCTCATCTATGAAACAGGGCTAGTAAAACTATCTGCTTTATAAAGGATTATTACGATAAAACACAAAAAGCACTTGAAGAATCTGACACCTGTAAAGTGCTCAAATGATAGCAAATGCCATAATTTTCTATATATATTCTTTTGTGCCAACTTTTCTCATATTAGACTAAAAACCTTCATGTGTGTGATACACCCCCAAGAGGTAATCAGATTTTTATAATGTCTTTCCTTTTCCAAATGGCAATGAAGTAAAAGCACTCCTAACATTTGTAATTCTTCAGTGTTTTTTGTTTTTGTTTTTGTTTTTTTATTGAGACAGAGTTTCACTCTTGTTGCCCAGGCTAGAGTGCAATGGTATGATCTCAGCTCACTGCAACCTCCGCCTCCTGGGTTCAAGTGATTCTCCTGCCTCAACCTCCCAAGTAGCTAAGATTACAGGCACATGCCACCACACATGGCTAATTTTTGTGTTTTTAGTAGAGACGGGGTTTCACCATTTTGGCCAGGCTGGTCTCGAACTCCTGACCTCAGGTGATCCACACACCTCGGCCTCCCAAAGTGTTGAGATTACAGGCCTGAGCCACCGCACCTGGCCTATTCTTAAGTGATTAACATTAGTAATGGTAGTTCATAGAGACTGTGGCAAAGAGAAAGATAGCCTTTGGGTTTGGGGTAATTGTCTATTGAACTACAGGGGAGAAAAACTTTTCCTCTATTCTCAGGTTCTGTAGCTGCCACCTGTGATTTAAACTGACAAAAGACAAGAGTAACTGAAGAAAAGACATACACATTGTATTATATGTGCTTGGGGGGCTTCACAAAAAAGAAGTTAAAAAAACAAAAGCCAAAGAAGTGGTTAGACACAGGGGTTTATATACCATTTTAACAAAGGGTGACAAACTGTGGAGAAATGACTAGACAAAGGAAAGGAGGTTTGGGCTTCTAGGGGCAGTATATTATGGGAAGGTAAATATATAAGGAAACTAAATGGTAGATAAATGTTATTTAGTAAGATTTGTTTCTGTAGACTCATTGTAGTACCTTCTTTGTCTCTGGTAATAGGGATTGTTCTCTTTCTGGTACAACAGAGGGGAGACACTTTCATAAGGGAAATGTATACCCTACATTTAGGCAGATGGGGGAGGGCAGAGAACTCTTCTCATAACCTGCTTTTTCTAAATTGCCTTCAGTTCAAAATAATCCTTATGCCAAAGTGGCATATTTTAGGGTGACATTTTTTAATCCCTTTCCCAAAGGACAATCTTTTTTTAATGCTAGCTATATGCCAGATATTTCTCCAGGCACTAGCGTTCATAGAGCTTATGTTTTTGGTTAGAGAGAAGAATATAATAAACAGAAAATGTATGTAATATTTGAAAGATAACATAGGGTAAAAGATTGAGAGTGGATGGAATGGGAATACCCTTAGATATATGTAGTTTCCAGTGAGTTAACTAATTCCACACTATTTTCTAATTCACAAAACACATCAGAGTGCAAGTTTGAGTGACATAACCATTGGGATAATCCTCTGTCTGTTTTACCTTATGTCTAAATATAAATCCTTTGGAAACTTTAGAGTAAGCATAGGTAATAACATATGTGAACATAAAACATAACTGATTGCAACACTCTATGTCCCAGGTATCTGATATGACCTCACTGGAGACCATCAGTGCTTCATAGCCACACTGAAGATCTCCACCTCATCCACACCCAAAGTATCACCCATTAGACCTCCCATTGCATTTTAGTGGGATTTTTATTTTGGCCCATTAATTGAATACTACATTTTAGTTTTTAAGAGGATCTCCTTGTTTTTGGTGCAATTATAAAGCAGAAATGATTAACACAAGCCCAAGGAATGATTGATTTATTTCTGGCTCAGGATACAAGCTATTTATACTTCCTCTGGTTCTCATAGAGGAGCTCTTCCTTATGTGATCAGGGTAATGATGTTCTGAAAATTATCATTTATATTTCACCCTCAAAAAAACAAAACATCATCATCAATTATCATTATCATCATCATTTTCAATAGCAGTGGCAAAATATTAACCTGAAGTAACAACACAGTTTCAATCTGGTAGATTAATTGACTTACTCAAAGTCACATAACTTAGTTACAAAGATAGAAATTGAACCTATAGTTCCTCTTTTTAAAAGATTGTGCTGCACTTTAAAACAGAACTCGTGGTACTCATTAAGGGATGAGAAAGGAAAACAAAAGAAAGTTTTCTCTGAAAAGTCCAAGCACTTAATAGATTCCTCTCAGTATGTGAAAATAGAACAATCAGTATGGGACAATGGAATTAGATAAGGCTGAAAAATTCTACTAGTCCAGGTATCACTTCACAAGTAGAAAAGAGTGTTATTTTCAGCTTCACACAGGATGCATCATATCCTCAAATCCTTAGTCACATCTGATCTAGCCAAAAACCCAGGCAAGGTCATTGTTTTACCAAGAAAAGGGTGTCACCATGGAAGCTTCCCATAAACTCTGTAAACTTTAAATGGCCAGTTTCTTTATGAAAGGGGAAAAGAGCATCACTGACACAAGAAAATGAAATTAACTGGCTCTACATTTCATTTCAGAACTCTAAGTCATTGCTGATAAAGAAGTCTTTAATCTCTAATATAAAACAACTCTGAATTGCAAACACAATTGAAATCTATTCACCAAAACCAGCTCTTTTAAAAATATAGCTTTTATAACCTTACCAGCATTCAGGGCAATAATTTCTTACCTCCTGCATTATCAGCTCTATCCCTTTTATGAGAGGATCTGTCAAAAATACAGTCCAGTGAGATGACTATGATTTTAATCTCTTTGGTGATTGGAAAAGGAGCACAAATGGTTTTGATTGCAGTTGCAAATGTCTGCCGAAAGTCATTCAGCTTTTGTCTCTCATCCTCTTAAACTAATTAATAAAATTTGATTGGAAAAAACCTAAGATCTCAATATTATTTATGTAATACCGAAGTAGTCTTTCAAATAATAAACATGCACTGAAATAATTACTTTTATCTAATTACAAGGAATGTGAATAAATGAAAGATATTTCTTTCCTCTAAAAGACATACTAATTCCCAGGTAAACATCATATTTAGGTGTACACATGTAAAATGTATACTATACATACCACAGGATACGTGTATATGTGCACCAAATGGGAATAGTTGAGCACATTTCTGATTTACCACCAATAACAGCAAACAGGAGAAGAAAGCATCTGAGATGCTTAAGAGCATCACAACAGATATGAAAACTATAGCAGTACAAAGCACATATACTGCAAGAAAAAGTGCTATGCTTGCATGAGCTGAATAGTACCCACAGAGAGACAGATTTTCTCTTATAAGTTGTATTTTCTTATTGCTTTGAGAAAGGAAAAATGTATGATGATTAGAGAATGAGGGTACCCCACAAACGTTGTGGGCCTTACGTGTGTACAGGTAAACACACACACACATGAGGCTCGGTGATAGTGTGAAGACTGCAGAACGGGGCAAGTATTGTTTTCTGACTTCCCTCCTCCTCACTCTCTGTGCTTTTCTGTAGTAGGTTCATTCAGTCCAGAGGAAAACCTCTCTCAGAAGCCCTCTGCTAATCCCTTACTGGGACTAGTTTAATGTGTAAAAGAGAAAAGGAAAAGATGTGGGTAACAGGGAAGTCAAAAAGAATGTGGAGGTTGAGTGGGGAAGGAAATGCTGTTTGGAGGCGGTCAGATCCCGTGGTTCTTAGTCACACCAGTAACAGCAACACTTTCTCCAGGTATATTAGGCCTTCCTTGATGTTTGGATACTGGACGTATTTAACTACATTCATTAACATGCTCAAGATGCATTTTTGGAGCCAGAAGTATGTTCTTCATCAATACTGGAATTTTATGCTTGCATGGCCTTAAAAACCAACTTCTTCCATACAAATGTATTGTATTCCACTTGTTTGGTTAATTCACGTTTTTTCTCTCATTCAAGTTTGGTTTTGGTTGGTTTTCAATCCTAAATTCTACTTTTTCTGAATTCTTCTCCCTCATATTTATCTGTCTCCTGAAAGGTTGATGTACTTTATACTGGCTCTTTCTATCTTGGAGTTTTAAGGAAAGGAGTAAGTCTGATGTGCTCATTTGAATACCACCACCCTCTGTGTTATCCCCAGAAATTTTCTTACTATCTCTCATGCTATTTTTGAGGGCTAAAATTGCAATCCTAGAGCTCCTTGTGGCCTCCCAGAGAACCATATAAATATGAAAAATAGGAAACGGATAAGCCTCTGGGGTTCTATTTACTCTAAATAAAGCTGTTTTATTGCCGAGTTTAAGAATCAGATGCAATAAGTGCCCTTCATGCCATTCTTTCTAATGACTACATCCATCTTATCTAGCTTACTGAATTATGTTTATTAATTGCAGAACATGAATCTGGCAAATCAGCTTTACTCATTCCAAATAACTTAAGAAGTGATGTTCAAGGAAGAAGTTGTGACTGAGCAAATGCATCAGAGTACTTTCAATACATGACCATCAGTAGCGGTCTTCTGGTCCCTAAACAGAACATTTTGTACCTTAATTAAGCCACTATGATATGGCCTTTACCTAATCTGCAATCTTTGAAACTGCCACTCCTAACCCCTACTCCAACTATATTTGCTGAATCAAACAATCTTTTTTACTCATATCTACAGCTACAAAGCATGGGAAGCATTCCTGAAATGTTCAATTGACTTCAAATTGCCTGTTTGTTTTTATTTTGAAAGGTGAGGTAAGGAGCCAGAGGGTTAGGAGGGTTATGCTAGGTGAAGGAGTAGAACCTTTTAAAACAAGCTTTGTATAGGAAAGAAAATGAAGAAGAGGAAAGAATATAGACTGAGGAGATGAGGCTAAAGCTGTGAGAGATATAAGATGAAAAAGGCATGCAAAGGAGGAAAAAATGAAAGAGAGCAAAGGAGTGGAGCATCAGGAAATCGAATAATTAGAGGAGGGCTCCAGCAAGAGGAAGTAGGTATAGTGATTACGTTTTCAATCAATACTATTTTCTTTATTACTTGGATTATGTGCAATAATTATCTGTAATTTACTGTACATATTTGCCATAATACTCAGAAATATAGCAATAGATCTCTGATCTCCAGCATTTTGAACTCCAACAATATAAAACCCAACACAACATAATGGACTATGATGAAAGCAGTTTTGCTAGGCAATTCAATCACAATTTTGGCAAGAAAGAAGGTAGTTTGAAAGGGACGACTAAAAGTTGAATTTGGGGACAGAGTTCATTTGAGGAGGTGGCAGCATTTCTGAAGCTAGATCATAGCAGGCCAGACATTGGAGTGCTGGTGGGAATATGGCAAGTAAATTGGAGTCATCAGCAGAGACTAGACAGTCAAAATCCAGGGAATTCGTGTAGACAAAAGATATATTCTGAGGAAATGCTGAGAATTATAGGCCTGGAGTAGAAAGTGGAACCATCAAAGAGAGAGAGAGAGAGAGCGCGCAAGCATGAGAGCAATCAGATGATATTTTGAATACAATTGGTGCCTGTACTGTGCTAAATGCTGGGAATACAAAGATTACTAAAATATGGTTTCTGCTCTCAAGCTCATAGTACAGTCCAGGGAAACAGACATTCTGGCAACTACTTGCAATAAAGATTGTAACAGACATTTATCAGAAGTACAGAGTGGATACACAGAAGGAATCAGTGAACTGTGAGGAGAGGAGAATAAAATCACACACTTGTAGAGCACTTGATGCATGCTTAGTAATGTTTAAAGACTTTACATAATTATTTATTAAATATACACAAGTACATTATGAAGCAGATACTCATATCCTGCTTATTTTACAGATGAGGAGACTGAGGCATAGAGCAATTAGGTGACTTGCCCAATAACTCACAGCTTTGAAGTGGCAGAGCTGCTAGACAGTCTGGTCCCAGAATGCATTACACACACAGCACACTTTAAAGTGTCAAAATTTCGAGCATGAGGTGTTTGGCTTGATGCTCAGATATGGAGGAATGTATTGGAAATTTGTCAGGTATTCAAGCTTGGAGAAAGGCATTCTAGACAGAAAGCATGTTGCAGAAGCATAGGACATACTCTAGATGAGATTCTAGTCAGACAGAAAGCATGCTGCAGAAGCACAGCCTATTCTCCAAGGAAGCTGGTACAACCTGGCTATTAGTACGGCATCCTGACTTGGAACCTAGCTTTGATGGTTCCTAAGAAAATGCTGCTTTCAGCCAATATATTGTTTATAGACTTATTAAATTATCAAAATTATTTTCTATTCAGTTGGAGGCTCCATTGGCCTCACTCTTTTTTTTTTTATTATACTGTAAGTTTTAGGGTACATGTGCATAAGTTGCAGGTTAGTTACATATGTATACATGTGCCATGTTGGTGTGCTGCTCCCATCAACTCGTCGTTTAACATTAGGCCTCGCTCTTAACTAGATGCTCTATGAAACTATCTTCTCAATCCCAAATATTTTTGTAAAGTTTTATCAAAGTAAAATAAAAGTAGAAAAGGAGAGCAAAGTCTGGAATAAAAATCTGAACAACCCAAAGTAACTCTATTTATTTTGATTTATAAATCAATTAATATTACATATCTAAGCCCAAAGCAGCTTGTAGGCTCTGTCAAACACAGGCAGGAAATTGTTGTTCTAATTCAGCATGTAGCTGGTGTTTCTGCCTTCCCTCATAACCTTTATATACCAATTATCACTTCCAACTTTCCTTCTTGAACCATCATTTTTCATCCTCCCTAGCTGCCATCTCACTTGTTTTCCTCTTCACAATTGCCCAATGTCCTTTTGTAAAGTAGCTCTTCCAAATTCCTCAGCCCATTCTCAACAACAATCGACAGTGGCATCATGATAAGGCAGAGAACACAAAACTGAGACGTTGCTTTATACGCTGATGTGTGACAGAGCAATTATTACATTCCACTTAGCTGATTAGTACAGAGATTAGTTTGGAGATTGCCTGTCATACCAAAGTTTATGTTCTGAAGTATTTTCTATTGTAGGAGTATTTTCCCCAAATTTCTCTTTGATCTTTCTCTTTTCTTTTTTTTTTTTTTTTCATAGAGAAAGTAGTAGAATGAAGCTGTCTTGCTCCATCTTTAAGACACCAGCATGGCACATGTATACATATGTAACTTACCTGCACATTGGGCACATGTACCATAAAACCTAAAGTATAATAATAATAATAATAATTACAATAAAAGAAAAAAAAAAAAGATTTTTCCTCTTTTTCTGCTTCACCACTCTTGTTTCAACAACTTGAATTAGAGATGAATTTGTTGTGTTTGCCTATGGAAAAACACTCTTTTAAAGTAGTGACAATTATCAACAGAGGAGAGAGAAAGGACTTCCCAAATATTTATTATACTTTGAAATGACTCATATGCTAATATAGCCAATGTCTTAGGGCCAGTTGAGAACTTATGCATAGATTAGAAAAGGATCAGGAGCAGCAATTAATTTAGTAACAAGGATAAGTGAAATGGGAGTTTTTCTTCAGGGAATTGCTTTTAGAAAGTGTATTCAATTAATTCCCAGTTTCTGGTTTCCTTTTGTTACTTTTACCTATTGGCTGTTTAAAATTCAGAATAAAACAGATTGCCCTCTTACATTCAATTGACCTTATCCCTATGCTATACGTGTTAAGGACAGACATTATTCCTATTCTCAAGAAGGTTAAATTTCCCCAGGAGGAATATCTCATCATATTGTAACTGCCTGTTTACTTATTGTTAAAGGGTAACAAGATAGGAAGGCCACCTAAAGTTCCTGTGTAAGTCAAGCTTCTTCTAGGTATCCTGGAGGAAGAGATTTTTAAGAGAAAACTTGAAGAATAACTCTGAATTAGCCAAGAAATGTAAGTTTCAGGCAGTAGTTAAAAGTGAATGCTGTAGGGAAAGGCAGAGAAGACCCTAATACATATATTCCTTTATAAAAGCAACAAAAATACTAGAAATTGGTCAAAATCAACCTTTTCAAAACAGGAAATTAACGAAATGCTTGCAACAATTCAAGGAGCATTTATTTAAGAAAAACTGCTGAATCTTGGTAAGAACAGTAGGGTTTGCGATATTGTAATTTAATCTACCCCATCTCCCTTTTTCAGTTCTATGATAGCCTTCAAAACTAGTAGCCTCGCAAACATGAGAGCTGTGAGAACCAGCAGGCTTGCCTTCACCAGAGGAGCCAGACTGGATTTGGAGCTCCTGAAAACGTCTCATCTCGAGGCCATTTTCACTATTTGACCTGAAAGGCAGCTCTCTGGAGAAAGCCCAGTCACAGGGTATTATTTGACCTGACATCCTAGCTTCAGCTGACTCCACAAGAAAAGCTTTATCGCAAAGCAATTGTTTAACTTTTCTGTTGCATAAATCTTCAACATAAATTGGGGCAAACAAGAGGCTAACCATGTAAGACTCTAGAGAGTAAGATGTTCATGGGAGGCTTTAAAATGCTCCAAGGCCAGGTATGGTGGCTTATGTCTGTAATCTCAGCACTTTGGGAGGCTTAGATGGGAGGGTTGCTTGAGGCCAGAAGTTCAAGACCAGCCTGGGCAACAAAGTGAGACCCCAACTCTACAAAAAATAAAAAAATACACCTGTAGTCCCAGCTACTTGGGAGGCTGAGACAGGAGGTTCACTTGATCCCAGAAGGTTGAGTCTATAGTGAGTCATGTTCACGCTACTGCACTATAGCCTGGGTGACAGAACAGAACCCTATCTCAAAAAAATATTAACATTAAAATTAAAAAAATAAAAATAAAATGCTCTGACACATTACTGGAGATTTAGAAGTCTGTGTGCATGTGCAGGGCTGTGGGCATGCCAGTGAAAGACTTGAAGGGGTCTCAATTCTTTGACTTGGGCTGAACTTGAGGCTCTATTCAAGCAGGAAGTGAAGCTTAAGCCAAAACTATGTGAACATCGAAGGTGTGCCCCAATATACAAACACAGAGACCTTCAGAAAAGAGGAAAATAATTATTGGGTCAAAGCATTTAAAGATATCTGTTAAATCATTAGCTGATCATTTAAGCTGATCAAGCAGAATTTTGTAGCTAGAAAACACATGGAATACAGACATTACCAAATTAGTCCAGAAAATTCAATAAACAAACAAACAGCAGCAAGAACTACAACAAATGGCAACATCAATAAACCGGGCCAGGTGCAGTGGCTCATACCTTTAGTCCCAGCAACTCGGGAAACTGAGACAGGAGCATTGCTTGAACATGGGAGGTCAAGGCCACAGTGAGACATGATTGCACCATTGCACTCCAGCCTGGGCAACAGAGCGAGACCCTATCTCCAAATACACACACAAACAGACAAATGAACAAACAAAAAACAATAAACCCTGGGGAAGGGGATATCTGATTTTCAGAGTTACTGCATTATATTATTTAAAATGCCCAGTTTCAACAACAAAAGCAATTGCAAGTGATACAATGAAACATAAAAATGTGGTCCTTACATGGGGAATGGGAGGGAGGAGGGAAACAGTCTAGAAACTGTTCCAGAAGCAGTCAAGACATTTGATTTACCAGGAAAAAAGACTTTAAGTCAGCTCTTATCTTGAAAGAGCTAAAGAAAATCATGCGTGAAGAACTAAAGTATGACCACAATGCCTCACTAACTATAAATAAAGATTGGATAAATTATAACAAAGAGCCAAATAGAAATTTTGGAGTTGGAATTGCGAAGACCAAAATGGAAAATCCAGTAGAGGGGCTTAACGTCAGACTTGAGCAGGCAGGATAAAGAATCAGCCCATCTGAGGACAGGGTCATTAAAATTATCCAATCCAAGGAACAAAAGGAAAAATGACTAAAGAATAATGAACCAGGCCGGGTGTGGTGGCTCATGCCTATAATCCCACACTTTGGGAGGCCGAGGCCGGCGAATCACCTGAGGTCAGAAGTTTAAGACCAGTCTGGCCAAAATGGTGAAACCCTATCTCTACTAAAAATACAAAAATTGGCCAGGCCTGGTGGTGCGTGCCTATAATCCCAGCTACTCAGGAGACTGAGGCTGAAGAATCATTTGAACCTGGGAGGTGGAGGTTGCAGTGAGCTGAGATCGCACCACTGCACTCCAGCCTGGGTGATAAGAGCAAAACTCTGTCTCAAAAAAAAAGAAAAAGAAAATAATGAACCAGAGCCTCAGGGACCTGTGGGATGCCATTGAGCATATTCACATATGCATTACAAAAGTCCCAGAGAGAGAAAAGAAGCAAAAGGGAGCAGAAATAATGTTTAAAGAAATAATGGCTGAAATTTCCCCAAATTTGATAGAAAACAATCTACATATCCAAGAAGCTCCACAAACTCCAAGTAGGATGAACTCAAAGAGAGCCACACATAGATACATCATAGTCAGACTGTAGAAAGCCAAAGAAAAAATGAAAACTGTTAGTGAATAGCAATTCATCATCATTTATAAGGGATCTTCAATAGAATAAAGAGCTGACTTATCAGAATCTATGAGGCCAGAAAGCAGTGGGAGAATATATTTAAAGTGCTGAGAGAAAAAAGAGTCTACGTCGAAAGAAGCTATTCTTCAAAAACAAAAGAGAATTAAGATATTCCCAGATAAACGGAACTGAGGAGATGCATTGCTAGTAGACTTGTTCTATAAGAAATACTAAAGGGAATCATTCAGGCTGCAATCAAAAGACACTATGCAATAAACTGAATCCACATGAAGAAGTAAAGAGTACTGCTCAAGGTACTTACATAAGAAAATAAAAGCTAGTATAAATGCATTTTTGTTTGTAACTCTTCTGCTATCCAATTTAAAATACAACCACAAAAAAAACAATAATTATAAAAGACTTTTCAATAGACTTATAATGTATAAAGATGTAATTTGTATGACAATAATAAGGGAGGAGATGGAACTATGTTGGAACAAAATTTCTATATTTGATTGAAATTAAGCTGATGTTAATCAGAACTATAGTGTATTAAGACACTAACTGTAATTCAGCACAACCACTTAATCACCAAATCATTCAAAAATAGAGAAAAATAGAGAAAATTTGAATGGTACACTTAAAAATCGATTTTTAAAAAAATATTTTAAATTTTTGTGGGTACTTGGTAGGTATATATATTTATGGGATACATGAGAAAATTTGATACAGGCATGCAGTACATAATAATCACACCAAGGTAAATGGGATACCCATCATCTTAAGTATTTATCCTTTGCATTATAAACTGTCCAATTATACTCTTTTAGTTGTTTGAAAGTGTACAATTAAATTGTTATTGACTATAGTCACCCTGTCCTGCTATCAAATACTAAGTCTTTTTTCTTATTTCCAACTAATTTTTTTTTTTTTGTACCCATAAACCATTCCCTTCTTCCTCCCCTCCACCCCCACGACTACCATTCCCAGCCTCTGGTAACCATCCTTCTACTCTCTATCTACATGAGTTCAATTGTTTTGATTTTTAAATCCCACAAATAAGTGAGAACATGCAAAGTTAATCTTTCTGAGCTGAACTTACTTCACTTAACATAATGATCTCCAGTTTTCATCCATGTTGTTGCAAATGACAGGATTTCATTCTTTTTTATGGCTGAATCATACTTCATTATGTATATGTATCACATTTTCTTCATCCATTCGTCTGTTGATGGACACTTAGGTTGCTTCCAAATCTTGGCTACTGTGAATAGTGCTGCAATAAACAGGGAAATGTGGGTATCTCTTTGATATATTGATTTCCATTATTTTGGGTATATATCTAGCAATGGGATTGCTGCATCATGTGGTAGCTCTATTTTTAGTTTTTTGAGGAAGCTCCAAAAACTAAATAGTGATGGTACTAATTTACATTCACAAAAACAGTGTGTGAGGGTTCCCTTTACTCCACGTACTCATCAGCATTTGTTATTGCCTGTCTTTTGGATAAAAGCCATTGTAACTTGGGTGAGATGTTATCTCATCATACTTTTCATTTTCATTTCTCCGACCATCAGTGATATTGAGCATTTTTTCATATAGCTGTTTGCCATTTGTGTATCGCCTTTTGGGAAATGTCTATTCAAATCTTTTGTCCATTTTAAAATCAGATTATTAGATTTTTTACTATAGAGTTGTTTGCGCTCCTTGTATATTCTGGTTATTAGTCTCTTGTCAGATGGTAGTTTGCAAATATTTTCTCCCATTCTGTGGGTTGTCTCTTTACTTTGCTGATTCTATTCTTTGCTGTGCAGAAGCTTTTTAATTTGATGTGATCCCATTTGTCCATTTTTGCTTTGGTTGCCTGTGCTTATGGGATATTACTCAAGAAATCTTTGCCCAATTGAATGTCCTGAAGAGTCTCCCCAAAGTTTTCTTGTAGTAGTTTCTTAGTTTGAGGTCTTAGATTTAAGTCTTCTATCCATTTTGATTTGATTTTCATATATGGCGACAGATAAGAGTTGTGGTTTCATTCTTCGGCATATGAATATCCAGTTTTTCCAGCACAATTTATAGAAGAGACTGTCTTTTTCCCCATGTGTGTTCTTGGCAACATTGTCAAAAAAGAATTTACTGTAGGCGTGTGGATTTGTTTCTGGGTTCTCTATTCTGTTCTATTGGTCCATGTGGCTTTTCTTTTTTTATGCCAGTACCATGCTGTTTTGGTTACTATAGCTCTGTAGTATAATTTAAAGTTAGGTAACAAGATTCCTCCAGCTTTGTTCTCTTTGCTCAGGATAGCTTTGGCTATTCTGGGTCTTTTGTGGTTGCATATAAATTTTAGGATTTTTTTTTTCCTATTTCTATGAAGAATGTCATTGGTATTTTGATAAGGATTGCATTGCATCTGCAGATTGCTTTGGGTAGTAAGAACATTTTAGCAATATTGATTCTTCATATCCACGAACATGAAATATCTTTCCATTTTTGGTATGCTCTTCAAATTCTTACATTAATGTTTTATAGTTCTCATCACAGAGATATTTTAGTTTTTGATTAATTCCTAGGCATTTAATTTTATTTGTAGTTATTATAAATGGGATTACTTTCTTAATTTCTTTTTCAGATTGTTCACTGTTGGCATATGGAAGTGCTACTGGTTTTCAAATGTTGATTTTCTATCCTGCAACTTTACTGAATTTGTTTATGAGTTCTGATAGTTCTTTTGGTGAAATCTTTAGGTTTTTGCCAAATATAACATCATGTCATCTGTAAATGAGAATATTTATAATTTCTTTCTTTCCAATTTGGATGCCTTTTATTTCTTTTTCTTGTCTGACAACTCTAGCTAGGGCTTCCAGTACTATGTTGAATAATAGTGGTATAAGTGGGTGCCCTTGTATTGTTCCAGATCTTAGAGGAAAGGTTTTCAGTTTTTCCCCATTCAGTATGATACCTACTGTGGGTCTGTCATATAGGGCTTCTATCATGTTGAGATGTGTTCCTTCTATACTCACTTTTTTGAGGGATTTTATTATGCAGGGATGTTGAATCTTATCAAATGCTTTTTCAGCATCAATTGAAATGATCATATGTTTTTTTTCTCCATTCTGTTAATGTGCTGTATCACACTGATTGATTTGCGTGTTGAACCATCATTGCATCCCTGGATAAGTCCCACTTTATCATGATGAATGACATTTTAAATGCATTTTTCAATTTTGTTTGCTAGTATTTTTGAGGATTTTTGCATCAATATGCATAAGGAATGCAGCCTATAGTTTTCTTTTTGTGATGTGTGTTTGTCTGGTTTTGGTATCAGCGTAATACTAGTCTTATAGAATGAGCTTGACAATATTCCTTCCACTATTTTTTGGAATAGTTTGTGTATAATTAGCATTAGCTCTTCTTTAAATGTTTGGTAGAATTCAGCAGTGAAGCCATCAGGTCCTGGGCTTTTCTTTACTGAGAGACTTTTTATTACAGCTTTGTTCTCCTTATATGTTATTGGTCTGTTCACGTTTTGGATTTCTTCATGGTTCAATCTTGGTAGGTTGTATGTGTCTGGGAATTTGTCCATCTCCAACTTATTGGCATACAGTTGCTTATAGTAGCCAATAATGATCCTTTAAATTTCAATGGTATCGGTTGTAATGTCTTCTTTTTTATCTCTGAATTTATTCATTTTGTTCCTCTTTTTTTTCTTTTTTTTTAAGTTACTCTGGCTAAAGGTTTGTAAATTTTCTTTATATTTTCCAAAAACAATTTTTTATTTCATTGATCTTTTGTATTGTTGCTTCATTTCAATTTCTCACTTTATTGCCCAGGCTGGAATGCAGTGGCATGATCTTGGCTCACTGCAACCTCTGCCTCTTGGGCTCAAGCAATCCTCCCACATCAGTCTCTTAAGTAGGTGGGACTACAGGCACTTGCCACCATGCTTGGCTAATTTTTTTTTGCAGAGATGGTGTTTCACCATGTTGTCCAGGCTAGCTTTGAACTCCTGGACTCAACTGATCCACCTGCCTCAGCCTCCCAAATTGCTCAGATTACAGGTGTGAGCCACCACACCTGGACTTCATTTCAACTTCATGTATTCGTGCTCTGATCTTTATTCTTTCTTTTATTCTACCAATGTTGGATTTGGTTTTCCCTTCCTTTTCTAGTTCTTTAAGATGTATTATTAGGTTATTTATTTGAAGTTTTTCTTCCTTTTTGATATAGGCACTTAGAGCTACAAACTCCCCTCTTAGTCCTGCTTTTGCTGTATCCCATAGGTTTTGGTATGTTGTGTTTCCATTATCATTTATTTCAAGAAATTTTTCAATTTTTTTCTTAATTTTTTAAATTGACCCACTGGTCATTCAGAAGCATATTTTAAAATTTCCATGTGTTTGTGTAGTTTCCAAAGTTCCTCTTGTTATCAATTTCTAGTTTTATTTCATTGTGGTTAGAAAAGATGCTTAAAATTATTTCAATTTATTTGAATGTTTTAAGACCTATTTTGTGAGCTAACCTATGGTCTATCCTTGAAAATGATCCATCTGCTGAGGAAAAGAATATGTATTCTCCAGCAATTGGATGAAATGTTCTGTAATTATTAGATCCATTTGTTCTGTAGTACAGATTAAGTTCAATGTTTCTTTGATGATTTTTCATCTGGATGATCCAATGCTCAAAGTGGAGTGTTGCAGTCTCCAGCTATTATGATATTGGGGCCTATCTCCCTCTTTAACTCTAGTAATATTTGCTTCATATATCTGGTTGCTCCAGCATTGGGCACATATATTATATGTATTTAAAATTGTTATATTCTCTTGCTGAATTGACCCCTTTATCATTATATAGTGACCTTCTTTGTCTCTTCTTATAGTTTCTTGTCATGAAATCTATTTTGCCTGATAAAAGTATAACTACTCCTGCTCTTTTTTAGTTTCCATTGGCATATAATATCTTTTTTCATCCCTTTATTTTCAGTCTATGTGTATCTTCACAGGTGAAGCGTGTTTCTTGTAGGCAACACATCACTGGGTCTTTTTTTTTTTTTTAATCCATTCAGCCACTTGATATCTTTTGATTGGAGAGTTTAGCCTGTTTATATTCAATGTTATTATTGATAAGTAAGGACTTACTCCTGCTATTTTGTTGTCTGTTTTCTGGTTGTGTTATGATCTTCTCTTCCTTCTTCCTTATTTCTGTCTTCCTTTCAGTGAAGGTGATTTTCTCTGGTGACATGATTTAGTTTCTTGCTTTTGATTTTTTGTGTGTCCACTGTATGCTTTTTTGGTTTGAGGTTACCATGAGGTTTCCAAATACTATCTTATAACCCATTATTTTAACCTGATAACAAGTTAATGCTGATTGCATAAAAAAGCAAATTGACTAACAAATGAGCAGAAAGAATGCTAAAAAAATTTCTACACTTTATCTCCCACTGTTTTAACTTTTTGTTGTTTCTAAATGGGATTATATTTTATTGTACTGTCGATGTCTTGAAAAGTTGTTCTAGCTATTATTTTTGATCAGTTCTTTTTGTCTTTCTACTTAAGATACGAGTAGTTTACATACCACAATTACACCATATTAACATTATGTGAGTCTTGGTGTACTTACTATTACCTGTGAGTTTTGTACCCTCAGATGATTTTTTATTGCTCATTTGCCTTTTCTTTCAGATTGAAAAACTCTCTTTAGCATTTCTTATAAGATATGCCTAGTGTTGATGAAATTCATCAGCTTTTGTTTGTCTGGAAAAGTTGGTATTTCTCCTTCATGATTTAAGGATAATTTTAGCAGATATACTATTCTAGGGGAAATTTTTTTTTCTTCAGCACTTTAAATATGTCATGCCACTCTCTCCTGGCCTGTAAGATTTCCACTAAAAAGTCTGCTGCCAGACACGTTGGACCTCCATTTTAAGTTATTTGTTTCTTTTCTCTTTCTGCTTTTAGGAACTTTTCTTTATCCTTGACCTTTGATATTTTAATTATTATATGCCTTGAATTAGTCTTCTTTGGGTTAAATCTGCTTGATGTTCTATAACTTTCTTGTACTTGAATATTGATATACTTCTTTAGGTTTTGGAAGTTCTCTGTTATTATCCCTTTAAATAAACTTTTTGTCTGTATTTCTTTCTCTTCCTCTTCTTTAGGGCTAATATATCTTAGATTTGCCCTTTTGAGGCTATTTTCTAGGTCTCTCAGGCATGCTTCTTTCTTTTTTATTTTTTCTTTTGTTTCCTCTGACTGTGTATTTTCAAATAGCCTGTCTTCAAGCTCACTAGTCCTTCTTCTGCTATTAAGAAACTCTGATTCATTCTTCAGTATGTCAGTTACATTTTCCAACTCCAGAACTTCTGCTTGATTCTTTTTTATTATTTCAATCTCTTTGTTAAATTTATGGGAGAATTCTGAATTCCTTCTCTGTGTTCTCTTGAATTTCTTTGAGTTCCTCAACACAGCTATATTAAGTTTTCTGTCTGAAAGGTCACATATATTTGTTTCTCCAGGATTGGTCCCTGGTGGCCTATTTAGTTCATTTGATAAGGTCATGTTTTCCTGGGTGGTGGTGATGCTTATGGATGCTCATCAGTGTCTGGGCATTGAACAGTTAGGTATTTATTGTAGTCTTTGCAGTCTGGGCTTGTTTGTTCCTGTCTTTCTTGGGAAGGCTTTTTAGGTATTCAAAGTGACTTGCGTGTTGTGATTTAAGCTTCATCTGGTTTAGGGGGCACCCCAAGCCCAGTATCCCTGTGGTTCCTGCTTATAGACTTATAAAAGTACCACCTTGGTGGTCTCTGATAAGATTTGGAAGCTTTCTCTGGGTTACCAAGGAGACATTTTTGTTCCCTTCTCTTACTTTCTCCCAAACAAATGGAGTCTCTCTTTCTGTGCTTAATCACCTGGAGCTAGGGGTGAGGTGACACAAGCCCCACTGTGGTCACCACTACAGGGACTGTGTTAAGTCAGACCTGAAGCCAGCACAACCCTCGGTCTCACTCAAGTAATCACTACTTAGATACTGCCTATGTTTGCTCAAGGCCCTAGGGCTCTACAATCAGCAGTTGGTGCCACCAGCCAGGCTTATGTCTTCCCTTTCAGGGCTGTGAGTTTCTTTAGGTCTCAGGCAGTCCAGAGATGCCATCTCGGATCCAGGAATTGAAGTCAAAAACCTTAGATATCCACCTGGTACTCTATATACTATTGTGGCTAAGCTGGCACTTAATCCACTCTTCCCTCCACCTTCCACATGCAAAGGAGCCTCTCTCCATGGTCACCACCCTCACAGGTCTACAGGGACTACTTTCAGGCTACCATCGATATTCACTTGAGGCCCAAGAGCTCTTCAGTCAGCTTCTGGTAAATGCTGCCAGGCCTGGGACTCACTTTTTAGGGCAGTGGGCTTCCCTCTGGCCCAGAAAAGGTCCTGAAATACAATCCAAGAGCCAAGGCCTAGAATCGGGGACCCCAAGGACCCACTTCATACTCTACCCAACTGTGGATGTGCTGGTACCTAAGGTGCAAGAATAAATCCTCTTTACTTTTCTCTGCTTTTCTCAAGCAAAGGAGCCTTTCACCACATCCACCACAGCTGGAAACATGCTGGGTCTCACCTGAAGCCAGCAAGTCTCAGAGGCTTACCCCAGGCTTATGGCACATTATCTGGGTATTGCTGCTGGTTATTCAGGGCCCAGTGGCTCTTTAGTAAGCAGGTGGTAGATCTTGCCAGGACTGGGTCCTTCCCTTCAAAGAAGCAGGTTCCCTTCTGGCCCAGGATATGTCTATAAATGTCGCCTGAAGCTAGGGCCTATAATGGGGGCTCACGACTCTGGCTGGTGCCCTATCTTACCATGGCTGAGCTGGTATCCAAGATGCAAGACAAAGTCCTCTTTACTCTTCCTTCCCCATCCCATCCACCAGCGGGATGGTGGCCAGGTGGCATTAGAGATTCAAGACTGTCTTTCTGGCTGAGAGTGGTGGCTCATGGCTATAATCCTAGCAATTTGGGAGGCTGATGGCTGGGAGTGGTGGCTTACACCTTAATCCTAGCAATTTGGGAGGCTGAGGCAGGAAATTTGCTTGAGCCCAGAAGTTCGAGACCAGCCTGGGCAGCATAGATAGACCCTGTCTCTACAAAAAAATAAAATAATTAACCAGAGGCATGGTGTCACACGCCTGTGGCCCAGCTACTCGAGTGGCTGAAGTGGGAGGATCGCTTGACCCTAGAAGTTTAAGGCTACAGTGAGCCACGATTGTGCCACTGCACTCCAGCCTGGGTGACAGAGTGAGACATTGTCAAAAAAAAAAAAAAAAAAAATACCTGTCTTTTCTACCCTTTTCAATGCTTCTTTTAGCAATGTTAAGTTAAAACCAGGGACTGTGATTGCTCACCTGATTTTTTTGTTCTTATGAAATTGCTTTTTGTGTAGATAGTTGTCAAATTCAGTGTCCCACTGGGGAGGACAATCAGTGCAGGCTTCTACCTGACCATCTTGCTCTGCTCCTAAAAAATAACTATGTAACTATTTAACACACACACAAAAAAACACCATAATGAAGTACTGGTGGAACAAAAAAGGTGAAAGGCATGTAGAAAGCAAAAATGTCAGAGCAACATTTTATCATTAACTATTAAACACCGATGGATTAAACACTCTGACCTAAGGGTAGAAATTAGCATAATAAACGTAAAAAACAAACACACATGATCTAACTATATGTAGTCCGCAGGAGATATACTCAAGATTCAAAGACACAAATAGGCTGAAAATAAAAGGATGGAAAAATATACTTAATGCAAATAGTAGTCAAAATGGGCAAAAATGAAATCAAGAACTGCTAGTTCCTTTTAATATCACACATAAAAGCTCACAGGAGAATCATCTCTTTTTAGCTTTCTTTTTGGTATTGATTTCTACATTAATTGAACTGGGATCAGAAAACATGGTTGTAATAAAAAATTCCTTGCAATTTGGCAAAGATTGATTTTATGGATTAATATGTGGTCAGTAATTTTTAAATTGTCTATGTATACTTGAAAAGAATACATATGACCTAAAGCAGGAAGAATGGGGTGTGGGAAAGGCTCTTCTCATGTCTTCTTTTGTCAGAGAGAAAAATGTGAATTTGTGGTACCTGTGGAATGCTCAGATGGAAATATCCAGAAGACAGAAATTCATATAAATCTGGAGTTCTCTGAATAGAGATAGGGATTTGGAAGTTGTCAGCAAAAGAGCATGAGAAATAAGAGGCAGAGATGATGCTAACTTTTGCAAGTCAGAAACTTGAATTGATTAATTACCCAAGGGGCATTGACTTTGGAACTGCATTGTAATATCCAGACTTACCTGTCAAAGGGAACAGAAAACTGTGTTAGCTAACCAATACTTTTTCTTTCTGATAGGAAAACCTACTTGGAGAACTAACATAACATAAGAGACTGGAAATGGGATGATTTTAGATATCCTACCATAAAATTAGGATATTTAGACCTCTGAGATCATTTTAAATGCCTTCAGCCTGTGTTCCAAGATCAGACCAGTTTCATGTGTTTAGATGTGTTGTAATTACAAATAAGGATTCATTGTATGCTCCTGGGCAAGGCAATGGCATTCAGTGTGAACCCCGCTAGCATTAGTTATTGACTGTTTTGTGCGGGCATCATGCTAAAATTGCAGGGGAGGCATATAGCCTCTTCAATGAGCTTTTGGTGTAAAAGGGAAATTCAACAATTACCAGCAGTTTTACCTTTCCACTTACCTACTTAACTTGATACCTAGCTAATTAACAATCCTAGGCCAGGCACAGTGGCTCACGCCTGTAATCCCAACACTTTGGGAGACCGAGGCGGGAGGATAACCTGAGGTCAGGAGTTCGAGACCAGACTGGCCAACATGGTGAAACCTCATCCTACTAAAAATACAAAAATTAGCGAGCATAGTGGCAGGCACCTGTAATCCCAGCTAGTTGGGAGGCTGAGGCAGGAGAATTGCTTGAACCCAGGAGATGGAGGTTGCAGTGAGCCGAGATTGCGCCATTGTACTCCAGCCTGGGTGACAAGAGTGAGACAAAATTCTATCAAATGCTCTCTGTTCAAATGTATGGATTTTATTATTTAATAAAAAGATTGATTTTTAATAAGAAGCAACTCAATATTTAATATGATATTAAATATATATACATATATATTTTAAATACTGCACAGTACATTAGAAAACTGGACCTGGCTAGGCATTTTATATTATATAGCTCATATACGCTGCTATTTTTGTGTGGTTGTTTTGTTTTGTTTTTGCTCTTCTGTAATGGCATTGCTGAGTTCTCAGTTAAACTCTACAAATTATTCCATCACGATAAGAATCATTAACTAATAAGTCACATGCATTTATCTTTAATAATCCACAAAGTAAATATCACATGGTCATAAAATAGAGATTACTACTTAATGATCCATAATTATATTATAGCAAATGTGTATTTATTGTTATGGGAATTTTCTCAGCACAAAAACTAGTGTTCAAATTTAGCAGAATTAGAGACAGAGAGAGACAGAAAGAAAGAGAGAGAGAAAGATTCTCACTCTGTCACTGAGGCTTCAGCCTCAGTGCAGTCATGCGATCATGGCTCACTGCAGCCTTGAACTCCCTGGGCTCAGGTGATCCTCTTGCCTCAGCCTACCTAGTAGCTGGGACCACAGGCATGTGGCACCACACTCTGCTAATTTTTTAACTTTTTGTAGAGACAGAGTCTCACTATGTTGCCCAGGATGGTCTCAAACTCCTGAGTTCAAACCATCTACCCACCTCGGCCTCCCTAAGCACTGGGATTACATGAATGAGCCACCATGCCTGGCCTATTTTTAAAAATATTATAAAATATGACATATAATTATAAACTAATATATAATTTATTTCAGATGTTTAAAAACAATCAATGATATTATCAACATCAGAAAATACAAAATATAAAACCATTAAAGAAGAAAATGAAAAAAATTTTTGAAAATAATAGATGAAGAAACTAAAACAAAAAAAAGCTTTTAGAAACTTCTAGCCTCAGAATACAGCACAGATAAATAACAAATGAAGGTGGTTGGGGATGTACTTCATCTTCCATGTCAATGATAACAGAATAATTTTTTAAGTATAAATTTTAAAAAAATTCTGAAGAGTTATTAAACCAAATGTACTTTACACCAATTCAGGTAGCTAGGCATAAATTTTAATATTAAACAACAGTCTTATTGAAAATGGTTCCCAAAGAAATGGCAACAAAAGCCAAAATTGACAAATGGGATCTAATTAAACTAAAGAGCTTCTGCACAGCAAAAGAAACTACCATCAGAGTGAAAAGGCAACCTACAGATTGGGAGAAAATTTGTGCAATCTACCCATCTGACAAAGGGCTAATAGCCAGAATCTACAAAGAACTCAAACAAATTCACAAGAAAAAATCAAACAACCCCATCAAAAATTGGGCAAAGGATATGAACAGACACTTTTCAAAAGAAGATATTTATGCAGCCAACAGGCACATGAAAAAATGTTCATCATCACTGACCATCAGAGAAATGCAAATCAAAACCACAATGAGGTATCATCTCACACCAGTTAGAATGGCGATCATTAAAAAGTCAGGAAACAACAGGTGCTGGAGAGGATGTGGAGAATTAGGAATACTTACACCGTTGGTGGGACTGTAAACTAGTTCAACCATTGTGGAAGACAGTGTGGTAACTCCTCAAGGATCTAGAACTAGAAATACCATTTGACCCAGCCATCCCATTACTGGGTATATACCCAAAGGATTATAAATCATGCTGCTATAAAGACACATGCACACATATGTTTATTGCGGCACTATTCACAATAGCAAAGACTTAGAACCAACCCAAATGCCCATCAATGATAAACTGGATTAAGAAAATGTGCACATATACACCATGGAATACTATGCAGCCATAAAAAAGGATGAGTTCACGTCCTTTGTAGGGACATGGATGAAGCTGGAAACCATCATTCTGAGCAAACTATTGCAAGGACAGAAAATCAAACACTGCATGTTCTCAGTCATAGGTGGGAACTCAACAGTGAGAACACTTGGACACAGGGTGGGGAACATCACACACTGGGGCCTATCGTGGGGTAGGGGGAGGGAGGAGGGATAGCATTAGGAGATATACCTAATGTAAATGACGAGTTAACGGGTGCAGCACACCAACATGGCACATGTATACATATGTAACAAACCTGCACGTTGTGCACATGTACCCTAGAACTTAAAGTATAATAGATTAACTAATTAATAAATAATTAAAAATAGGATTAATATTAAAAAAAGAAAATAGTATGGTTTGAACTTCCATAAAAGTTATTATACATGAATTTTTTCTAATGGCAAAAATCACTTGATCCTGGTTGCTTTACTTTACCTCAAATAATTCTATATTTTTTTCAATGTTCCAAAGTTTTTGGAGATAGAAAACTATCAATTAAAAATAGGAGCACAAAGATTAGCAACATGAGCCGAATGTTTATGAAACTTGAAGAAAGTGAAAAGTATATTACCAATAGTCCTAGGTACTCAAAATTTAAATCCAGGTTGAAAAATAGCTGTAGTGTAATAGAACATTAAGAAAAATGAAAGTGAAAAAAAATTGTCGTGTTGTTGTTAAATTAATAATATATGTTTCTACTTTTGGTAAAACAATATCTAGCACTCAGATGAAGATATCCAGGAAACTTTATGAGCATGATAATGGCAATTTTACTCATTTGGCAGAAACAATCCCGACATTTGATAACATTACAAATGCTAAACATTTATGCAGAATACAATGACACCAAATACTATTAAAAATTTTAAGGATTGAAAAAAAATTTTAAGGGACGAAATCCAAAACCAAATAATTAAAATTATAACACGTGATAAATGAAATAACTGTGAATAAGATAAGAAATTCTAAATATTATTTGATTATTTTAGTACAACAAAAGGGCAATGGATAAGAAGATGAATCAAAGTGACATACAAATAGAAGTAAATGAGCCTAACTGTATTTCAAATAAATATTAGCATCACATTGTAGTGATGCTAACTCAAGGTAGTTTGGAACACAGTATTTGGTCATATGCCCTCAGAATAAAGATAATTAGAACTATAACCAGTGCACATTCTAGTTGGTAAATTCATTTTCTCTGTGCATTGCTAGCAATTTTGAAACTATATATATTGTAGGACTGATCAAACAAGTAAATATATTGTGGAAAATTATAAGCAAGTTTTTTACTTCTGGAGAAGGAAATTAAAAATATGGAAAGGAGAAAGCAAGAATTGACCCTGTGTTGTTATTGCGTAGTAAACTGGAAAGCATCAGTCTTAAATTCAGGTAATATCTATATCTGTCCATGCCTCTTTACACAAGCATACATAGAAACAATAGTACATCAGTAGCAGTCAATGAGCATATCTAGCACACAGATCTTAGTTTCCTAATACAATTTTCCCCTACTAGGAACCAGGTTCCATGGGAAGTTTTGGAGTAGGGAAAGTACAAGATGAGCCTGAAAGAATTTATGCCAGAAAATAAGGAAATGTTCAAACAATGATGAAGACATGTAAAAATTGACACAGAGTCAGTTTGAAGGGGCTAACACTGGCCAAATCTGGGACAATTTGAGAATCAGAATAAATGATGCAGTAACAGATAATAACCCATAGAATAAAATAAGAAACCATGAGCTTTTATTAATATATATAAATGAATTAAAATAAATTAATAAGGAAGAAGGGAAAACTCACCCTTACAGTAGAATCCAAAATAAAGAAGGGATGGTCAAATTAGAACATTGCCATTTGGCAACTACTATAGCAATAATAGCTTCAGGGAAAGGTCGTCAATGGACACCAAAGTTAGCGAATGATGGGAAATAAGATATTTAATTAGTCTCAAAGTATCTCTCCACAAGGTACTTATTAATTACAAAAGGAAAACTAGTAACTTTATAGTAGAGACACCAAGCAGACACCCCTTTAACCGATAATGAAAGTTAACATCACCAGGTAATGGGACAAATTGCTGTCATGGACCTCATTATACGATATGATGAGAAGAACCAATATTGATTCTGTGATATTCCTGTCAAAAATGTGTAAGTTGAATCTAATCAAAAGGAAACATCAGGCAGACCTAAACTGAGGGACTTTTGACAAAATAACTGGCCGGTACTGTTCAAAAATGTCATGGTTATGAAAAAAAAGAGAGACTGAAAAAATGTCTCAAAGGAGACCAAAGTGCTGTGGATATGAAAAGCAACGTGTGATCCCAGGAATGGATCCTGGACCAGATTTTTCGTTTCTGTTCATATGAAGGATGTTAGTGTGATAATAGTGAAATTGAACAGAACTGAAAATTAGCTAATATTATTTTATCATTTTTAAGTTCCCGATTTTGGTTGATATACTGTGTTTAGGAAATGGAATACCCATGTTTTAAGGGAATACCAACTGGGGTATTTAGAGATGGAAATTTTATTTTCAACCTTCTATCAAATGATTCCAGAAAAGTCATGTGTGTGCGTGGAGAGAGAGGGAGAGAGTGAAAGGGAAAGAGACAAATACAGAGACAGAGATAGTGACAGCAAATGGGGTAAGGTAAACTTCGAACATTTGGGGGAATCTCAGTGAATGGGTATATATAAATTATTTGTGCAATTTTGGTAGTATTTCTGTAAGTCTGAAATTGTTTAAAAACAAAAAGTTAAAGAAAATTTTTTTAAAGATAATTTTAACCACCACTCAATTTTTAAGATAAATTCTGGATGTGAAACAGTTAAAGCAGATAAAAATCATTAGACCTTCTTCCGCACAGCAAAAGAAATTACCATCAGAGTGAACAGGCAACCTACAGAATGAGAGAAAATTTGTGCAATCTACCCATTTGACAAAGGGCTAATAGCCAGAATCTACAAAGAACTTAAACAAATTTACAAGAAAAAAATCAAACAACCCCCATCAAAAAGTGGGCAAAGGATATGAACAGACACTTCTCAAAAGAAGACATTTATGCAGCCAACAGACACATGAAAAAATGCTCATCGTCACTGACCATCAGAGAAATGCAAATCAAAACCACAATGAGATACCATCTCACACCAGTTAGAGTGGCAATCATTAAAAAGTCAGGAAACAACAGGTGATGGAGAGGATGTGGAGAATTAGGAACGCTTTTACACTGTTGTTGGGACTGTAAAGTAGTTCAGCCATTGTGGAAGACAGTGTGGCAATTCCTCAAGGATCTAGAACTAGAAATACCATTTGACCCAGCGATCCCATTACTGGGTATATACCAAAGGATTAAAAATCATGCTACTATAAAGATACATGCACACATATGTTTATTGTGGCACTATTCACAATAGCAAAGACTTGGAACCAACCCAAATGTCCGTCAGTGATAGACTGAATTAAGAAAATGTGGCACATATATGCCATGGAATACTATGCAGCCATAAAAAAGGATGAGTTCATGTCCTTTGTAGGGACATGGATGAAGCTGGAAACCATCATTCTGAGCAAACTATTGAAAGGACAGGCAACCAAACACTGCATGCTCTCACTCATAGGTGTGAATTGAATAACGAGAACACTTGGACACAGCACAGGGAACATCACACACCAGGGCCTGTCGTGGGGTAGGGGGATGGGGAGGGATAGCATTAGCAGAAATATCTACTGTAAATGATGAGTTAATGGGTGCAGCAAACCAACACGGCACATGTATACATATGTAACAAACCTGCACATTGTGCACATGTACCCTAGAACTTAAAGTATAATAAAAAATAATTATCAGCTCTTTGGACTTTTGAAATACAAATATTTTATATGGATACATTTGTGTGTATATTCCCCATTAGATGTCACAAATGGAGAATTATACATGTTTTTAGTAGTCTGCTTTCAAAAACTGAATCTTAACAAAAATAACTTGAGAAGTTTTATATCCGTATAGAGATACCATATTGCTATATTAATTGAAAGCATACAAATTTCAATAGGTCTTTAAAAAACCTCAGGTATCCTATTACCTTTTTCTGTGCATTCTTTAAACTTGATAGTGAATTATACAGCAAACATCTCTTTTGTCAGCCCTAGGAATTATTTTTTATGATTGGCCTGGTTTTAAATTGGAGGTTGACTTTTATCGCAACAGAGAAATACATTGAAAAGAATCCTTTTACAGGCTACTAATAAATTATCTACCCATTGAAAATACCATTTTTTTAGAGAAACATGGACTCACATTTTGTTGCCTATGCCATATTGTATACTCAGAAAACTTTGCAGGAAGGTTCTGACTAGAAATCATACCTCTTGGCATGGAAGTTTATGCAAACTTTCACTATATTTTCTTCTCAATCACTCTTAAGCAAATAGTTCTAGTGAAAAAAACAATGCAAACAAATAAGAATGCCCTAAATCAGATTGTTTTAGAAGAGATTGGACACTGTGAAGAGATGACTAGCTATCCACCAAAGATTCTTGCTCCTGATCCATATTCTAAACTTATAATTGAATAGTGGCTGCCTAATTAAAGTCTGCATTTCTGGCTGTCTTGGAATTAGATGGGGGTGATGTGGTTGAGTTCTAGCTAATGGAAACAGAAGTAACACTATTTTTGTTATTTCCAGACATGGTCCATGACCCATAAAAACTTCTGATGTAATAATACACTCTGTCTTCCCCCATCTACCAGCTGGTTGTTGAATTCCTGTGTGACATTTGAAGATTCATGTTGAAGAAGAGAGAGCTTCTGACAGCCTTAGTCCCAGATTAACTACATGGGCATTACCTTTCCACAACTACCGAGCGGACTTTATATCAGTGAGAAATAAACTTCCATTGTAATCCACTGAGAATTTTTTTACTTTAACCTTCTGTCAACAAACTAGCATTTACCTTTGCTAATGCAGACACAAATGTGTCTTATTTTTTATTGTTCAAGGTACCATATCTTGTTTGGCAAAATAATAATCATAACAATAATAATAATAAAGTACTGGATTTACTTTGAACAGTTTGCCTTAAAAACTACCTCCTGAATTTACTAAGGCCTTTTTCTTTTTTTGATTTATTTTTCTTTGCTTTTAATAAACACTAATCTCTCTACAAATTATGGAGTGAGATCAATGGAACTATTGACATTATAATCAATAATCAAATTCCAAGGCCTGTGTTAGCTATTTCCAGGTTGTCATATGTTGAGAAGGGAAAGAGGAGTGTGAAGAGATAAGACATGAATACAAGAAGCTGGGCACGGTGGCTCACACCTGTAATCCCAGCACTTTGGGAGGCAGGTGGATCGCTTGAGCCCAGGAGTTGGAGACCAGCCTGGGAAACATGGTGAAACCTGGTCTCCACTAAAAATACAAAAATTAGCCCAGCATGGTGGTGCACACCTGTAATCCCAGCTACTTGGGAGGCTGAGGCAGGAGAATCACTTGAAACTGGGAGGCAGCGGTTGTAGTGAGTCAAGATCACACCATAGCACACCAGCCTGAGTGACACAGCAAGAGACTCCATCTCAAAAATAATAATAATAGTAACAAAATAAAATAAAAGACATGAATACTTGTTTCTTCAAGGACAGGTTTAATGTCTTACTCAATACAGTAGGTTTAGCATCTAGTACATGATAGATATTCAATAGGGTTGTTGACTGAGCGATCCCTCAAGAGGATTTACAAAATCAAAGTGCCAAAACCAGGTAATTCCAGACATTTTCTTTGGACATAGAGAAATGACCATAAAATAATTTTAGTGAAGAAAGCTAGGGGTTGCTATGATTCAATGTTCATGTTTTGGTTCTTTTGTTGTCTGCTGAACTGGGCTTAGTTTAGAACAATTTTATAGCAAAAATATTCTTTTGAAGTATGAATCGCTTTTGCTTGAATTTTACTGTTGTCGATATGTCGTTACCCTAAATTGACCAAAATGGCATCCTGCAAAACATGCAATGTACCTTTCCATTTCCATGATTTTTTCACACTGTTTTTCCTGCCTGGATATGTTCCCTTCTATTATTCCTGTATCTAATGCCTGCCCTTGCTTTAGAGAATAGCTCAAATCCCATCCATTGCCTCATACTATTGCAGACTCAAATGACCTTTCTGTTCTCTAAGTTCCTCTGACTCTAAAATTGCAGTATCATCCATAAATTAGAAATCATACATTACTTTGCTTCTTTATCTTTATCAGCATTTTGTTTATCCAATTCCATTAAAAATGGCATGAGTGTAGAGCTGCTGTCTTAGACTCTTTTGCATTCCCAACACCTAGTGGAGCACCTTTGCCTTCTACGTAGTAAGCATTAAATGTTTAAAAAGAGGCAGACTCCTGTAACTGTGTCAAAAAAATAAAAAATAATAAAAATAAAAGAGATACAAAGAGGTAGACATAATGTAGTAAAAAAAAAAATACTGTCATGTATATGCCAAGAAATACGTACAAGGATGCTGTTTGTGTACATTTTTGTGCTAACCAAAGATTAGAAACAAGTTAAATGCCTATCAGTAGAGGACTAAATAAATCCTGGTACATCCATGCATTAGAGTAGCTTGCAGCAATTCAAAAAGAAGACACCTGCTCTTTATAAACATGAAGGGAAGTATCTTCAAATATATATTAAGTGGATAAAAAGTAGCAAGATAGTATGTGTGATACACTTTGTATAATAAAAATGATGGTTGTATAGTCATAAACCTTTCAAAGAGGATATACAAGAGACTGTTAAAGTTGGTTGTTTCCGGGGATGAGAAAAGAAGGCAGAAATAACTATAGTTCTTAAATTAACAGCAAGATTCTGGTTAGATAATTTGCCTGATTTATTATAGGAACTAGGCACAGGCATATTCCTATATACATAGATATTTCACATCCGCCACTCAACATGATAGTCAACAGGCACAGCAGAAGCACTAACAGATCAGAAGAGATATTAGCTGTGAAGCCTCAGCAGTTGAAGTGCATACCTGCTGAATATTACAGCCCTGTCCTTAATTGATTTACTATGTCACTCGGATTGGTAGTAATGCAATTTTAAACCTACACTCAAAAATGATTCTTTAAAAAACTGTTAAAGCCAAGCACCTTTGCTAATCAAGTTGCTTAAATACCGAAATGATCAAGCAAATCT
Source organism: Pongo abelii (assembly GCF_028885655.2). Taxonomy (NCBI): domain Eukaryota; kingdom Metazoa; phylum Chordata; class Mammalia; order Primates; family Hominidae; genus Pongo; species Pongo abelii. The sequence goes on along the minus strand of NC_072008.2, from coordinate 119,969,904 downwards.
CTCTTGACATTTAAGGCTTTTGTCATTATTCATGTTTCCCCCACCTCCCAGCTTCCACCACCGGTTAACAAATTTTAAAGGATGACATCCAAACAGTTCAATGGAGAAAACACCTACTAAGGGATTCTTATCATCATGGAAATCATGTTTGTCTGTCCTTGTTTTGACAGCAGAAGAGATAGAATACAATTCTGGAAAACTAATAATTAATTCCAAAGCCAAAAAAAAAAAAAAAAAGTATTGCATTGGCCACTAGATGGCCCCCATATATATTTTTCCACTATTACAAAGAAAACATGGAAGAAACAAGTGAGAGAAAAATATGTATTAAAATAATGTATGATTCTTTACCTTTACATGAATAATCACATATAGATATTATGAATCTTCATTTACCACTTATTTAGCGTATCTTCACATTACGGAACTTATTTAGCATATCTTCACATTGTGGAACTATAAAACACTCTTACCTTTACTAGTAACATTTCCAATAGTACCTATAAAAATATTTTAAGAATTAAAAGTTTTAATGTTTGACTTCTGGGCAACAGCAAAATTCTTCATCTAATTTTGTTACTTGATGTGTAGCAACAGCAAATTTTTTTCTTTCTTAGTTTTGAGTCACTGCTATGATTGCCAGAGTCTACTCTTTTATATACTTTAAGTAAATTCTCCCTCTTTTTAAAACTTTAAAGAAAAAAATTTTGTTTTAATTCAGTATCTGGTTTGTGTCTGAATATAAGAAAAAAAAACCCTCCAAACTTTATGAGTTTAAATTTTGAACAAAAACAAGTTATTTACTTACAGATATACATAGCTTTCTCTCATTTAACAGATTATATATATTAAAAGCCAAAGCATTTTTTATGTAATAATGACAGTAAATTTAAAATGTTAGCTGATTTGTATTTCATTTAGCTTATAACCCATTTAACGATCAGCTGCTTCTAAAGAGGCACTTTCATCATTGTGCATTTATAATGGAAATATCTGAGATTCCTAAAAATAGTAAAGAATATGTGATTGCCTTAATGATTAATCACCCGTAGTTCCGCTGGTTACAGAATATCAATGTGTATCACATTTCACTAATGATCATTACCCTGATTTTCTCATTTTCTGCTTTCCATAAAGAAAGGACTAATCAGTTCCAGGTCCTGTAAAATTTTAAATAGAAAACAAATTTAACTTCTGCTTGCAAATTATATTTTCCCCATATGCTATCCAATTCAGGGTCTCAAGTCTGATTCTGCACAGCCTAATAGCATGCCAGAGAAATCACCTGTTTGGAAAATCTGCAGTTCTGACTTCATGTTTTAATTGTCAATTTCCAGTTATATTCTGTTTCCCGAGGGGCACTGGGCACTATTGAAAAGACCTGAAATGCTGCAGGCTGCTATTACTGCCTCTTTTCCCCTTGGTGGTCAGACTTGCTTCCTTCGTTCAGCTCACTTTTGTTTCTCAGCCCTTGAAATCTGCTTAACTTGGAGGAGGTTTTAGAGTTTAAGAATTAAAAAACGTTGTACAACATAAACACAACTTATCCTAACATTTGGCCTTTGGAAAAGGAGAGGCTGAAAAAGTGACAGAAGCTGCTCTTTGAATCTATAAAATATTTTCCCCTGCTATCCTACTTAAATTGGCGATGAGATTTCAAGACCGCGTTGCAGCAACCGAATCAGCAGATTTTCAATACACTTGCATCTTTTTCTTTTCGCAGGAGAGAAATATCACGTGAAGACTAAAATAATCCCAATTTTGTTCGTCTCCTTGTTTGTTTTACAGTTAAAAAGCCATTTCATGTGCGGGGCACAGTAGCTCATGCCTGTAATCCCACTACTTTGGGAGGCTGAGGCGGGTGGATTACTTGAGGCCAGGAGTTCAAGACCAGCCTGGGCAACCCTGTCTCTGCTAAAAATACAAAAATTAGCTGAGCGTGGTGGTGTGCGCCTGTATTCCCAGCTACTCGGGAGGCTGAGGCAGGAGAATCACTTGAACCTGGGAACCGGAGGTTGCAGTGAGCCGAGATGGCTCTGCTGTACTCTAGTCTGAACAACAGAGTGAGAGTCTGTCTCAAAACAAAAGAAAAAAGAAAAAACAGCCATTTCATGCAATAAAACATGACTATGAAAAGCATTGTCTATGTATAGATAAATGTTGCACTTCGTTCACATTCTCCATCTAGTTGATTTAAAAACCTCCTTGATTCTCCTGGGGCACTGGGACATATCAACTTCCTGTTGGTTCCTGGGGCAATTTTCAGATCCTTTGCATATAATAATCTCTTTTTCTGTTCTTTTTATTATTTTGTGCTTCTTATTTTTCTTCATTCCTGAGTCTTTCATTGAAAAGTGAAGAATAATATCTGCAAACAGTTGTTTCATCAGGGGGAAAGTTTGTATAGAGAGTCATTTGAAGGACTCTCTTTTCTTTGAATGGCTTATCAAAAACGATTCAGAAAACACATTCCCTCAGACAATTTCAATGTATTCAAATCCCGGAGACCTTTAAAGGTGTTAGTTCCTAAACTGTGTGTTTTACTGTGTAAGGCTTCCTGGATGGCCTTGGAGGAAAGGGATACTGAAAAGAAGAAAGGAGAAGAGATCTTGACCCTCCCCCTCCAACTTACAAAGACACTATCTGAGAAATGAACTTCCATCTGCATGGGTTGTACTTAGCTGTGAATTTCTCGTTTTAGTTTTTTTTTCCTCATTTTTCATTCATAAACAGTCCCATTCTTTCCATGCCTCTTTTTTGCAAGTTGAAGTGTTTCTTGAAATCTCTATAAAGATTGGATTTTTGTCAGGAAATAGGAAAGATAATGTTGGGGCTCAGAAACTAATATCCCCAAAAAGGTGTTGACATGCTGAACTGAAGAACTCTCAAGGTCTCTCTGACCTTCCCCACTGCCCCCATAGCCTCTCCCAAAGAAGTAGAAGTTCCTTTATCTGCCTAATATTCAGACCCACCAAGGAGAAAAATTGTTTTTTCTTCCCCTCCCTATAAGACCAAGAATGTAACCACACCTGAACAGACCCTTGCACTGTCAAAGAGAACTATTTACAAGTTAATCTCTATTCCTGGATCCATTCATTCTCCCTAGTAATTCCCTCAACAGAATTCCTCTTCTCCACCCTTCCATAACCTATTTTATCAGGATGGTATTGTAAAAGTGAACTAAATATGGCCTGAGAAGGACTCCGTATTTCTATATTTGAGTCCTTGTGGATGAACCGTAACCTAACTTAATAGGTAGACAAGATTGAAAACCTAACTTAGGAATATGCATCTGTGGCAATAGCTGAGTCTTAGCCGATCCCAGCAGTCATACCTCAACCATTCATACACTGCTGAGTGTTCAAACTCAAATCATTCATTGCTCAATTAAACTCCTTTAAATTTAATTCAACTGAAGTTTTTCTTTTAACAGTATATAAGCTCCCGAACCTCCTTGGGGGATTAGGTCTTCATTCTGAAGTCTCCCGTGTATATATGTTAAATAAATTTGCCTTTTCTCCAATTAATCTGTCTTTTGTGAGTTGATTTTGTTACAGTCTAGCCAATGCACCACAATGTAGCAGTCTCTTGTTGTTAGGTATTACCTGGAGATCTTTGTCTAATGGCAAGAAAATCCAGGACATGGACACACCAAGAATGAGATTAGAGCAGAAGTTTAAAAAGTGAAAGAAAGAGAGAAAGCATTCTGCCACAGAGAGGAGTCCTGGAGGAGGGTTGCCATTTTTACAATTGAATGCAAAGGCTTTTATAAGAAACTGATGAGGGCTGGGCATCTTATTTGCATAAGGCACAAACTTGTGGTAGCTCCACCCGATCCTCCTAATGTGCATGCAGGCCCTCAGCTTGAGTTAGTCCATATTGCTTTGTTCTCCTTACTGTGTGCACGTGCCAGGGGACAGAATTTTCCATTGCGGGCATGTCTGCGCAAGTCAGCTGTGTAGCCTTTCTTATCTGTGTGGCTGTGGCCATGGCTTAGGCAAACCCCCTTGTGCAAGTTCCCTTATCTGTGCCAGCAGGCTGTTCTTTTGTTTGAAAGAATTCAACCAAGGACCCACACTAACTGCCTGCCTGACTGGGTTTTTTCCTTTCTCTTCTCTCAATTTTTTGGTGAACCTCCAGAGGGCCAAGGTGGAAGCTCTCCCTGACTCCTACGGTAACTAACACTGTAGGATTTTCTTTTAGCAAACCCATTCAGGAAATATTTATTGAGTGCCTACTAAGTTCCAGACACTGTTCTAGAATAAGACAGACAACGATCCTCTTAAAATATTCTTATTTACTAGTTAGAATTACTTTCAACATTTGCCCAGTTTATATGTGAGAAAAATCGAAGCTCAAAAAGGAAAGAATTGAGATTTAAACATATCTATCTGAATCAAGAGTACAGCTTATATACCCTCACCAGCACAAGTGGAAAACTCTTACTATTGAAAAGTTCTTTTGTCTGTTGAGATGCAACTCCTTATACATTTCTGCTATTTTCCTAGAACACTGTTTCTGGAGGTCAAGTCTAATCCCACTTTCACATTACAGTCCTTAAAAAACATGCAGCCATAAAAAAGAATGAGATCTGGCTGGGCGCAGTGGCTCATGCCTGTAATTTCGGCATTTTGGGAGGCCAAGGCAGGCAGATCACTTGAGGTCAAGAGTTCAAGACCATCCTGACCAACATGGTGAAAACCCATCTCTACTAAAAATATGAAAATTAGCTGGGCGTGGTAGCACACACCTGTAATCCCAGCTCCTTGAGAGGCTGAGGCAGGAGAATCACTTGAACCTTGGAGATGGAGGTTGCAGTGAGCCGAGATCACGCCACTGCACTCCAGCCTGGGTGACAGAGTGAGACTCCATCTCAAAAAAAAAAAAAAAAAGAACAAGATCATGCCTTTTGCAGGAACATGGATGGAGCTGGAGGCCATTATCCTTAGCAAACTAACACAGGAACAGAAAACCAAATACTGCATGTTCTCACTTACGAGTGGGAGCTAAATGATGAGAACACATGGACATAAAGGAGGAAACAACAGACACTGGGTTCTACTTGATGGGGGAGGGTGGGAGGAGGGAGAGAAGCAGAAAAGATAACTATTGGCTACTGGGCTTAGTACCTAAGTGATGACATACTGTGTACAACAAACCCCCGTGACACATGTTGATCTAAGTAACAAACCTTCACATGTACTCCTTAACCTAAAATAAAAGTTAAGAAAATATAGCAGCTATACTTCTTGTATTCATTATCCAGCAGGCCCTGTTCTAAGTACTTTATATGCATTAAGTTCTTTAATCCTGACAACACCTCTTTGTGCTCTGTTTTACAAATACTTATGTCACAGCTGATACCTATCAGGCATTGTTTTGAGTACTTTACAAATAATAATTCAGTACATCATCATAATAGTTATAAAGAGAAGTAACCTCTATTTTTATTTTATATTATTCTTCTTGGTCTTTTTCTATGCTTATCATAATATATGTAGTCAAAACATACATTACATTCTTTTTTTGCTGTATTTATTAAATATTAAATCATATGGCTAAAAAACTTTCGATGTCATATAGACATGCTTCATGCTGTTCATGTACAAATTTTACAGAAGAGGAAAATGAGACTTTAAGAGAGGTTAAGTAATTTGCTGAAGGTCACTGCCAGAATTCAGAACACAATACCCAAAAGTACGAGGTTTTCGCATGCTGAATATTTTTAACTCAAGAAGATTGTGAGGGCTACAGAAGCAGGAAGTTCTCTCCAGTGTTCTCTCACCCTCCTTTCTCCCCTGAAGTGGGTTAGGGAAGCTAGAATTCCTCTCCCTTTAAGCAAATGAGAAGACCTAGGAAGGGGCTGGGCGTGGTAGCTGATGCCTGTAATCCCAGCACTTCGGGAGGCCAAGGCAGGCAGATGGCTTGAGCCCAGGAGTTTGAGACCAGCCTGGGCAACATGGTGAGATCCTGACACTACAAAAACTACAAAAAATTAGCTGGGTGTAGTGATGAGCACCTGTAGTCTCAACTACTCAAGAGGCTGAAGTGGGAGAATTGATTGAGCCCAGGAACTGGAGGTTGCAGTGAGCCAAGATCATGCCATTGTATTCCAGCCTAAGCAACAGAGTGAGACCCTGTTTTAAAAAAGAAAAGAGAAAGAGAAAGAAGGGGAGGGGAAGGGAGGGGAGGAAAAAGGGAAGGGGAGGGGAGGGGAGGGGAGGGGAGGGGAGGGGAGGGGAGGGAAGGGAAGGGAAGGGAAGGGAAGGGAAGGGAAACCTAGGGATGTCACTTGCTGACCTCCTCGCTTCTGACATGGAGACTCTCATATAACAAGTGTCCTGCCGTATGGAATAAAGAAGGGGGAGATGGTGGGGGGGATGGAAAGATTGTTACACAGAAACACAGGAAAGAATCTGAGGACACAGGCCTTACTGAGTTCCCCCCAATTTATTACCATTAGATAATACCCCTTTTTTGTGCAATCACATTTCTCTACAACTATCCACCTCTTACATCACACTTAGTATAAAAATACGTAGTTTTCCCTGGGTCTTGGGTCTTCATTTTTTAAAGCTCCGTGTCACATAAAACTTTGGCTAAATAAGTTTGGTATGCTTTTCTCTTGTTAATATGCTTTTTTCTTATAGGGATATCAGCCACGAACCTTGCGACGGATAAGGAAAAGATCCTATTTTTTTCTTCCTTACATCACAAATTTGGGAAGTGGCAGAGTTGGAATTTAAACTTAGGCTGTGTTTCTCTAGAATCCACCTTCCCACTGTATTATCACTACCTTTCTTTAAAATATTTGCGTATGAGTGTCATGCAAACTTCTGCTTCTGCCTTTCTTATAACATCAACAATATCTTCAGTCTGTTCTCACCATCTGATATTAGAAATCAGCTCCATCATTCTATTTGCCTTCCTTTAAATGCAATGCAATTTGTTTATTTTCTTTTAGAATGTGATTCCCAGAACAGATATTCTAGGTGGTTATTAAACCATGCAGAGTTTAGATACTATATCACTATTATGGCCTAAGAGTTATTACATTTTAGGTAGCCATATCTACATTTTGCTTCACATTGAATTTATTGTTGCCAACCCTCCCCCAACTTGTCCTTATTATATATCACCATGATAGATTCAGTGCATTATTCAAGCTGGCAAGACATTTGAGGATCTGGACTCTGCTATTAATCACAGAGGCTCTTACTCTCAGTTATGTATTATCTGCATATTCTATGAGCATGTTCTCATATCTGCATCCAAATAAGTCACAGATAAAAATACTTAAATGCAAGTATTGGTTGGCCTGGTGGCTCATACCTGGGATCCCAAGCCTTTGGGAGGCCGAGGCAGGAGGATCACTTGAGGCCAAGAGTTTGAGACATGCCTGGGCAACGCAGTGAGACCCTATCTCTACAATTTTTTTTTTTTTTTTTTTAATTAGCCGGGCATGGTAGCACATGCCTGTAGTCCTACCTACTCTGGAGGATGAGGTAGGAAGATTGGTTGAACCTAACAGTTTGAAGTTACAGTGAGGTATGATGATGCCTCTGCACTCTAGTCTGGGTGACAGAGTGAGACCGTGTCTCTAAAAATACAAAATTTTAAAAATGTATAAATAATTGCAAGCATCAAGGACAGAGCCTTGCAGGTCACAAGGGACTTCACTCCAGATTGATGCTCATTAAATAATGAGGCAGCTTTCAATATGGTTATTTAATCAGAAATTAATCTACATGAATATTCTTGCATTTAGCTCACATTTGATTTGTTTTGTGTTTTAACCTCCACATATTCAGCTACAGTTCATATTTGTTTACAGGAAAATAGTAATCACACATGTCAAAGACCTTGCTTTGTTTCAGTATACTATGTCTTCTGAAATTCCCTTACCTACAAATTAGTAAATACATTAAAGAAAAGATTGGCTGATGGTGGCTTGTTTTTATAGAGGAGCTGGTCAGAAGATACTTGAATTACCTTCTGTAAAATCTATGTCGTCTCCAGTGTTCAGTAGCCAACATTCACTTATTTATTCCAGAAATAGTTATTGAGTAGCTACTGTATGCCAGAAACTCCTCCAGGTTCTGGAGATACAACAGTGAATGAAACATAAAAATGTTTAACAACATACATGTCATATTCTATTATAAACAACCTGTGCCCTATGAAAGGTAACACAGACCTGTAGAGTTTATTTATATTGGAAAGCCAGGTGCTAACTACAATTCACTCCTTGTTCCCCAAAGTTATAATCATCCTTTCTGCAACTTCTAAAGCTGCAGACTGAGGGATACTATGGGGCAAGATGGCTACTGCTGATCAGAAATAAAATAGGCCTTAGGTGTCACCACTTTCAACCTCCTAGGAAAATGTGAATTCCTTTTACAGCATCTTCCAGCATGCCTGCTCAAAGACTTTATGATTATAGATCTTCAGGCTTGATGTTGTAAAAATGCTAGCTAGTATGTAAGATAGAATTCAGACATTCTTGGTTTTGCCTGGCCAAACTAGGTGGTGTGCTGTCAGATCTTTTGCGTGGTGGACTAGGGTACCCATGCTATATAATCTTCACAATGAACCAGTTTCTTTCCTTTTTGAGCTCTAGAGCCCAGCCCACATGACATGGCTCATGGGCCCTTCCTCCGTCTTCGATGCCAGCAACAATAGGTCAAGGCCTTTTCACATCGTATCACTCTGACCACTTCTGTCCCCCTTGTCCACTATTAAGGCCCTTGGTAATTACAATGAGCCTACCTTGATCATCCAGAATAATTTCCCTATTTCAAAGTCCTTAACTTTATCACATCTGCAAATGTAAGCTGACATATTCATAGGTTCCAGGGATTAGGACATGGACATTTTTGAGGGGTCATTATTTTGCCTACCATACCCTCCTTCTGGTCTGAGTTGTATTTTCTTTCTTTTTGAGTTATTTAACATATAAATAACATTGCTATTGATGTTGTGAAAATAGTTGCTTGCTCTTCTTTTCTGTTATTCTGGCTACATTGTGAACTCAGCACTACTCACTGAGGTCAGATCAGCTGGCTTCCCACTCTCCCTGTTTTCACCTTTACACTAGTTCCTCTGAAGCTTTGCAGGATTTTTCTTGGGTCAAAAGGACTGTATCACTAACAGACAGGTAACAAACACGATGAACTGCTTTACTTAACCCTCTTGATAATTTCTTTTTCTCCAAATTGCTCTTCACCATCATCATTCTTGCCCAGCTTGGCAAGTATGAGCAGGTCAGAAGATACTTGAATTACCTTCTGTAAGGAACAGAAGAATGCAGGTCAACAATGGGATTTTTGACCTCACATATCTAATCAGAAGATAATCTGACTCTGTCAGTATTCATGGCACTCAGGATTTTTTTCAAAGGTGATGGTGGTGGTGATGTGTGTGTGTGCACATGTGCGTGGCTGGGTGCATGTGTGTAAAGATAGAGAGAGACTTGGATAGCAAATTTTGCTTCTCACTTTACCACCATGGCATATCCAGTGTTTATCTGTGGCAACAGTCATGTATTTTCCTCCCCTTTATGCACTTTTTTGTTGCCCTGTCACACTACCCACTACCTTCACACCATCTGCTAGGTGCTGAGACATGGACTGCCTGTCTTCTTAAACTTGCCCAGACCTGTCCAAATGTGTCTATGATGTATTTTATTACGGCAATTTGTTATAATTTTTTATATACTATTCCAATATAAGCTACATACTGGCTCTACTGTGGACATGTCATTTGTTCCTTGAATCATTCTGTTTTGTTCCTTCCTTTTATTGCTTTTCTTATAACTTGACTCGGCAGAGCACTATGTTGACTGGCACTGGGGAAGGTAGCCACATTCTTTCCCTGCCCCTTGCTGATCCTGCTGCCATGCTTGATATCATTGTGCTCAAAGCTGAATTTGTTTAGCCCCCATATTCCTCTGGCACACATCCCGGCTTTTGAAAAACTGACTTCTGCTATCAACATTGTATGATTTTAAAACAAAACAAGTATCAAAGCTCAACTTCCATTTTATATTTGTATATAATTTTAACAAATTCTGTAAGTAGAGGGTTTTTTATGTGCAAATTTCTGTGTACATGGGGAGGGAATTTATTTATGATTTCTTAAGCTTCTCTCTTTTTTTTTTTTTTTGAGATGGAGTCTCCCTGCCGCCCAGGCTGGAGTGCAGTGGCACGATTTCCACTCACTGCAACCTCTGCTTCCTGGATTGAAGCTATTCTCCTCCCTCAGCCTCCCAAGTAGCTGGGACTACAGGCCCCCACCACCATGCCCGGCTAATTTTTTGTATTTTTAGTAGAGACGGGGTTTCACCGTGTTAGCCAGGATGGTCTCGATCTCCTGACCTTGTGATCCGCCTGCCTCAGCCTCCCAAAGTGTTGGGATTACAGGCGTGAGACAGTATGCCCGGCTGAGAATGCATTTTTAAAGTTTCTCCAAAACTCAAGAAGTGCTTTTCCAAAAATATTCTTCTATACATGGGAATAAGTTAACAATAACATTGGATGCTTAGTATGTACTAAGAACTTCTTTGAATATTTCAAATACAGTATCCCATTTCTCCAAATTTTAAGCCCTGGGTTAGTATACAGAACTGTGAAAAGTAGTGAATTTCAAATTCCACCAATTATTTCAAATTATCTAGTGGGTCTAGCTGTCCCAAGGGGAGAGAATAACATCTAGAATCTGCTCCCTTCATACAGTCTTAAAAGGAAAGAATTGAGAGTCTAATATATGTTAAGCACTCTGCTAGTAAGTTTACATGTATAATTTTATTCTATTTATTATATATTTATTATTATTGTTATTATTATTATTATTATTATTATTATTATTATTATTGACACTGAGTCTCTCTCTGTTGCCCAGGCTGGAGTGCAATGGCACGATCTTGGCTTACTGCAGCCTCCACCTCCCGGGTTCAAGCAATTATCCCACCTCAGCCTCCCAAGTTGCTGGGACTATAAGTGTGCACCACCATGCCCGGCTAATTTTCTGTATTTTTAGTAGAGACAGGGTTTCACTATGTTGGCCAGGATGGTCTCAATCTCTTGACATCGTGATGTGCCTACCTCGGCCTCCCAAAGTGTCAGGATTACAGGTGTGAGCCACCATGCCCAGCCTTATTTATTATTTTTGAGACAGTCTGGCTCTGTCACCCAGACCGGAGTGCAATGTCACGATCTCAGCTCACTGCAACCTCTGCGTCCCAGGCTCAAGCATTGTCATGCCTCAGTCTTCTGAGTAGTTGGGACTACAGGCATGTGCCACCAAGCCCGGCTAATTTTTGTATTTTTAGTAGAAATGGGGTTTCCGCATGTTGACCAGACTGGTCTCAAACTCCTGGCCTCAAGCAATCCACCTGCCTTGGCCTTCCAAAGTGCTGGGATTACAGGTGTTGAGTCACTGCACCAGGCCCTTACATATATAATTTTATTATTATGTGTGCCCAAATAAGGTAGGATGGGGGTGGGAAAGCAGTGTCATTCCAGGCAAGAGCAAACAGCAAGTATGCAGACAGCATGAATGAGGTTGACTTTCTGATAAAGGTGTGTAATGTTTGTAGGGGTGATGGTGTGGTTGCTATTCTTCTTTCCCCACAGTTGTCCTCTAAGTTCTTCATTACTTCTCAGTAGCACATAATATCACACAGTCCTATACTGCCTCCCTACCTTCTGAGAACATTTATAGCAATGTAAAAGGCAAATGCCTATTTACCATGATAAAAAATGCAAATGTCGGCCGGGCACGGTGGCTCATGCCTATAATCCCAGCACTTTGGGAGGCCGAGGCAGGTCAGGAGATCAAGACCAACCTGGCCAAGATGGTGAAACCCCCTCTCTACTAAAAATACAAAAAAATTAGCCAGGCATGGTGGCGGGCGCCTATAATCTCAGCTACTTGGGAGGCTGAGGCAGAGAATTGCTTGAATCTGGGAGGCGGAGGTTGCAGTGAGCCGAGATCACACCACTGCACTCCAGCCTGGGCCACAAAGTGAGACTCCGTCTGAAAAAGCAAAAAACAAACAAACAAACAAACAAAATGCAAATGTCACTTTAAAGCAGTAATCTCTAATCCCACGACTACTCCCAGACCACACAGGAGCGTTCTTGATCACTGCAAGATCTTTTCCAAGTGGGTCCCAAATCAGGCCTCTTTGTATTCTCTCAAAACTACTTTCTTCATGAAAAAAAAAAAAAACACCCATCTTGTTTTTGTGGCTCCTTGGGCCTAAACATAAACATATAAACTTCCCATTGGAATGTAAGCTTGATGAGGGCAGATATTTAAATTGTTTTATTCATAGTGCCAGTTTTATACACACACATAAACACCCATCTTCCTTTACTCTAGTGTAGTCTAGTTCCTTTACCTCCCTCCTATCCTGGAAACAACTCTACCTCCCTTATATAACCTTTGCTACATATGTTTCTCACTACTTTCCTCGTAAGTTCCAAGGTAGTAAATGAAAGAGACACTGAAGTCAATCTAGCAACTTTTGTATTGTATAAGCCTGCAAGGACAGAGGTTTTCATTCACAGCTTTTAGCTGATGTCTAATCAGATCATTAGGACTGTCTTGTACATTGTATTATGTGACAGACAATTGCTAGTGTTTTAAAGATTTTTGGTTCTCTTCTACTTTCAAACATATTTCGTCTCAAATTTAAGTATACAGATGTGATTTGTTTTGGCCAATAAACTGTAATCAGAGGTGTCACTTTCGTTAAGCAGCATTTAAGAGCCTGTGCACAATTCTCCATGCTCTCTCTTCCCAGATCCCATATATAATGGGAACATGTGTTGATAAAGTGTCGCAGGATTAAAGCAATAGGGCATACTGTGCCACTATATAAAGCACAGCTTCCCTAGGGACTCACCTGGACCTAAAGCACTTCCAATGAGTGAAGAATATACTGTTGTTGTGTTCAACTGAGGTGTTACTTCAGCATAACCTACTTTATCCGACTGAAACAAGAATTAGATACATAGAAGTAGATGTTGCAAAACCATATTTCTAAATTATCTGGCATTAGCTTAATGATTGGGAGGGGTGCAACTAGCAAGCTGCTATCAGAGGCTGTAAAGATTGTGATATAGTGTACTGTTGATGGGAATGTAAATTAGCACAGCCATTATGGAAAAAAGTACGGAGGGTCCTTAAAAAATTAAAAATAGAACTAGCATATGACCCAACAGTCCTACTACACAGTATGCATCCAAAGGAAATAAAGTCTCTCCGTGAGACACCTGTGCTCCCACGTTCATTGCAGTACCACTATTCACAATAGCAAAGATATGGAATCAGTCTAAATGTCTGCCGGTCAGTGAATGAATGGATAAAGAAAATGTGGTATATAGACACAATGGAATGGTATTCAGCCATAATAAAGAATGAAATCCTGTCATTTGTGGCAACATGGATGAAACTACAGGATGTTACGGTAAGTGAAATAAGCCAGGCACAGAAAGACAAATATCACGTGTTCTCACTTATATGTGGAATCTGAAAAAGTTGTACTCATGGAAACAGAGAGTAGAATGATGGTTGCCAGGGGCTGTGTGTATGTTTGTGGGGAGGATTGAGAAAATATTGGTCAAAGGATACCAAATTTCTGTTTGACAGGAATAAATTCAAGAGGTCTGTATATAATACATTGTTATTAACTGTAGTAACCAAGTATACAACTTGGTTACTTGGAAGTATATAATACATTGTTATTAACTGTAGTTACTACAGTTATGTATTATATACTTTAAAACTTCTCAGAGTACACTTTAAGTGTTCTCACCACAAAAAAGTAAGTATATAATGTAATACGAGTATTGATTGTCTTCATTTAGCCATTCTACAATGGATTCATATTTCCAAACATCAGATTGAACATTATAAATATATACAATTATTTGTCAATTTAAAATAATAATAATAATAATTGATTCATCCAGTTAAATAGAAACCCAGAAGTCCCTCTTGTGACCTCCCTTTCCTTAATCTCCCATACACAATCCATAACTGAACCTCATCTATTGTGTGCTTCACAAATAATTCTCAAATCCAGACGCTTCGCCCAACCACCAGGACCAACCCTAAATCGGGCAACCATTACCTCTTACCTAAATGATTTCCATAGCCTCCTAACAATCTTATTCATGTCCATTTTTGTTCCCACTCTAACACTTTCCTCACTAAATCCAGAGTTAACTTTTCATAAGATAAATCTGATTTGGTCACCTATTTTATTTAGTCAAAGACTATTCAGTCTTCAGATTTCAGCTCAAATATCACTTTTTCAAAAAATGATTCTGGGGCTGGATGTGGTGGCTCACGCCTGTAATCCCAACACTTTGGGGGGTGCCGAGGCAGGAGGATAACTTGAGGCCAGGAATTCAAGACCAGCTTGGCCAACATGGCGAAACCCCATCTCTGCTAAAAATACAAAAATTAGCCAGGCATGGTGGCGCACGCCTGTAATCCCAGCTACTTGGGAGGCTGAGGCATGAGAATCACTTCAGCCTGGGAGACAGCGGTTTCAGTGAGCTGATACCATGCCACTGCACTTCTTCAGCCTGGGCCACAGAGCAAGACTCTGTCTCAAAAAAAAAAAAAGGATAGAGAGTTAAGAAATTTCTATCTTTTTGGCAATTGAAAAATAAAAGATAACTGCTTCTCAGCTTTAAAAATATAATATTAAGAAAGCCTTTGAAAAATAATTCAGTAGACACTCCCTCCCAGTTAAATTGTCTTAAGGTGGCTAGGTGCAGCGGTTCAAGCCTGTAACCCCAACATTTTGAGAGGCTGAGCGGGGAGAAATTTCTTGAGACAAGGAGCTTGAGATCTGAGACAAGTCTCAATCAAGTTAAAAAGTTTATTTTGTCAAGGTTAAGGACGTGCATGTGACACAGCCTCAGGAAATTCTGATGACGTGGGCCCAAGGCGGTTGGGGTACAGCTTGCTTTTATACATTTTAGGGAGACATAATACTAAGGGAGGAGACCACCGCTCATATTGTCTTATGCCCAATTTCTGCCTCCAAAGAAAAAAGAAGTAAAAACTAAAAGGCAGAAATGAAATCCACAGGCAGACAGCCCGGCGCCACACCTTGGGCCTGGTAGTTAAAAATTTAACCGCTGACTTAACTGCTTGTGTTATCTATAGATTCCAGACATTGTATGGAAAAGCATCATGAAAATCCCTGTCCTGTTCTGTTCCGTTCTGATTACCAGTGCATGCAGTCCCCAGTCACATACCCACTGCTTGCTCAATCATTCACAACCCTCTCACGCGGACACTCTTAGAGTTGTAAGCCCTTAAAAGGGACACGGATTGCTTACTTGGGAGCTCAGTTTTTTGAGACACAACTCTGCCGACGCGCCTGGGCAAATAAAGCCCTCTCCTTCCTCAACTCGGTGTCTGAGGGGTTTTGTCTGTGGCTCGTCCTGCTGCAATACATCTACCCATACAGGTAAGATTTACATTGATTTGATCTGGAAGGGCAGGACAATTTGAAGCAGAGTTGTGGGTGCTTCCAGGTCACAGGTAGATTTAAACATACCCTGGGCCTGGTGCGGTGGCTCACACCTGAAATCCCAGCAATTTGGGAGGCTGAGGTGAGTGGATCACCTGAGGTCAAGAGTTTGAGACCAGCCTGATCAACATGGTGAAACCCCATCTCTACTAAAAATACAAAATTAGCCAGGTATGGTGGCACATGCCTGTAATCCCAGCTACTTGAGAGATTGAGGCAGGAGAATTGCTTGAACCCGGGAGGTGGAGGTGGCAGTGAGCCGAGACTGCTCCATTGCATTACAGCCTGGGCAACAAGAGTGAAACTCCGTCTCAAAAAATACATAAATAAATAAATACTCTGATTGGCAATTGGTTGAAAGAGTTATTATCTACAGAAAGGAATGTCAGGGTTACGATAGGGGTTGTGGAGTCCTAGGTTTTATCATACGGATAAAGCCTCCAAGTAGCAGGCATTAGAGAGAATAGACTATAAATGTTTATTAACAGACTTAAGGTTTGTGTCGATGTTAATACTGGAGGGGTATAATGAGGCATGTCCAACCCCCACTTCCCATCACAGCCTCAACCAGTCTTTCAGGTTAAATTTTAGGGTGCCCTGGCCAAGGAGGGAGTCCATTCAAATGGGTTGCTGGAGGACTTTTAAATTTTATTTTTGGTTTACATTCTCCCTTTTCTGGTCAAGATTTTTCAGAGGCAACATCAACGGCCACAAAATTGTACTTTTGTCAATGAAAAGAGTCAAACTCTGTAAAACATTTGAAGAGATTTATTTTGAGCCAGATATGAGTGACCATGGCCCATGACATAGCCCTCAGGAGGTCCTGAGAACATGTGCCCAAGGTGGTCGGGGTGCAGCTTGGTTTTAGCATGAGAGGTCAATCAAATACATTTAAGAAATACATTGGTTTGGTCCCAAAGGCGGGACAACTCAAAGTGGGAACTTCCAGGCTGTGGGTAAATTTAAACATTTTCTGGTTGACAACTGGTTGAGTTTGTCTAAAGACCTGGGATCGATAGAAAGAAATGTACAGGTTAAGATAAAAGATTGTGGAGACCAGCTGGGCTCGGTGGCTCACGCCTGTAATCTCAGCACTTTGGGAGGCCGAGGCAGGTGGATCACCTGAGGTCAGGAGTTCGAGACCAGCTTGGACAACATGGTGAAACCCCCGTCTCTACTAAAAATATAAAAAATTAGCTGAGCGTGGTGGCAGACGCTTGTAATCCCAGCTACTGGGGAGGCTGACGCAGGAAAATTGCTTGAACCGGGAGGCGGAGGTTGCAGTGAGCCGAGATCGTGCCACTGCACTCCAGGCTGGGTAACAGAGCGACACACCATCTCAAAAAAAAAAAAAAAAAAAAGATTGTGGAGACCAAGGTTCTTTTGAAGTCTTATAGTTGCTTCCCTTAGAGACAATAGATGACAAATGTTTCCTATTCAGATGTTTAAAAGGTGCTAGACCTTTAGTTAATTTTTTTAGGATTGGGAGGGCCTGGAATAAAAAGATCTAGCTATGTTAATAGAGATTCTTTATAGATGCAAATTTCCCCCCACCAAAAAAAAAAAAAAAAAAAAAAAAAAAAAAAAACAGCTTTACAGGGCCATTTCAAGATATGGCGAAGAAATATGTTTTGGGGTAAAATATTTTTATTTTCTTCCTTGTCTCGTAGTGTTATGCCAGAGTCAGGTTGGAAAGTATGTCACAATATATAGGGTTAAATAAAAACCATCTGATGAGAATTTATAGTTTGTAGGGCATGACTCCCCAGACCCCTTAGATAGGAATTTGGGCAACATAAAATCGTAGCTTAATCCTCGCTTTTGTCCCGTAAGCATTGCCGGGATGGCATGGTTGCCTGCCCTGGGTCCATTCTGTCCCTCCCTTTGGATAAGTGGCCAAGGGACTTAGGGTCAACAAGACTTACATCCAACTAATTGTTCTACGTGAGATAGAAATGGACGTGGACAGGCATTTATTACCCCTTAAAATTATTATTATTTTTTAAAGTAGAAAGCCAACAAACAAAAAGCCAAAGGAGAGGTTACAAAATTTACTTTTTTTTTTTTTTTTTTTGAGACAGAGTCTCACTCTGTTGCCCAGGCTGGAATGCAGTGGTACAATCTCGGCTCATTGCAACCTCTGCCTCCTGGGTTCAAGTGATTCTCCTGCCTCAGTCTCCCAGGTAGCTTGAACCCAGGAGAAAGAGGTTGCAATGAGCCAAGATTGCACCACTAGCACTCCGGCCTGGACAACAGAGTGAGGCTCTGTCTCAAAAAAAAAAAAAAAAAAAAAAAGTAAATTATATTAGCTGGCTAATTTTTGTATTTTTAGTAGAAACGGGATTTCACCATGTTGTCCAGCCTGGTCTCGGACTCCTGGCCTCGAGTGATTCACCCACCTCGGCCTCCCAAAGTGTTGGGATTACAGGCATGAGCCACTGTGCCTCGCCCAAAGCTGGCTTATTTTAAACTTCTATTTGTTGAGTTACTGTAATCTTGGTTTCAGTTACAGACTTATAGCAATTAGCTCTACAAAACATAAGCATTGTTTGGAAAAAATGTTTTTAAAGAAATATATATCTATCTGTACAGTTCATAGCTGGGAGTCTTATACCCAGGAGGCTTTGTCACGGCATATGTTTATCCTATCAAAAATTATTTTCTTTTCATTCCACAGGAGAAGGAAATTCTTTTTTTTTTTTAATATGGAGTCTCAGTCTGTCACCCAGGCTGGAGTGCAGTGGTACCATCTCGGCTCACTGCAACCTCCACCTCCCAGGTTCAAGCAATTCTCCTGCCTCATCCTCCAGTGTAGCTGGGACTACAGGTGTGCGCCACCACTCCCGGCTAATTTTTTGTATGTTTAGTAGAGACGGGGTTTCACCGTGTTAGCCAGGATGGTCTCAATCTCCTGACCTTGTGATCCACCTGCCTTAGCCTTCCAAAGTGCTGGGATTACAGGCATGAGCCACCGGTGCCTGGCCCAGGAGAAGGAAATTCTTAATAACTGGGGTGGATGCAAAAGTGCCCCATAATAGCTCAAGAAGCAAAGGCCCTTGTTTTACCAGCTGTTTAGGCATCTTTGTACCCACCCTTAATTTGGAGGTTATGACCTTGACTTAATTATATCCCTCAAAAACCAGCCCTTAAAATCTCATACACCCATTTCTTCTGCAATAGTTCCTGGGCCTACAGGGAGTATGCTTGTATAGTCTTAGCAGCTGGGCATTTGCAGTGAATAACAGATCGGACCCAGTGGGAAGCCAAATGAGGGAGATTACCATCTCTGGTCTTCAGAATATCATGATTTGGTTTCCTTGGAAATAAAACAAGGAGAAATAAATAACATTAATAATTTGACAAAGAGTACTTGTGTGTCAGAACAGAAAAATGAATCTATTCCATGAGGGCATCAGCTAAAACCATGAAGAAGAATTATAATCTGGCATCCTTTAGAGGATTATTGTAGCCAAGAAATAATTCATGGCTCACTCTGCACTGGAAAACAAAAATCCGGGCTAAAATCTAGTAACAAATGTTACACTTTTCTTTTGAAACAATTTCTCTCTCTCTAGCCCTCTTTTTCTATTAAAGAGAAATTGTAATACTAGCAGTTTGTATGCAACATAAGTATTAGGCTTATTATAGTTTGCCTTGTCAAAGTAAACTAAATATGGCCTGAGAAGGACTCCATACTTCTATATTTGAGTCCTTGAGAATGAACTGTAACCTAGCTGAATAGTCAGACAAAGTTGAAAACCTAACTTAATAGTATATACCTGTAACAATTGCTGAGTGTTGGCCAAACCCAGTGGACATACTTCAACCACTCATAGACTGCTGAATGTTCAAACTGCATTCAAATAAAGCAAACGCTGAGCTGCAACCAATCTCACTATTTCTGTACCTCACATCCGATTCCTGTATGTCACTTTACCTTTTTTGTCTATAAATTTGTTCTGACCACGAGGTATCCCTGGAGTTTCTGTGAATCTGCTGTGATTCTGGGGTCTGCCTGATTCACGAATTGTTCATTGCTCAATTAAACTCCTTTAAGTTTAATTTGGCTGAAGTTTTTCTTTTATCAGCCTGATTGTTCACATAAAGTGCAGCAAGAATTGATTGATTATATAGGCTCCTTTTAAGTTGGCTTTGCTGGAACTTTACCTAAAAATATACTATTTTAGTCAAAGTCTTGGTAAAACGATCAGTGTCTCCAATTGTTCTGTTCTAAAAGACTCTTACTAAACGTATGCAAATAACTATATTGTCATAAAGTAACAATGCAAATTTTGGGGAACTCAAATAGAAAAGTAAATTTGCTTACATAAACATACTTCACCCAAATGCTCTAAACTACAAATAACTTCAAAAAATTATGTTGAGAAGGCCGGGTGCGGTGGCTCATGCCTGTAGTCCAGCACTTTGGGAGGCCGAGGCAGGGGGATCACGAGGTCAGGAGATCGAGACCATTCTGGCTAACATGGTGAAACCCCGTCTCTACTAAAAATACAAAAAATTAGCCAGGCGTGGTGGCGGGCACCTGTAGTCCCAGCTACTTGGGAGGCTGAGGCAGGAGAATTGCGTGAACCGGGGAGGTGGAGCTTTCAGTGAGCTGAGATTGCGCCACTGCATTCCAGCCTGGGCGACAGAGCGAGACTCCATCTCAAAAAAAAAAAAAAATTATGTTGAGAAAAAAAAAAGAGAAAATTGTATCAAGAAAGAAAAAAATGTTTTTTGATCTTTCTTTAATCAGAGCAGCAGCCTTTCAAACAAGATGTTTGTTCATCTTGGAACTGCCATTGAGAAGCCAAACAGCTCATGAGGGCTGTCTCTATCAGGCACTGTAGAATCTAGTAGCTCCTCACATAGTTTAGAATCAGTCCTAGGGAAAAAAGAGGCTCCCTGCCCATGAGTAGCTCCTTCTTGTATCCCGAGTGATATGGTTTGGCTGTGTCCCCACCCAAATCTCATCTTTAATTCCCACATGTGGGAGAGAACTGGTAGGAGGTAATTGAATTATGGGGGCAAGTCTTTCCTGTGATATTCTCATGATAGTGAATAAGTCTCATGAGACCTGATGGTTTTAAAATTGGGAGTTTCCCTACACAAGCCCTCTTCTTTGCTGCCATTTTGTTTATTTGTTTGTTTTTGTTTTGCCATGTGAGATGTGCCTTTCACCTTCCTGCATGATTGTGAGGTCTCCCTAGCCACGTGGAACTGTGAGTGCATTTAACCTCTTTCTTTTGTAAATTGCCCAGTCTTGGGCATGTCTTTATCAGCAGTGTGAAAATGGACTAATACACTCAGGTACCAAGATCCTATGTAAGCTATTTTCATTTATCATGAAACTCTTTGCACAGCATTACTTCCATTAGCATAGGAGTAGCTTCAGTTAACATTCCATAGCAAGGCAGTAGATGCCCTTCAAGTGGAAATTCTCTAGTCCAGTCATTGTTATTGGGAAGTACTCACAGTCTTTTGCCATAAGCCCCAATTAATGCTCCACAAAAGGCTATGTAAAGTGGAGGATTTGTCCTGACTAGCACTCCAGCTTTTACCCTACAGTTTGTGGGCTCAGGCAATCTTACTAGTTCCCATTTAGCATGTCCAATTAATATTTCTCAAAGAGCAGATTTAAATGCTTTCAATTTTAGAGTACTAGATAGGGGAAACATCCGCCAGTTAGATACAATACCTATTTTCATAAGACATTTAGGTAGAGTCACAACTACCTTACGTAAAGTCTGCTTAAACATGTCAAATTTCATAATTCTATTAACTTGTACATTTTTTGTTTGTTTGTTTTTGTTTTGTTTTGTTTTGAGATGGAGTCTCACTCTGTCACCCAGGCTGGAGTTCAGTGGTGCGATCTCAGCTCACTGCAACCTCCACCTCCTGGGTTCACGCCATTCTCCTGCCTCAGCCTCCCAAGTAGCTGGGATTACAGGCGCCTGCCACAGCGCCCGGCTAATTTTTATATTTTTAGTAGAGATGGGGCTTCACCATGTTTGCCAGGCTGGTCTCAAACTCCTGAGGTGGGTGATACCCACCTCAGCCTCCCAAAGTGCTGGGATTATAGGAGTGAGCCACCGTGCCCGGCCAACTTGTATGTTTTTTATGTTCAGAACTTAAAAGGTCCCAGGAGCTTTTCTTTTCTACCCCCAGACCATATTACCTCTTCTGGTGAAAAAGGGTTTCATTTCCCAGCAAAGAGTTGAGCCAAGGTATTCAGACTCTTTTGTCAATTTTTATCTTAATTTGCGTCAGCGTTGCCCCAGGCAATGTTAAATTTCTCTTGATAACCTTTGCCTTCTGATTTTTTTTTCTTAGTTTTCCAATCTGGGGCAAATAGTGAATAACCATCCAAAAATTTCTATCACCCTTCTGGGGCAAGCATTTTGACTCCCTTTTTTTCTTGACCTTTTTTTTGTTGTTGTTAATTACCCCAATGTTTTATTAAGCATCTGTAAGGCCCATGAGGGATGCAAATTAGATAAGGCTTCTCAAACAGTCATATGATTCTGTGAAAGAGGTGCCCATGTAAAAGGGGCCCCCTGAACCCCAAAATATACCATGACCTGAGTTATAGGCATATTCAGTGGGAGAATATCTGATGTAGGCAATAATTCAGAGATCCTAAGTGTATTAGTCTTCTCCAGAGGGGCAGAACCAATGGGATTTATTTACATATAAAATGAGTTTATTAGGGAGAATTGACTCAAAAGATTACAAGGTGAAGCCCCACGATAGGCTGTCTGCAAGCTAGGGAAAGAGAGAAGCTGGTAGCGTGACTCAGTCCAAGTCCAAAAGCCTCAAAGCCAGTGAAGCCAGTAGTGAAGCCCTCAGTCAGAGGCTGAAGGCCCAAGAACCACTGGGAGGCTGCTGGTGCAAGTCCCAGAGTCCAAAGGCAGAAGAACCTGGAGTCTGATTTCCAAGGACATGAGAGGAAGATAGCATTCTGCACGGGAAGAGAGAGAGCTCGGAGAATCAGCAAACTGCTTATTTTTTCTTCCCCCTGCTTTTTTCTAGCCATACTAGCAGTTAATTGGATGGTAACCATAGACAGTGAGAATGGGTCTTCTCTCTCAGTCCACTGAATCAAATGTCAGTCTCCTCTGGGAACACCCTCAGAGGCATATCCAGAAATAACACTTTACCAGCCACCTAGACATCTTTCAATCTGAGTCAAGTAGACACCTACTATTAACCATCATAGTAGGCTTTATTTACTGAAGGGACACACATTTTATGGTTTGTTTTTCCTCAAAGAAAAAGGGAGTATATTTGCATGCAAGAAGGATAATGAGCCAAATATTTTGAACTGGAAGGATGAACTGGTAGGTTTCACTCCCGTCCGTGTGAAGAGACCACCAAACAGGCTTTGTGTGAGCAACAAGGCTGTTTATTTCACCTGGGTGCAGGTGGGCTGAGTCTGAAAAGAGAGCCAGTGAAGGGAGATAGGGGTGGGGCCATTTTATAGGACTTGAGTAGGTAAAGGAAAAAGGGGGGTTGTTCTCTGGCGGGCAGGAGTGGGGGTCACAAGGTGCTCAGTAGGGGAGCTTTTGAGCCAGGATGAGCCAGGAGAAGGAATTTCACAAGATAATGTCATCAGTTAAGGCAGGAACAGGCCATTTTCACTTCTTTTGTGGTGGAATGTCATCAATTAAGGCAGGAACCAGCCATCTGGATGTGTACGTGCAGGTCACAGGGAAAATGATGGCTTAGCTTGGGCTCAGAGGCCTGACAGTAGACATTTATGCTGCTTGACAAATATGTCAATTCTTTTTTCCTTTCGGGTATATATCCACTTCAAATAAGATGTGGCCTTGCTTTGGATAATTCTGGCCTACCATGGCTAAAACATAGTTCCACTGCATAATACCATGCCTGATGCACACACACACCCCTACACACACTCACACATGTACTTAATAAATGTTTGTTGACTGAATTAGCAAAATAATGAATTTGAGAGTTGACTCTCTATATTTGTGCCCGTTTAGAATGTTAGGGGGTGGCAAATCCATACAGGTCTGCAGCAACCTCCGTTCTTACCTCCTCAGAAAAAGAATTCCACTGAGTGGCATAAGGCAGAAAAAGAGACCGAGGCAAGTTTGAGAGTAAGAGTGGAAGTTTATTAAAAAGCTTTAGAGCAGGAAAGAAAGGAAAGTGCACTTGGAAGGGACCCAACCGGGTGACTTGAAGGACAGGTGCCCTGTTTCACCTTGACCCTAAGTTGATCCTAAGACTTTATATTCTGGCCCACTTCCGGCATCTTGAGCCCCTTTCCCTTCATTCTTCTTTAAGGGTGAGCTGCCCGCATGCACAGTGGCCTCCTTATACTTGGGAGGTGAGCATGTGCAGCGTGTTTAGGAAGTTGTATGCATGCCCACCTGAAGCTTTCTTCCTTTGCCAGTGGAATGCCCCCGGAAGGTCATGCTCTGCCATTTTGTTTCTTAATGCACATGCCCAGGCTCACTCCCCCAATTCCTGAAATGTTATTGGAAGCTGGTTACAAATTTCAAGTGTTTTTACCTTTTTGGGAGACTGCCTCTCCCTGGTGCCTGTGATCAATTATCACTTTAGTTTGACAACTGTGGACCATCAGGAGATTACCTCTCCCTGGCACTAGTTGCCAGTTATGATTTTTAGAGAGGCAGTGTGATAACTGCCAAACCATCACCTGATGGTCACCTGACATTCCTGGTGGGTAGGTTGGGGGAGCCCTATCCTGCCCCACTCATGCCTGGCTGGTTACCTACTGTAACAAGAACACAGAAGATAATATTCACTTTGTGACTCAAACTCATAACAAAATCAGAGTCCCTTCTAGTGCAATCTATATCTTTATCTCTCTCAGTCCCTTCTAGTTTAACCTATATCTATGTCATGGTTTGATCCTTGGAAAGGCTCTAGTCAAATAATATTGGTTGCCAACTGCAATGTTTTTAAATGGTTGTAAACTTTTTTTCCTTTTTTTCATTAATTCCATTTGTGAATTAAAATTATTTGTGGGCCGGGCACTGTGGCTCATGCCTGTAATCACTTTGGGAGGCTGAGGCAGGCAGATCACTTGAGGCCAGGAGACTAAGACCAGCCTGGCCAGCACGGCAAAACTCCATCTCTACTAAAAAAACACAAAAATTAGCCAGGTATAGTGGTGCATGCCTGTAGTCCCAGCTACTCTGGAGGCCGAGGCACTAGAGTCGCTTGAACCTGAGAAGTGGAGGTTGCAGTGAGCCGAGATCGTGCCACTGCACTCCAGCCTGGTGACAGAGTGAGACTGTGTCTCAAAAAATAAAAATAAAAATAAAAATAAATAAGTATTTGTGAAACCATCGTGCATTCATTTCTTCAAAAAACATTTATTGGGAGCCCATTATATGCTAGGTAGGCATTGTTCAAAGAACTGGAGTATATAGCAATGAACAAGACAAAATCTTTGCTTTCAATGAGTTTCTATTCTAGAGGTAGGGGAAAACAACAATATAAAAGGAAAATATACATGATTAAAAATTGTCTTAAGGCAAGGTAGCTAGGGCAATGACAAAGAATAATAAAATGGACTTATTTTTTTCTGGCTAATACAAAAGAGAATTTATTGTTCTTAGAACTGAAAAACAAATCAAGGGGTGGGTCTTATCTTAGGCATGTTTTGACATAGGGCTTAAATGATGACTAACACTTGTATTGTACATGCCAAATGGTGGGTGCTCTCCACAGAATTTAACATGACTCACCTGATCCTCATTATCAACTCCATGAGTAGGTATTATGACAATTCTGACTTCACAGATGAGGAAACTGAGGCACAGAGACTAACGTCTAAAGTGACTACATTAGTAAATAACAAAACAATTCAAACCCAAGCCATCTGGCAGAAAGGACCTGATTTAAATGGAATGTCGGCAAGGAGTATTAAGCTAGGCTTTTTTGGAGCAGTGACTTCTTGCTAAGAGCTGAAGGAAGACTTAGAACTTAGCAAGACAAAGAATGTCAGGAAAAAATATTCCGGGCAGAAAAATCAGTAGTCTTTTACTAGTGAAAATGAAAGTACTAAAGATCTTTTTGTATTTATTTCCTTTCAACAAAAGGAAATTTACATTATCCCTATATTAACATTGACTTTCATTTTGATAGACCTTCTTGAGCAAGAAATGGGTGAAATAATATTCATGGTGTCATAAAATATGCATAAATAATTCTGGGTATTCTGCAGACAGTGTGCGTTAAGCATAAATGTTATGGTTGAGAACCACTGATATAAACAGACTGATTTTTAGAGTTTTACAGTCTTTTCCATATTTGTTTTTGTTGCATTGTAGAGTTAAAATACTTTTTAAAAAAATATTTAGAGCATTCTTAGTGTTGGGCTTCTAAACATTGCTGCCTTTTCTTAGTATTTTAGAATTTATTTATTTATTTATTTATTTTTTGAGATGGAGTCTTGCTCTGTCACCCAGGCTGGAGTGCAGTGGCGCGATCTTGGCTCATTGCAAGCTCTGCCTCCCGAGTTCACGCCATTCTCCTGCCTCAGCCTCCCGAGTAGCTGGGACTACAGGCGCCTGCCACCACGCCCAGCTAATTTTTTGTAGTTTTAGTAGAGATGGGGTTTCACCGTGTTAGCCAGGACGGTCTCGATCTCCTGACCTCGTGATCCACCTGCCTCAGCCTCCCAAAGTGCTGGGATTACAGGCTTGAGCCACCGCACCTGGCTACAATTTATTATTATTACTATTATTATTATTATTATTATTATTTTGAGACTGAGTCTCGCTCTGTTGCCCAGGAATGCAGTAGCGGGAACTTGGCTCACTGCAACCTCTGCCTCCCAGGCTCAAGTGATCCTCCCACCTCAGCATCCCAAGTAGCTGGGACAACAGATGGGTACCACCATGCACAGGAAATATTTGTATTTTTTGTAGAGGTGGGGTTTTGCCATGTTGCCCCAGGCTGGTCTCCCACCCCCGGGCTCAAGCAATTCACCTGCCTCGGCCTCCCAAAGTGCCAGGATTATAGGCATGAGCCACGGTGCCAGGCCCCCTCACTGTAAGGTCCTCCGAGCAGGCTGCACCATGGTCAAGCCATGGTGACCCCTGTGACCCACATGTACACATCCAGAAGGTTTCCTGGAGCCAGAAAGTCTGGGACAACAGGAAAAGCACAAAAGAAGAAAAACAGCTAGTTCCTGTCTTAGCCCATTAGCCAAGCTTGCAACATTTGATCATTGTAACATGCTCTACCCTAACTGATCAATCAACCTCATGACCCCTCCCACCTTGTGATAATGTACCTTGTGACATCCTTCCCCTGCTGGCAAAAAACGGCCCCCATTGTAACTTTCCACTGCTTACCCCTAACCTATAAAACCAGCTCCAATCCCACCATCCTCCGCTGACTCCCTTTTCGGACTCAGCCCACTCCCACCTGGGTGAATAAACAGCCTTGTTGCTCACACTTAGCCGGTTCAGGTTGTCTCTTCAATTAGACGCGCGCGTAACGCTCGTCTTTTTTTTTTTTTTTTAAAAGAGCTAGAGAGGTAGTAGGCTTTTCGGCCTGAGGATGGGGTCCTTGCCAGGGACCTGCCCTCTTCTGCCCAGAATTTCCCTGCCTCCTGTCCCTATCATTATTATTATTATTAATGAGATGGAGTCTTGCTCTGTCACCCAGGCTGGAGTACAGTGGCACAATCTTGGCTCACTGCCACCTCCGCCTCCCAGGTTCAAGCAATTCTCCTGCCTCAGCCTCCCTAGTAGCTGTAATTACAGGTGTGCACCACCACGCCCAGCTAATTTTTGTATTTTTAGTAGAGACAGAGGTTTCACCATGTTGGCCAGGCTGGTCTTGAACTCCTGACCTCAGATGATCTGCCCACCTCGGCCCCCTAAAATTCTGGGATTACAGGCGTGAGCCACCTAGCCTGATCTCATTATTATTTTTTGAGACAGAGTCTCACACTGTTGGCCAGGCTGGAGTTCAGTGGCATGATCTCGAGTCACTGTAACCTCTGCCTCCCAGGCTCAAATGATTCTCCTACCTCAGCCTCCCAAGTAGCTGGGTCTAGAGGTGGGTGTCACCACTCCCAGCTAATATAGTTCCTCAAGACTGCCCATTATTTCACATGCTGATCACAAGTGTAGGCCTCCAGTAACTCTGATTGACTTGCTATAAATTGCAGGTTCCCACCACCCCCTCCTCAGGTTTAATCATTTGCTAGTGCAGCTCACAAAACTCAGGAAAGTGCTTTACTTGCTATTACTCTTTTATTTTATTTTTTTTCAGATGGAGTTTCTCTCTTGTCATCCAGGCTGGAGTGCAATGGCACGATCTCGGCTTACTGCAACCTCTGCCTTCCAGATTCAAGTGATTCTCCTGCCTCAGCCGCCCAACTAGCTGGAATTACAGGCGCCCACCACCATGCCTGGCTAATTTTTGTATTTTTACTAGAGACAGGGGTTTCGCCACATTGGCCAGTCTGGTCTCGAACCCCTGACCTCAGGTGATCCACCCCCTCGGCCTCCCAAAGTGGTGGGATTACAGGCATGAGCCACCACACTTGGCCTACTCATTTATTTTAAAAGAATACACTCGGGCCGGGTGCGGTGGCTCACACCTGTAATCCCAGCACTTTGGGAGGCCAAGGCAGGTGGATCACCTGAGGTCAGGAGTTCAAGACCAGCCTGGCCAACATAATGAAACCCCATCTCTACTAAAAATACAAAAAATTAGCCCGGCATGGTGGTACACACCTGTAATCCCAGCTACTCGGGAGGTGGAGACAGGAGAATTGCTTGAACCCCGGAGGCGGAGGTTGCAGTGAGCCGAGATTGTGCCATTGCACTCCAGCCTGGGTGACAGAGTGAGATTTTTGTCTGGAAAAAAAAAAAAAAAAAAAAAAAGAATGCCACTCAAGAGTATTCAGACAAAAGAGATATACAGGACAAGGTAAGGGGGAAGGGGTGTGGAGCTTCCATGCCCTATTTAGGTGTACCACCTTCCTAGTACCTCCAATGTTCAGCAACTCAGAAGCTCTCCGAACCCTGTCATTTGGGATATTTTTGGTATGCTTCATTACATAGGCATGATTAAGTAAATTATTGGCCATTAGTGATTAACTCAATCTTTAGATCTTCTCCCCTTTCTGGAGTTCAGGGGATGGGGCTGAAAGTTTCAGTCCTCTCATCAGATGGTTATTTCCCTGGCAATTGGCCTTCATCCTGAGGCAGCTTAAGAGGCCCCAGCCATCAGTCATCTTATTAGCATACAAAAAGACACTTATAACTTCAGAGAATGCAAGGGCTTTCAGAGCTGTAAGCCAGGAAGTGGGGATAAAGACCAAATTTATATTTCTTATAATAAGTCACAATATCACAAGTATTTTAAAATTTCTTTGAGTTCTTTTAAGTTTTTATTAGTTGCTATTGTCTTGTTATATGAATAAGAGAAATAAAACGAAATAGTGGTACAGTGTTGGGACGGTGAAAATTTTCTGGGGGTGGTATGGAGAGATAATGGGCGATGTTTCTCAGGGCTGCTTTGAGCGGGACTAGGGGCGGCTTGGGAACTTAGAGTGGGAGAGATTAAGCTGAACGAAGATTTTGTGGTAAGGGGTGATATTGTGGGGTTGTTAGAAGAAACATTTGTCGTGTAGAATTATTGGTGATGGCCTGGATACGGTTTTGTATGGATTGAAAAACTAAACGGAATAAGAGAAGGAGAAACACAGGTATTAAAGGACTAAGAATTGGGAGAACGTAGGACATCTAATTAGAGAGTGCTTAAAGAGGTTCAGCATAGCCTTGCCAGCAAAGATTATTTATTTACTTTAAGAGTTAAGAGTGGCGGTTTGGGGATAGCACCAGGAGGTATCAGCTGTGATGGCTTGGAAAAACAGTGTAAACCGGCAGTGTAAACAAGAGCAGGGCATGTATGTGTAGTTGAGAATGGTGAATAGGAGTATGACTAGACAGAAAACAGTAGGGATGACAAGTTTTTTGGGGCACAGTGTAAGTTGGTCTGGTGTTTGGGATGAGACTGGGGCCTAATAAAAAGGAGCATCTATACAGGACCTTAAATGGGCTGTACTTTGTAGCATTCTGAAGACAGGCCTGACTTCTGAGAAGGGAAAGTGGTAAAAGTATTGTCTAGTCTTTTTTAAGTTGGTGGCTGAGCTTGGTGAGGTGTGTTTTTAAAAGACTTTTAGTCCGTTCTACTTTTCCTGAAGACTGAGGTCTGTAAGGGATATAAAGGTTTCACTGAATACTAAGAGCCTGAAAAAATGCTCGGTTGTTTTGACTAATAAAGGCTGGTCTGTTATCAGACTGTATAGAGGTGGGATGGTTAAACTGAGGAATTGTGTCTGATAGAAGGGAAGAAATGACTGTGGTGGCCTTCTCAGACCTTGTAAGAAAGGCCTCTACTTATCTAGTGAAAGTGTCTACTTAGACTAAGAGGTATTTTAGTTATCTGACTCAGGGCATGTTGAGTAAAGCTAATTTGCCAGTCCTGGGTGTTAGCAAATCTTTGAGCTTGATGTGTAGGGAAGGGAGGGGGCCTGAATAATCCTTGAGAAGTAGTAGAATAGCAGATGGAACACTGAGAAGTTATTTCTTTGAGGATAGATTTCTACGATGGAAAGGAAATGAGAGGTTTTAAGAGGTGGGCTAGTGGCTAGTACTATAGCATAGCCTGCCTTTGCTGGTGTGTGGCGATTAGGCCTGGTGAAACTGCCATCAATAAACTAAGTGTGATCAGGGTGAGGAAAAGGAAAGGAGGAAATATGGGGAAATGGGGTGAACATCAAGTGGATCAGAGAGATGCAGTCATGAGGGTCAGGTGTGGTATCTGGAATAATGTGGGAGGCCGGATTGAAGTCTGGGCCAGGAACAATGGTAATTGTGGGACTTAACAAAGAGTGAGTACAGCTAAAGGAGCTGGGGAGCAGAAAGTATATGCGTCAGGTGTGAGGAAGAAAATAGATTTTGGAAGTTATGAGAAATGTAGAGAGTGAATTGAGTATAGTTTGTGATTTTTAGGGCCTCTAAAAGTATTAAGGTGGCAGCAGCCGCTGCACGGAGACATGATGGCCAGCCTAAAACAGTAAGGTCAAGTTGTTTGGACAAAGGCTACAGGACGCGATCTTGGTCCTTGTGTAAGAATTCTGACTGCATAGCCTTGCACTTCAGCTGTGTGTAATGAAAAGGGTTGGGATGAGTCAGAGAGAGCTAGGGTTGGGGCAGTCTCTAAAGCTGTCTTCAAGAAACAGAGAGGAGTGGGGAAAGGATTTAGGATCTATGGGGTCAGCTAGGTTTCTTTTTGTGAGTTTATATAATCGTTTTGTTAGGATGGCAAAACTAGGTATCTAAAGGCGAAAGTATCTAAAGTATCTAAAGGCGAAAGTATCCTTGCCTAGGAAGGAAAGGAGTTGTTGTTTTGTAAGGGATTGAGGTTTGGGAGATTAGTCGGACACGATCACCAGGGAGAGCACATGTGTTTTTACGAGAATTATGCCGAGATAGGTAACAGATGAGGAAGAAATTTGGGCTTGACTGAAGTAATGGGGGCTGTCTGTGAAGCTTTGCGGCAGTACAGCCTAGGTAATTTGCTGAGCCTGATGGGTGTCAGGGTCAGTCTAAGTGAAAGCGAAGAGAGGCTGGGATGAAGGGTGCAAAGGAATAATAAAGAAAGCATGTTTGAGATCTAGAACAGAATAATGGATTGTGGAGGGAGGTATTGAGGATATGAGAGTATATGGGTTTGGCACTACGGGGTGGATAGGCAAAACAATTTGGTTGATAAGGCGCAGATCTTGAACTAACCTGTAAGTCTTGTCTGGTTTTAGGACAGGTAAAATGGGGGAATTGTAAGGAGAGTTTATAGGCTTTAAAAGGCCATGCTGTAACAGGCGAGTGATAACAGGCTTTAATCTTTTTAAAGCATGCTGTGGGATGGGATATTGGCATTGAGTGAGGTAAGGGTGATTAGGTTTTAATGAGATGTTAAGGGGTGCATGATCGTTCACTAAGGAGGGAGTAGAGGTATCTTATTCTTGTGGGTTAAGGTGGGGGGATACAAGAGGAGGATGCAAAGGAGGCTTTGGATTGGGAAGAAGGGCGGCAATGAGATGTAGCTGTAGTCTAGGAATAGTCAGGGAAGCAGATAATTTAGTTAAAGTGTCTTGGCCTAATAAGGGAACTGGGCAGGTGGGGATAACTAAAAAGGGGTGCTTAAAAGAGTATTGTCTAAGTTGGCACCAGAGTTGGGGAGTTTTAAGAGGTTTAGAAGCCTGGCTGTCAATACCCACAACAGTTATGGAGGCAAGGGAAACAGGCCCTTGAACAGAAGGTAATGTGGAGTGGGTAGCCTCCATATTGATTAAGAAGGGGACGGACTTACCTTCCACTGTGAGAGTTACTTAAAGCTTGGCGTCTGTGATGGTCTACAGGGCTTCTGAGGCGATCGGGCAGCATCAGTCTTCAGCCGCTAAGCCGAGAAGATCTGGGAAGGAGTCAGTCAGAGAGCCTTGGGCCAGAGTTCCAGGGGCTCTGGGAGTGGCTGCCAGGTGAGTTGAACAGTCCGATTTCTAGTGGGGTCCTGCACAGATGGCACACAGCTTAGGAGGAATCCTGGGCTGCGGGCATTCCTTGGCCTGGTGGCCAGATTTCTGGCACTTGTAGCAAGCTCCTGGGGGAGGCGGTTCTGGAGGAATGCCTGGCCACTGCGGTTTAGGCGTTTGGAAGTTCTTGTGTGCTGGAGATGTGGCTGCGGTTTGATTCACAGTGGAGGCAAGGAATTGCAACTTAGAAATACATTGCTACTTGGCTGCCTCTACTTTATTATTGTACACTTTGAAGGCGAGGTTAATTAAGTCCTGTTGTGGGGTTTGAGGGCCAGAATTTAATTTTTGGAGTTTTATTTAATGTTGGGAGCAGATTGGGTAATAAAACATATTGGGAATAATACGGCCTTTTGACCTTTTAGGGTCTAGGGCTGTAAAGCATCTCAGGGTTGCTGCTAAATGAGCCATGAACTGGGCTGGATTTTTGTATTTGATGAAAAAGAGCCTAAACGCTATCTGATTTGGGATAAAGGAAAAGGAGCATTAACCTTGACTATGCCTTTAGCTCCAGCCACCTTTTTAAGAGGAAATTGCTGGGCAGGTGGGGGAGGGCTAGTCACAGAAGGAAACTGTAAGCCGGACCGGGTGTGAGGAGGGGAGGTGATACAAGGATCATAGGGTGGAGGAGCAGAGGCTGAGGAAGAATTGGGGCCTAGCTTGGCCTGGCAAGGAGGAGAGAGGTCAGATAGGTCTGTAGAAAGGGAAGATTAGAAAGACTTAGCGACGCTTGGAGTTGGGACTGAGGGGACAGGCGGGAGGGAAAGAAGGAAGATTTGGGACGAGTTGCATTGGGAACAGAGAGTAGGGAGGGCCTGATGTGTAAAAGAATGCCTGGACGTCAGGCACCTCAGACCATTTGCCTATTTTATGACAAGAATTATTTAGATCTTGTAGGATGGAAAAATTGAAAGTGCCATTTTCTGGCTATTTGGAACTACTGTCGAGTTTGTATTGGGGTCAAGCGGCATTGCAGAAGAAAATAAGATGCTTAGATTTTAGGTCAGGTGAGAGTTGAAGAGGTTTTAAGTTCTTAAGAACACAGGCTAAGGGAGAAGAAGGAGGAATGGAAGGTGGAAGCTTGCCTGTAGTGAAGGAGGCAAGCCCAGAGAAAAGAGAGTCGAGACACGGAGAAGGGGTGGGGGATTCTTGCCTTCCAGAAAAGCAGAGAAAGGGGTTGGGGTGCAGAGATATGAGGTTGGGGCAAGGAAATAAGGGATCAGGGCATAGAGATAAGAGGTCAGGGTTCTTGCCTCTCCTCCAGAAAAGCGGGACTTGCCACTAAGGGTGAAGGAGAAGGGGTTGAGGGGTTCTTGCCTTTCCTTTAGAAAAGCGGGACTTGCCACTAAGGGTGAAGGAGAAGGGGTTGAGGGGTTCTTGCCTTTCCTTTAGAAAAGCGGGACTTGCCGCTAAGGGTGAAGTACCAAGGCAGGTGTCCTTGCGTGGTCTGACACCGCTGAAACCTGGGTGAATAATCAGAGTGGTGTCCCTGCAATGATTAAACACCAAGGGAAGGCTGCCTTCCCTAGTCCGTGACTGGCGCCAGAGTTTTGGGTCCATGGATAAAACGTGTCTCCTTTGTCTCTACTAGAAAATGAAAGGAATTGAAATTAAGAGAAGGGAGAGATTGAAGTGTGGCGCCAAGATTGAAAGGAGAAAAAGGTTGAGGGACAGTGAGGGAGATTGGAGAAGAGAGTAAAAAGAGGCCACTTACCGGATTTTAAATTGGTGAGATGTTTCTTGGGCTGGTCGGTCTGAGGACCTGAGGTCATAGGTGGATCTTTCTCATGGAGCAAAGAGCAGGAGGACAGGGGATTGATCTCCTAAGGGAGGTCCCCCGATCCGAGTCACGGCACCAAATTTCACTCGCGTCCGTGTGAAGAGACCACCAAACAGGCTTTGTGTGAGCAATAAAACTGTTTATTTCACCTGGGTGCAGGCGGGCTGAGTCTGAAAAGAGAGTCAGTGAAGGGAGACAGGGGTGGGGCCATTTTATAGGATTTGAGTAGGTAAAGGAAAAAGGGGGGTTGTTCTCTGGCGGGCAGGAGTGGGGGTCACAAGGTGCTCAGTAGGGGAGCTTTTGAGCCAGGATGAGCCAGGAGAAGGAATTTCACAAGATAATGTCATCAGTTAAGGCAGGAACAGGCCATTTTCACTTCTTTTGTGGTGGAATGTCATCAATTAAGGCAGGAACCAGCCATCTGGATGTGTACGTGCAGGTCACAGGGGATATGATGGCTTAGCTTGGGCTCAGAGGCTTGACAGCTATGTCCTAGATCTTGGAATGTTTTCATGTTGATTTTATTGCACAAGCTGATAGTTTTTCCTGATTAGATCTCTGATAATGCATTTTAAATCATTTAATAACATTTTACACCTTTAGACATTTTAAAACAAAGGGTTTAGACATTTTTAAACTGTTACCGTTAACTCAGATTGATTCAATTGAGAGTCAGAAGAAAGTGAGCCATATATCAAGCAAAACAATCATTACCATTGAATCAAAAACAACCCAGTTACAACAGGTGCATTAGCTCTACAATTGCTCTTGAAATAAATAACTTACTGCATTATTTTCAAATATATCTATGGCCTAAATGTGGAAAAATGTAATTTCCAGAAAACAGAAAAACAACTCAGCAAAGATCCCATTTCAACTACCAAGGCTTATCCCCCATGCTTACATGCTTATTTTGCGTATTAAGGAGATTTTCACTAAGCTTACTTGATAGCTAAAGTTCTCCAAACAAAATGAAATGCTAGATTGAATTAACAATAGATTATTTCTTCTTAATTAACAGTACAAATAGAGTATGTCTTCTTCTGACTAAAGTTAATAAAGACAAGATGACTCATATTAAAGAAAACAATGGTACTAAATATTAAACACTTATTTTATTTCTCTCAACCTCCAATCACGAGCCCCCAGTTAAATGCATTAAGGAATTTTACTTATTTATTTATTTATTTTGAGACAGAGTCTCGCTCTGTTCCCAGGCTGGAGTGCAGTGGTGCGATCTCGGCTCACTGCAAGCTCCACCTCCCGGGTTCACGCCATCCTCCTGCCTCAGTAGCTGGGACTACAGGCACCTGTCACCACGCCCGGCTAATTTTTTGTATTTTTAGTAGAGACAGGGTTTCACCGTGTTAGCCAGGATGGTCTTGATCTCCTGACCTCGTGCTCCACCTGCCTCAGCCTCCCAAAGTGCTGGGATTACAGGCGTGAGCCACCACACCTGGCCCACATTAAGGAATTTTAAGGGCATCAAACTTATTTCACCAGGGTAGATAAATAAGATATATTTATAATCTCAGGTATCAAAGACTATAGCCAAATATTTTTATAATAATAAGCTCAGATAGACTTGGAAATTGATGTGATAGTCTCAGAAAAAAAAAAAATTATGGGGCCAAGGAAAAGCTTCCCCTCTGCCTTTTGAAGGGTAGCTGAAAATAAACAGATTAATAGGAAAAAAATGTCATACTAAATTAACTTAACATGCATAGCATGGAGAAATTGCAAGAGAATGATTACCGAATAACCCAGTGTGGTACAGTTGCTTGTATACCTTTCATAGAAGAGAGGGGAAATGGGGAACGTAGGCAATTCTTTTGAGGAGTAGTAAATAGTTATTAAAGAGAATGAATAGAGCCAGGATACAGAAATTTACTTGTAAATGGTTCTGCTTAGAATTTGAATGAGCCAGAGAGGCAGACATTATCTTGCAGAAAAAGTCAGTTCTTGTGGTTGCATTCCTCAGTCTTCCTTCTTAAGATAGATAATGAGATGTGAGCAAGAGGAAGGCAATTGTGGTTTTTTTTTTTCTTTGAAGGGTCCAGTTTTAAGGCAGATGAGGGAATATCAGAGTAAAGCCTCATTCTGTGCTTTGGGGGAGACAGAAGGCTGAGAAACAGGAGGTTGGGGAGGGAGTGGTCAGAGATACCTCAAGGCTTCCTCAGTTCAGCATATTAAGTGCCATATTTTAGGATATCATTTTCTGAGCCTCAACACAGTTTAGAAATAATTGGAAACTTATAACACTCCTACCATTAAGATTTTGGGCCTAATTTCCCTTTCATTGACTGACATAACTAATAGAAGCTGGCAGAAGTGAAATTCTGGGATTTTTCAGCTTTTATTTTTTAAGATGTGTTTTCCTGTCCCTTTTTCTTTTCCTTCCACAATTCCTATGATGCAACGGATTGTTCTCTTGGTGGCATCCTGTTTAGGCTTTCTCTATAACTTTTTTAGTTCATTCATTTTATTTATTATCTCTAGGATTTTTGTCTGGTGGTTTTTTATTTCTACTTCTTTGTCAAACTTCATGTACTATTTTCCAAATTTCAATAAATTTTTATCCGTATATTTTTGTAGTTCACTGTACTTCTTTATGTGTATCAATCTGAATTTTTTTTATCATTTTATAGATCTCCATTTTTTTGGAGTCTATGATTAGAGATTTATTTGTATCTTTTGGAGGTGTCATGATTCCTTGATTCTTCATAATCTCAGTGTCCTTGCATCCTTGTTTGTGTATTTGAGGAGTCAGCCCCCTCTTCTGGCCCTTATAGGTAGTCTTTGGCAGAGATAGGCCTTCACTGTTTAGTCTAGCCTGTCATTCTAGAACAAACTGATTTTTTCCATGCAGTTGGCTGGGCCACTGCCTTTACTCTGATGTCAAATGGGGCTGCTGGATGGGCTCCACTGTCCAGTAGGACCACTGGCTGGGCTCTGTTATCAGGTGGAGATACTAGCTGGGTATAGCAATGTCTTCTACTGAGGCTGGTCATAACATGTATTTCCTGTCTGGGCAATTCCACTATTTGGGATCTACAGTTGGGCAGGACTGCAGGCTAGGCTCCAAGATTAAGTAGAGATGCTGTTTGAGATGTGTGAGACCAAGGGCTATGCCCCTTAGAACTGCCGCATGATTGAAGATTGCCTCCCTGTCAGTGTGGAGCCATGGGGTGGGCTTTTGGCTGAGGCAAGTGGCTGTTTGACCTCCCTAGTCAAGCTGGTCCAGCCCCCTTGCCTCTTCAGAATGCATGGAGCTGGAAGTCTCCCTTCCGGGACAGGGTTGTTGAGTGAACTTTTTGGCTAAATGAATCTGCTGCTTGACTTCCCAGGTCAAATTGATCTAACGTTTTTCTTTCCCCAAAATGTGCAGAAGTAGGAGTCTTCCTTCCTGGGCAAGGTCATTGGTTGGGCTCATTGGCTGAGTGGAGCTGCTGCTTGACTTTGCAGGTCAAGCCAGCCTAGTCCTTTAAATTCTCCAAAATGAACAGAGGTGGGAGTCTCTTTGCCTGGGTGGGGTCATTAGGGTAGGCTCTGAGGCTGGGTATGGAGACTAGTAATCTAGGTACTCAAACTAGGTTAAACTTCCCACTGTGCTTCTGAAGGCAACCAAACCGGCTCAGCTTTGCAGGTGGGCTATGAGGTTGGCTAGTGTCTACGATCTGGTGCCACAGTTGGCAGGAACATGAAGGCACTACCAAGATTTGTGTGCTGGTCACGATCTCTGGCTCTTTTCTCTGTTTCTACCTGATCTTGGGTGGTTTAAGTGTGCTGTTTGCCCTAGTGTTTTCAGTGAGGTGAGACAAGTCAGCTTCCTGGGAAGCATATCAAAGTGCTATGGATGCTAGATGATTGCCTCCCATTCTGTTTTCCCCTGTATAAACTGTGGGCCCAGGGAAATCCTCTCTGTCCAACACTGTACTGACTTGAGGTTGTGGAGGGGCAGGGCATCGAGGTCAGAGTAAGATCATTCTTTCTATCTTTTGCATTTGGCTTTTATTCTGTTCTGTGGACCACATGGGTTTCTCAGGCTTGCTTTCATGTATTGAGTTTTCAAAAGGATGCTCTAGTCTTTGGATAGTTGATAACTGAACTTTCTGTGAGGAGGAGTGGATCTTGAGACTTCCTTACAGGGGTGAGGATTATGGTGTGAGAATTTCTCCAGTTTTCCTACTGGTTTCAATGTGGGTGGTTTTGCACTCACTCACAGTGCAGGAGCCTCTCAACTATCTTCTGCATTTCCCACAAAGAGAATTGATCTGTGTATTACTGTTGAATCATTGTATCCTTGGGGCAAGAAGAGTCTAGGGCTTTTTTTTCATCATCTTGTCGAGGGCACTCCTAGGAACACCTACTGTTGAAGGCCTGCTTTTCTACTTACGTAAGAAATCTGCTTATTTATGGTTACACTGCTGTAAATATCATGTGAAGATGCATTTGAACCACAGAAGAGAGACTCCTACCAGAGTGCAGTCTTCTAGATGTCACTGCCAAGGCATCAGGCAAGTGAACGAAGCTGTCTTGGATCCTCCAGACTTGCTCAGCCATCAGTTGAATGCCACTGAATGGCCCCAATTGACACCATGTGTAGTAGATAATTCACTCAGTTAAGCACTTGAGAATTCCTAACCTAAAAAAAAACCTTAGCTATAAGAAAGGGTTATTCTTTAGCCACCATGTTTTGGGGTAGTTTGTGTCAACAACAGCAGACAGAGGCTGAGACTTTACACTACTTATAAACTGACAGGATGAGAGAAGACCTGGGTCAGAGACAAAGGACTTTGTGACTCACAGAAAAAGGAGTCCTCAGAGCTTCATATTGATTCATACAGGATCTCCATGCCACCCATGTCCCACTGTGGCAACCCAAAGGGCCCACGGTAGATGCCTATATATGCAGTGGATTTTTTTTTTTCCAGGAGAGTAATACTGAGCTTTGAAATGTCAACACTTTTATAGAAAGCAGAAGTGAGCCTGCTCTTTGTTTGGAAGGAGATGATTCCTCATCCTTAGAGTTTCTTTGTGCAAATGCAGCCCCAAGAAATGGTCCAGGTAGAGAGTGATGAAAGCTTTGCAATTTTATATACCCAGTGAGAATGTGCATAGACGGACATGGTGGATTTTTTTCCCCAACAGATTATTAAAACAGCATGCCTCATTTCCAGTTAAACATTTATCATTGTGTAACAAGAGCATCACCTGCTCCCTGGGTAATGAGAAGTAAATTAAGTACAGTTATTTGTGTGGAATCTCATAGGAAAAATAAATATTGCATGATAAAGATTTCTATTTGTTTGCAAAATTTTTGGTCTCATGTTTAAATAAACCAAAACACCCTTCTCATTCATGGCGGGCTTCATTTTTGCTTCCCTTTTCCTCCTGTTAACATTTATACTAAACTAGTGCTCTTTAATATGCTCTTAGTTTCATAATGGGGTTAATGGAGTGTGTGAATGCCCTGAAATTGTGCATAAAATATTATGTATATCCATCTATACATTTCTTTCCTGGGAGAGATAATACATAGTTCTTATCAGATTTTCAAAGAAATATTTGATCTAGCAAGGCTAAAAATAGTAAAGATATAGAAGAATTCACTATTTTGTGATTATCCAACCAAGAGATTTATCTTTAAAGCCATAAAAATGCCTCATTCACTATCTGTAATAAAAACAAACTGAATTTCAAATCTTGAACTTTGGTAAAATTAGTAGTAGTATTTTTAAGAGAATACAATCGATGTGTTTTCTCTAGACTATGTTAGGTTGGTGCAAATGTAATTGAGGTTTTTGCCATTGAAAGTAATGGCAAAACAATGTGATTACTTTTGCACCAACTTAATAGCAAACCATTCCAAATTTACCGGATATCATATTTTGTCTTTTCAAAATAATTCTTCATAGAATTAAAATATTTTCCTAATCTTATTCTGCTACTCATGTGTCATTTAGTCACCATTATTTTTCTGAAAATGAACAATTGCATAATTTTCACTTTATTAAATATTCGATGTGGCTCTATGTATGTACCTTATATACTTATTTAGATACGTAAAATTTATTTAGCTAACTCAAATAATTACAGTGATTATTCCAGGAATTAAATGCTGCAAAAGTTAATATGCTTTATTGTCTCAGACTTTGAAAATTTCCTATCTATTTTAGAATGTCTACAGAACGGTACTGCATGAAATTTAAAAGATGCTTTTCTTTTTTCCTACAATCAGAATGGAGATAATTTTAGGTATATAAGAAAGTTCTATGTCCATCAATTTCCTTAACTAAATCTGCTGCAATGCCTTTTATATATTGCACATATATATTATCTCCTATATTTTGATAAAAGAGACGTTTTTGTCACTTATGGAAAGTAGCTTAAACACTTCATGTCTCAGTTGCTCCATCTGTCAAATGGAGATAATAATATCAAGCATATAGTGTCATTTTTAAGACTTTAATGAGTTGTTGGTTAACTATCACTTCTTAACTATTCACTCTTATCCAAGTACATGTAAGAGCTGGAATTCAAGCAGAGCATAGTAGTCCAGCTGAACAAAAGGACAGAGATCCAAATTCAAAATAACTGAAGTCCCTAGAATCTGTGAAGTAGGTCATCAAAGAAAGTGCTGTGAAAAGTGGACTCTGAGTCTATGTGAACATCCCCTGTGCTTCCTTGAGTGAGAGGTAGGCTGAAAATACAAAGGATTAGACTACCTACGGCTTATAGTGTGCCTGCAGTGGGACTGTGAACAAAACACAGTGGTAGTAGAGGTCCTTTGGGGCTGGAGGACTTTGGAGTTCTGGCAGAGTCGGAAAGGAAAGATCTGCTTAACACTATGCTGATACCCCTAATCGAGCTGAGGCATCTAGAAAGGTTGTGCTT
The DNA here is from genome assembly GCF_028885655.2 of Pongo abelii. Taxonomy (NCBI): domain Eukaryota; kingdom Metazoa; phylum Chordata; class Mammalia; order Primates; family Hominidae; genus Pongo; species Pongo abelii. The sequence continues at coordinate 119,929,050 of NC_072008.2, read as the reverse complement.
TAGGAAAGAGGACCATGCTCTTGAGCAGGGATTGGCAAAGTTCTTTTTTTTTTTTTTTTTTATTATACTTTAAGTTTTAGGGTACATGTGCGCAATGTGCAGGTTAGTTACATATGTATACATGTGCCATGTTGGTGTGCTGCACCTATTAACTCGTCATTTAGCATTAGGTATATCTCCTAATGCTATCCCTCCCCCCTCCCCCCACCCCACAACAGTCCCTAGAGTGTGATGTTCCCCTTCCTGTGTCCATGTGTTCTCATTGTTCAATTCCCACCTATGAGTGAGAATATGCGGTGTTTGGTTTTTTGTCCTTGCGATAGTTCACTGAGAATGATGATTTCCAATTTCATCCATGTCCCTACAAAGGACGTGAACTCATCATTTTTTATGGCTGCATAGTATTCCAGTAAAGGGCCGGGTAATAAATACTTTAGGCTTTGTGGGCCACGTATCTCTCTCACTTTTCTTTCTCATCCTCTTTCTTGTTCTCTTCCTGCTACTAGTCCTTCTTTTTAAGAACCATTCAAAAACATAAATTCATTCTTAGCTTAGTAGTATAGAAAAACAGGCTCATGCAGTTTGCTGACCCCTTCTCTGGAGTAAGATTTAACACAGAGTCACATTAAGTAAGCCTACAACCACGGCCTTAGAAAATCCTAGGTGAGAAGAGTTTGGAGGTTGAATTTTTTCATGTTTTGGGGGCTTTGAGAACACTTCAGATTTTTCACAAATCTGTCTTAACACAATGAAAATACCAAGCCTATCCAAATTCCTGGTAATTAGACAGTAATTGAACTGCTTACCAGATTAAAAAAAAAATCAACACTCTTCAGAGGAAGATAGAAGAATCCAAAATCATTACAACATGTGAGTCAAAAGGTCAATATACTATTAAAAATACTAGACAATGGAACAGAAAAATATGACCCATTGTGAAGCAAAAAGCAGTCAGTAATAAACAATTGTAAAGTGGTCCAGATGTTGGATTAAGTAGAGAAAGATTTTAAATAGTCATTAAAAATATGTCCCAAGTACCAAAGAAAAGGTGATTCAAATAATTAAAAGAAAAATTTGAAGGCTGGGTGTGGTGGCTCACAACTGTAATCCCAGCACTTTGGGGGCCAAAGCAGGCAGATCACCTGAGGTCAGGAGTTTGACACCAGCCTGACCAACATGGAGAAACCCCATCTCTACTAAAAATACAAAATTAGCTGGGTTTGGTGGCACATGCCTGTAATCCCAGCTACTCGGGAGGCTGAGGCAGGAGAATCGCTTGAACCTGGGAGGCGGAGGTTGCAGTGAGCCAAGAACGCACCATTGCACTCCAGCCTGGGCAATAAGAGTGAAACTCCGCCTCAAAAAAAAAAAAAAATTATTACTAATGAGTGAAATAGATAAGAAATTATTATTATTATTACTGCCACTAGTAATGAGTGGAAAGTGGTACATATTTTGGTTTTGATTTGCATTTCCCTAATTAATAATGTTCATTATCTTATCATGTGCTTGTTGGTCATTTATATATCTTCTTTGGAGAAATGGCTATTCAAGTTCTTTGCACATTTATTAATTAGGTCGTTTGCCTTTTGGGGGAGTTTATATGTTTATGTTTAGATCCAGGAATCCATCAAGACAAGATTTTTTTTTTTCATGAAGAAAGTAGTTTTGAGAGAAAACAAAGAGGTAGATTTGGGACCCACTTGGAAAAGATCTTGCTTATCAGAGATCAGGAAAGCGCCTGTATGGTCTGGGAGCGGTAGTGAGATTAGAAATGACTGTAATGTAGGGCAGCAGTACAAGACTGAGTGATACTGCATGCTACTGAGCTTAGAGGGAAAAGTGGGAAAAAAACAAATTGCAACAGCACCATCAACCCCTCTCACAATTGCTCACTTCTATCAAAAAGGTCAATCTCATTCATGCCTTGTCTGTAAACTTGCTGCTTGCTATGCTTGAAATTATACTCCTTTCCCACCCTGATCCGGGCTTATTTGGGCATACATACTAAGAAAAGTATATATGTAAATTGACTAGCAGAGTGCTTAACATAATTAGGCCCTGACATGGTTTGGATGTTTTGTCCCCTCCAAATCTCATGTTGAAATGTGACCTCCAATGTTAGAGGTGGACTTAGTGGGAAGTGTTTGTGTCATGGGGGCGAATCCCTCATGAATGGCTTGGTATTCTAATGGTATACTAATTGGTATTGAGTGAGTTCTCATTCTATTAGTTCACAAGAGATCTGGTTGTTTAAAGGAGCCTGGCACCTTCTCCCTTTCTCTGTTTCTCTCTCTCTTGCCATGTGACATGCCTGCTTCCCTTCTGCCTTCTGTCATGACTGGAAGCTTCCTGAGGCCCTCACCAGGAGCACAGACCAGCACCACGCTTCCTCTACAGCCTGCAGAACCATGAGCAAAAGTAAACCTCTTTTCTTTATAAATTACCCACTCTCAGGTACTTCTTTAAGGCAATGCAAGAACAGACTAACAGGCCCTCAATAAGGATAAACAGGAAATATCATAATGATAAATGGATAATTAATCAGGAAGAGGTACAATTCTAAGTATGTATGAACCTGTATCACAGAACTTCAAAATTCATGAAGTAAAAATCAACAGAAATAAAAGGAGAAATAGAGAAATATAAAAAATACAGTTGGAGATTTGTACATATCTCTCTTTAACTGAAAGAACAAGTGGAAACAAATTTCACTAATGATGTAAGATCTGTGCAATGCTATTAACCAACTTGATGTAATTGATATTCATGGGGCAGTATAACCAAAACTCAGAATACACATTTTTATTCTCAAGTGCACATAGATTTTCCACCAGGACCAAATTCTGAGCCAAAAGACAACATATTTCATATACTGAATTTTTTCAATTTAAAATTATCTTTATCTCATCACTTCTTTTCAACATAGTACTGGAAGTCCTAGCCAGAGCAATTAGACAAGAGAAAGAATTAAATGGCATGCTAACAGAAAAGGAAGAATTGAAATTGTTTCTTTTTGCTGATGACATGATGTCATCATCCATCATGTATGGATACATTTTACAAACATTTGTGTGTGCAATATAATTCACAGTTAAAAAAATGTCTAGACCAGTTTCAAACTTCTGTCTCATATCTAATTTCATAGAGCTCCAAGGCCTAGAGTGGAGACAGGGCCTCCTGTCTCTGCTAGTAGCCTATATCCTTTTTCTTCTCAGTTTTTGCTTTTTCTTTCCTACTGACTACAAGAAGGTTTTGGGGAGGGGGCATGAGAGGAGACTGTCTCTTTAATTAACTGACAGCATTTTTGCAGACTTCTTGGTGTTGTCTTAGTTCATTTAGACTGCAATAACATCATACCACAGACCAGATGAGATGAAGGTGCCAGCGTGATCAGGTTCTGATGAGTGCCCTCTTTTAGGTTGCAGACTGCCTTCTTGCTGTGTCCTCACATGGGGGAAGGGGAAAAAGAATTCTCTGAAGTTTCTTTTTTTTTTTTTTTGGAGACGGAGTCTCTCTCTGTCACCCAGGCTGCAGTGCAGTGGTGGGATCTTGGCTCAATGCAACCTCCGCCTCTCCCAAGTAGCTGAGATTACAGGTGCCCACCACCAGGCCTGGCTAATTTTTGTATCTTTCTTAGTGGAGATGGGGCTTCACTACATTGGCCAGGCTGGTCTTAAACTCCCGACGTCAAGTGATCCACCCACCTCAGCTTCCCAAAGTATTGGGATTACAGGCGTGAGCCACTGCACCCAGCCTGAGGTTTCTTTTAGAAGGGCACAAGGTTAAAATGTCAACATGAATTTTAGCAATTGTTGTTGCTGATTTTCTGACTATCAAACACTGGCTTTCTATGCCCTCTGTGTAATAGACACCCAAATGCTGACTCTTTTATGGAGTGCACATATGAGTATTTTTGAGGACTCTTGGGATTTCCCCACTGCACAGTTATCAACCACTTGTATCGCCTATTAAATTCTTCATACAGCAGTTCACTGAGGAACCCGCACCAGCTTCTGTCCTTGATAACCACTTAAACTATAGATACTCAGGTGTTATTTCTGTGTTGAGCTGTAGGAAGTACAGGCTGCTCCACTTCCATCTCTTCTTTAATTTCTTCCTTCTTCCTTTAAGTCTCTCTTTATTTTCCTGATCAGATAGGTATAGTGTGGGAAACAAAGTTTATGGGAGGCCATTGTTTTGGACTAGCCTCCTGTGCTAGGTCCCAGTCAGACCAGACCAAACCAGAATGGAGTCACTTGTGCTAAGTGCTAATCAAACTGAACTTTGAAACGGGCCAGTTTTTCTGAAAAATGAGAGTCTAGTCAACTAGTCAACCAGAGTCAACATAATAAGAAAGTCGCCTCTATTTTAACCTGTAAAGACAGTAACTTCGAAAGGACCAACTCACTTTTTGTTCTGTTTCTGCCTCTTCAGCCCTTTTCTGCCGATAAAGCCAACCTCCTCTGCTTAGCTCATTGGAGCACTCATTCTATTTTATAGAGTGAGATGTTACCAGATTCTCAAATTGCAGGTAAAAGTCAGTTTGATCTTTAAACCAAATTTGTTGTAGTTTTTTCTTTTGCCAAGGGGCATAATAGCAAGCCTGTTGCCTAAGCAATTATCTAGTCAGGGAACAAAATGTCTCTCTAGTCTTCTTACATGCATGCATCCCACATTTTATAAATATTTTCTCTTGGAACACCACATTATTTGGTTTCAAGAGGAAAAAAAACACCTCTTCCCTCCTATTACAAGGAGGCAGAGGAATCACTTTGATGAGCACTCTACCTTCCCTGCTGCTCTCCTTATATACCAGAGTGAAGTAGTAGGGCACTGGTCGATTATGGTATGAGTGAGTTGGGACACCAATTAGAAAACCTTGCAATGTGATACCTGGACGCAAGTCTGGGTAGCTTGTTGGAAGCACAGTTTAGAATAAGATATGTAGTGCCTTAGTATTTTTTAAATCTTTTTTTAGCTGTGAGTTCTAGTGGACAATCCCAAGACAATGAGGGAAGTCCTTTTCAATGTCCTATTATGTTAGACTCCCATACTTATTAATTGTGTGTTCCCCAGCAAGTGTCCTAAATTCTTCCAAATTCAATTTTCTTATGATTTAATTGGAAAGAATAGTCTACCTGCCCTTTCACAGTTTTTTTTTTTAAGATTAAATAAGTATGTATATAAAGGGCTTGTTCAGATTAAATGTTCAAGAAAATTTGAGAAAGTAGTTTTACATGTTTAGGGGAAAGGCCTGATTTCAGTAGAAATTAACCCAATACAATGAATGGAATGTTCTATAACTTTTGGGAACTAGATCTTGCAAGACTGTAAATTTTACCACATATTCTTAAAATAAATTACATAATAAGTAGGAATAATATGTGAATCAATATGAATTAATGGATTGGGTAATAGAACTATAATTATCCTTTGATGAAATACATTTACTTAATTTTATCTTTGGTCTTAAATTTGGTTTTTCCATGCATTCGATTAAAGAAGATAGATACTACTCTTTGGAATGTGCTTACTTTTTTAAGCCTAAGAACTTTCATTACTTTGCATTGTTTTCTTCCCCAAACAGCAGGATATTTATATTATACTGGATTACTTACTCAGGAAATAGGTACTGAGATGACTCATTATATATATTAATACAAAAGTAGGCCTTATAGGCTATTCAATGACAGTTTGTTTCGTTTCATTTCAGTGACTTTCAATTGAAAGTTAGTTTAAGAATTGGGAAAATTAAAGGCGCTTATTCCTATAAAGTACTTAGCAAGGAACCTGGCGTATAGTAAAGACTCTATAAATGCTAGCTATTATGATGATGATTATAAAGCTTTCTACACAAGCTTTTTACTATTATCATCATGCCAAATTAAATTATAATAATAAAATGCTAATAGGAGAAAAGTGGAGTTGGACAATGATAATTGAAAATTATATTTATTCACATGACTTCTCCATTTTGAAAAGCACATATTTTATGTTATTAAAATAGTATTGAATGGGGGATATGGATAATACAATAGTTTTCTCCAGAATTCTGTCTGGTAACAATAGCTTTATGGCTAATAACACATCAAAGGGCATTGATAAATCTTTCTTTTTCTCTCCTATGTCACGGTAGTAGTTTCTTGGTTTCTGTTTTTCTTTTAAGTAAGCAAAATTGAGGAAATATAAAAATGATGGACTGTGCCATAGATGTTTAAAATATGAAATATATATTTGGCTTGTCTTTTTAACATAGGGCTTTTCCTTTGAGTATATAAATCAATCATTTGAGTTTCACATTATTCTTACATGAACTATTCAAAAAAATATATAAATCAAATAATTTATTTTTTACAATTTGAGTTTCTTTAAAGTGCATAGGGGACTTAAAGAAAATTGGCAAGCAGTCTGAGTTTAGAAATTTTTTAAATGTTAATAAATTTTCCTTATATTTGCAATTCTTGTCTGTACCAAATTCAAAAGCAATGTTTAAAGACGTACTTTTAGTAATATTTTTCAAAGCATTCAAATTAGTTTTTATAGAAAGAACAACTCTGATTTTGCATTCATATCTTATCATTTTATGCAATATTGCCTTAAATTACTTAACACATTAACATGTACAACTGGCATAAATAAGTTTTGGAATAAACTCAACAGACTCTTGGTAAGCATCAAATTCATATGGTGGAAGGAGAAGGCTGTGAAGGTAATGAGTACAGCCAACTAGCAGTGAGTATCTAGCCTGTGCTGGGCATCAGTTAGAATGCTTTATAGAGGAAATAGAGAACACTTATTATTTTCCCAAGTCAGCTAATTGATAATCCGGTAAGGGAACTTTTTTGTATTGTATTCTAATAAGATGACATTTTAAACTGCTATAACTGAGAAAATTGATCTCCTTAGTGACCATCTGGAGGTAGTGTAGATCTACAGCAATGAGTTTAGAATTTTAAAATTTCTTTTATTTCTTCTTCTTCTTCTTCTTTTTTTTTTCTTGAGAGGAAGTCTTGCTCTGTCACCCAGGCTGGAACGCAGTGGCGGGATCTCATCTCACTGCAACCTCCACCTCCTGGGTTCAAGAAATTCTCCTGCCTCAGCCTCCAGAGTAGCTTGGACTACAGGTATGCGCCACCATGACCAGCTAATATTTGTATTATTATTATTTTTTAAGTAGAGGTGGGGTTTTGCCATGTTAGCCAGGCTGGTCTTGAACTCCTGGCCTCAAGTGATCCACCCGCCTCAGCCTCCCAAAGTGCTGGGATTACAGGCATGCACCACAGTGCCCGGCCTATTTTCATTTTTATTGGAATGAAAAAAATGAACTAAATCCTTTTGAATTAGAAGTGAGCTCCAAAGAATCACTAATATATTATTTTCTTCAACGTTTTCTCAAAATGCACCCTCAAGGTAAGTAATTTAAAATGTACCTAGAACATAATTTCAAACTATGTATTCAAATCACAGGATAGTTTTTGTATAAAAAAGAAGTGTTAGTTTTGTCCTTGAGAATGTGCTACATATTTGGGAGAACTATGATCTGTGGGCTTCATCAGAGTTCCATGGGTGGGGCTGTGTGCGGTGGCTCATGCCTGTAATCCCAGCACTTTGGGAGGCCAAGGCGGGCAGATCACTTGAGGTCAGGAGTTTGAGACCAGCCTGGCAAAAATGGTGAAACCCTGTCTCTACCAAAAATCCACAAAAAGAAAAAATTATCTGGGTGTAGTGGCCAGCGCCTATAGTCCTAGCTACTCGTGAGACTGAGGCGAGAGAATCACTTGAACCTGGGAGGAGGAGGCTGCAGTGAGCCAATATTGCGCCACTGCACACCAGCCTGGGTGACAGAGCAAAACTCCGTCTAAAAAAAAAAAGTTCCATGGTTGTGTGCATCCGCTCTTGCTGTCTTCCTGTGCCACTGTTTATCCTTAAATGTATATGAAGCCGTTCTTTGTCAATTGTGATTAAGGATTCCAGATGTTCATTGATTTCATCAAAAAATGAATTTGCTTTTTTATTTCCTCATTCTCCTTTTATTTGTGGGTGATTTTCAGAAGGTTAAAATAAAAAATTCTATCTTTACATCACCATTTAAAAACCAGATTTCCCAGTCAAATATTTGCAAGAACAGCTAAATTTGAGATTTAAATAAGCATCTAAAATCAAAGTTACTCCTTTGCATACACAAAGCTTTTAAAATGTCTTTTTTTCTTCCATTTTCTCTTGTCTTTTTAGGGAACTCAAATTATACGTGTATTAAATCTCTGCTCATTTTTTTTCCAATGATCTTTTTTCCCGTTTTTCAAATAGGATAATTTCTATTTCTCTATCTTCAAATTCCTTGCCTTTTTTTTCCTTTGATGTTTCCATTTTGCTGTTAACCCTATTAAACAATTTATTTAATTTAAGATACTGTTTAAAGTAGAAATTCCTCTTTGTTCATTTTATAGTTTCGATATTTCTGCTAAGATTTCCTTTCATTCATAGCAAGCATATTTTCTTTATATCTCTGATCATAGTTATAAAAGCTGTGTTATAAAATCTTAGGGTTTTATAGTTATTACATAGTTACAAAATCTTGAGGTTGGTTCCCATTACTTTTCCTTTTTTTGAAATTGATAATTTTTTCTCTGATTCTTCATATTCTAAATATTTTGAATTGTACCTTGAAGTTGTAAATCTTGTGAAGATTCTGGTTTTTATTTTTATGTTTTCCTAAAGAATGTTTATTAAAAAAAAACTCTTTTAACTTCGCTGAACTCGTAATGTGAACAATGTCTCTCCCGTGGTGGGTAGGCAGCTCAGATCTCAATTTAGTTCTTTTATTTTGTCTTAGCTCCTTGTAGTCTACCTCACCCTTGTATAGTTCAAGGGTCAGCTAGAGATTTAGGCAGAGACTATTCATAATACATGAGCATCTCCCTTCCTGGCTCCCTTTTTCCTATGAATTTTTTCCCTCACTGTCAGTAGCTGTGATTGCCCAGAACTCCTTTCTCTCATTTTTCAAGCCAGTTAGACTACAGCATTTCTATCAGGGCATTATCCACAAGGCTGACACAGATTGGGGCCTGCCGTAAGGCTAAAAGCTATTAAAAGAAAAAGAAATCTCACCTCATACCTTAACTTCCTCATGACTGTCAAATCCTCTCCAGTTCCTGCTTGCTTTCAATCATAATCCAATGCCTTAATTAAAACAAAATTATTCAGAATTGGTGGTGTTATTTGTACAAGGATTGCTCTGAAAGGAGACACTTGGCCATTACAGGAAGCTGAACCCATTCTCCCTTATGTGTATTCATGTTTCACATAAGAAGACAAGTAATCACATGAAAACCCAATAATACCAACTTCAGTTGCTCAGTGGGTTTGACCTCAGAAGAAAATGTAGGATGTAGTTTTGCTTCTTCTAGTTGTTAGCTGTTTCTCTCCAAGCAGAAAATTATGGGAAGAGAGAGAAGATTTTTCTTCAAAATAAAGCGGACAAAGTAAACTATATTTGTGGAAAAAACGAGATGTGAAAACAGATATGGTAGTTTTCTAGAGTAGTAACAACATGTTGCCAAATGTGTTTTGATACACACAGATAATTCCAAAGGCATTAATGTGGTGAACACTATATATATATATATATATATATATATATATATATATATATGTGGAACTCAAATTATATGTGTATTAAATCTCTGCACATTTTTTTCAGATACATATATGCATATATCTCTATGCATATGTGTATAAGTGTAGAAAGCCCCCCTTGCCAACACACACACAGAGAATGTTAAAGAACATATTCTTCACATTCCTAGTTGATTTCATTTAAAATGCCTGGAATACTCTAATCACTAGTTACCTGTTTCTTATCTTTGAGTATCCTACTATATCTTGGTTTAGAAAAATGTGTACTTCAACCTTTAAAAAGTTTTATTTTGGCTGGGCTCAGCCTGTAATCCCAGCACTTTGGGAGGCCGAGGCAGGCGGATCACAAGGTCAGGAGATCGAGACCATCCTGTGAATGGTGAAACCCCGTCTCTACTAAAAATACAAAAAAAAAAAAAAAATCAGCCGGGCATGGTGGCGGGCACCTGTGGTCCCAGCTACTCGGGAGGCTGAGGCGGGAGAATGGCGTGAACCCGGGAGGCGGAGCTTGCAGTGAGCCGAGATTGTGCCACTGCACTCCAGCCTGGGCGACAGAGCGAGCCTCCGTCTCAAAAAAAAAAAAAAAAAAAAAAAAGTTTTATTTTAATGAAGTTTACTTTACATGAATTACTAGGTGATTGAAATACATAATTTTTTAATTAAAAATAATTGAAAGACATAATTACTATCATTTGCTAAATAATAGTAATTATTTCTTAGTGTGTGATTATGTTTAAGTGTATGTGCTATAACTGAAGAAACAAACGTGAAATACTACGGGTTTTCTCCAAAATGCTAGTGATACTGACAGTCATAAAGCTATAATTACATTCTACTTACTCCTCAGCTAATAAATTACTAACAGTTGCTGTAAAGGACTAGTTCCAGTTTTCTTCAACATTAAGGTGTTTTTTTCTTGCACATTGATTCCCAAATGCTGGAAGTTATTTCACGTGTTAACTTCGGTAGAAGTACAAGAGAGGGCTCTAATCATATTTCTTTGATTACTGGCAAATTTAGAAAAATTGAAGGAAGAAGGTAATAGCTTTTTTCTCCTACACTATTATATAATCATTTATGAGTATTGTCCCATCAAGCGAGGTAATGGTGTTCCATAATAATCAGCAAACCCATTTAGCCAGTTATCTGTGTTCAAAATCTGAGTCATTTCTGACTCTTCCCTCATTCTCCCAATCAAAACAATTACAATGTCTCATTTTTACTTACCTCATAATGTCCTCCATATCTATTCTTCCCCTTTGATTACTATTGAAGTTAACCTGGCTCTGATGCGTAATGCCTCAAGTGTGTACCACTGCCATAGACTTATCATACTTTTCCTCATTATTGATACCTTCACTTACAGTCCATCCTGTACATGTCACGACTAATAGTCCTAAATATTGCTAATAGACCTAAAATATTGCTTTTTACGTTAATTACCTGATCATTAATACTTGATGGTTCACTGGTCTTTAAAGAGTTTAAACTTCTTGGCCTGGTAGAAAACATCCTTCTAGTTTTGACCATCTGTTTCACCAGTTTAGTCTACTCACTAATCCTCTCAAGCATGGCATGGGCTACAAGTTGCTGTCAGGAAGGGACAGTGCAGTTTTCTTTTAAGTTTTAGTGGTTTAAGACTCTGTCTTGAATGGGAGAAAATTTTTGCAATCTACCCATCTGACAAAGGGCTAATATCCAGAATCTACAAAGAACTTAAGCAAATTTACAAGAAAAAATCAACCCCATCAAAAAGTGGGCAAAGGATATGAGCAGACACTTCTCAAAAGAAGACATTTATGCAGCCAACAGACACATGAAAAAATGCTCATCATCACTGGCCATCAGAGAAATGCAAATCAAAACCACAGTTAGATACCATCTCACACCAGTTAGAATGGCGATCATTAAAAAGTCAGGAAACAACAGGTGCTGGAGAGGATGTGGAGAAATAGGAACACTTTTACACTGTTGGTGGGACTATAAACTAGTTCAACCAGTGTGGAAGACAGTGTGATGATTCCTCAAATGGTATTTCTAGAACTATAGACCCAGCCATCCCATTATTGGGTATATACCCAAAAGATTATAAATCATGCTGCTATAAAGACACATGCACATGTATGTTTATTGCAGCACTATTCACAATAGCAAAGATTTGGAACCAACCCAAATGCCCATCAATGATAGACTGGATTAAGAAAATGTGCCACATATACATCATGGACTACTATGCAGCCATAAAAAAGGATGAGTTCATGTCCTTTGTAGAGACATGGATGAAGCTGGAAACCATCATTCTGAGCAAACTCACAAGGACAGAAAACCAAACACTGCATGTTGTCACTCATAGGTGGGAATTGAACAATGAGAACACTTGGACACAGGAAGGGGAACATCACACACTGGGGCCTGTTGTGGGTTGGGGAGAGGGGGGAGGGATACCATTAGGAGATGTACCTAATGTAAATGACGAGTTAATGGGTGCAGCACACCAACATGACAGATATATACATATGTAACAAACCTGCACGTTGTGCACATGTACCCTAGGACTTAAAGTATAATAAAAAACAAAAACAAAAACTCCTGGAAGTTTGGGGCTTTTGTCATAAATTGCCTCGTATCTAGAAATGAGTATTTTAGCAAATAAAAGTGAGTTACAGTTAAAAAAAAAAAAAAAAAAGACTGTCGTGATGTTTTTTCATAATTCAGTGTAGGTAAGAATCACCTGGTTACATCCCTAAGCTCCATCCGCAGAGGTTCTGATTTAGGTTTGTTGGTGGCACCTGAGAATTCACAACTTTAGCAGTGGATTCTGATGAAGATGATACATATAACATAATGAGAAATATTGCTCTACCTATTAAAACCCTACTTATCAAAACCCTACTTATCCTCCAAAGATGTATGTTCTATTTTTTAATATGAAGTCTTTGGGATTACTCTAGTCAAGAGAGATCACGGCTGTACTGTGAAGTCATACAGTATTTCTCTGTAACACTTATTCATTCATTCAGCTTTCAAAGAGGACTACTAACCTTTTTGGAATAGCTATTCCATCTCTTCTATCCCCTTAACCTACTTTATTTTCCTCCATTTATTCCTGCTTGATATTACAGTATATCTATTGAATGTGTAAACCAGAAAGGGTCTGAGACAGATCTCAATCAATTTGGAGGTTTATTTTGCCAAGGTTCTGGATGTGCCTGAGTAAAATCTGTAGCCCAATGCTTTCTCCAAAGAGAGTTTGAGAACTTCAGTATTGAAAGGGGAGAGTGGGCAGGAAGGAAAAGAGGAATAGTCAATTATGCATTTATCTCACTCTCAGTAAATCTGCATTTTACATAAGATAAAGTAAACATATGGAAGAGAAAGTCAAATGTGCATTTTTCTTAGGGCGCATGGAGGGATGATTGCCAATCTTTGTGCCACACCTGTGAAGACAAGTTGTTAATTTGTACTGTCAGGGTGATATTCAACATAACTCTGCTTTAGGGTAAAGATTTTGGGGCCCACAGGAATTTCCTTGTGAGCAATTTGTAAAGGAGGCCCCCTGGGAGATATGTGGCCTTCTATTGTTGCAGCTGTCTGTTTAGGAACAAAAGAAAGGCAGTTTTTACGTGACTCATCTCCCAAGCTTAACTTTTCCCTTTGGCATAGTGAGTTTGGGGTCCCTGAATTTTCTTTTCTTTTCATAGTTTCTTTTCCTACATGAAAATAAGCTTCATGAAGGTAGAGACATTGTGTTGTTTTCTTTCATTGTATTATCAGAGCTTAGAAAAGCATAGTAGATACTCAATAAATATTGTTTAACACATGAATTTGACACTTAGCACATAGGATTTTATTGTTAATTGTCTTCATGAATGATGCAAAAATGTAGAATGCTCTTTAGGGTAAAATCTCTTTTACAATTATCTCTATTATACTTTATAGCACCCAATCCATTGGTTTGCACAATAAGCACACAATGCAGATTTGTTGATATGTTTTTCTATTGACATGAATCTGCAAATAACATGAATTGATAACTGATTTAAGTTTCATTTTTAAGTAAAAGTGTGGAAAGCAGAATAATGGACCCTGAAAGATGTATGTGTCCTACTCCTCCGAACCTGTTAATACATTACTTTGCATGGCAAAAGGGATTTTGCATCTGTGATTCAGGTTAAGAAGCTTGTAATGGGAAGATTATTCTGGATTATCCCGGTAAATCCTATCTAATTTATGAGTCTTTTAAAGCAGAGAACCTTTTCCAGCTGCAGAGAACCAAAGATGGTAGTGTAAGAAGTAAGTTTGATGTTGCTGGCTTTGAAGGTGGAGGAGGGGGGCCATGAACCAAGGAATGTAGATGGCTTCTAGAAGCCAGAGAAGGCAAGAAAATAGATTCTCCCCTATAGCCTCCAGAAAGGAATGCAGCCCTGATGATGATGCCTTGATTTTAGCCCAGTGAGTTGTGTTTATGACCTACAAAGGTGTATAATACATTGTGCTATTTTAAGCCACTGGCTTTGTGATATGTTTCGGTAGCAAGAGAAAACAGGTATAAACAATAATAACAGCAAAAAAAAGCCTTTCAACCTTATTCTTCCGTCCATATGAGACATGAAGCAGATTCCTGAAGGGCTGGGGCATTTTCCATATATATTCAATTATAAGATAATTTTGAATGTAAGAAATGTTTCTATTTTCTTAAGGAGAATTTTTTTTTCAAGAATATATGGCTAACTTGAATATAGAAAATTGTGTAAATGGCAATTAAATAAGATGATATCTGCCTATTTACTTTGCAAATGTTGATTAAATTAATTACAAATATATATTTAAAAAATTCATGAATGTTTCTGATGATCCAACAATATAGTATGCCCTTTGGGGTAAGTTGTCTTTCACACTTCTCTCTATTATCCTTTGTAGCACCCAATCCATCAGTTTGCATAATAAACACACAATGCACATTTAGGTATAATATAATGTTATATCTTTCTCATGTTTTATAAAACAATTTTATTCATATTTTACTGTTGAATTTAACATTCGTTGCTATCATCACTGAAGATTTTTTTCTGGAGAGATCTGACACTTTTCTAGAACACAACATAATCACTTCTATCTAAGATATTTTAAGGAAAGCACTTTTTGAATCTGCATATCACTCAAAATTTTATCCCAAGTTACAAGTATGTATCTGTTATTCATGATAAAATCCCTAATAAAACCACTTATCATATATTTGTTTCTAAAGTAGCCTTGAAAAGGCTTGTTTATACTTGGTATCCAAAATCCGTAATTGTGAGGTCATCTGTCTTCACAGATGATAATTTAAAAATTAATGTTGATTGGGCTGGGCGTGGTGGCTCACGCCTGTAATCCCAGCACTTTGGGAGGCTGAGGCGGGTGGATCAAGAAGTCAGGAGTTCGAGACCAGCCTGGCCAACATGACAAAACCCCGTCTCTACTAAAAATACAAAAATTAGCTGGGCGTGGAGGTGTGTACCTGTAATCCCAGCTACTCGGGAGGCTGAGGCAGGAGAATCGCTTGAACCCGGGAGGCGGAGGTTGCAGTGAGCCGAGATCACGCCATTGCACTCCAGCCTGGGCAACAGGGCAAGACTCCATCTCAAAATAAATAAATAAATAAATAAAAATTAGTGTTGATTTTTTGTCTTCCTTTTTTTCTTATAAATTCTGGCTGATAATTTCTATTAACATACAAAACTGACATTGATTAAGGCCATTTTAGATTTATGTATTTTTTCCAAGTAGTTGTTCAAAATAAAGTAATTAAAGAAAATATGTCACATATACACCATGGAATACTATGCAGCCATAAAAAAGGATGAGTTCATGTCCTTTGCAGGGACATGGATGAAGCTGGAAACCATCATTCTCAGCTAACTAACACAAGAACAGAAAACCAAACACCGCATGTTCTCACTCATAAGTGGGAGTTGAACAATGAGAATACATGGATACAGGGAAGGGAACATCACACACTGGGGCCTGTCGGGGGGTGGGGGGCTAGAGGAGAAATAGCATTAGGAGAAATACCTAATGTAGATGGTGGGTTGATGAGTGAAGCAAACCACCATGGCATGTGTATACCTATGTAACAAACCTGGACATTCTGCACATGTACCCCAGAACTTAAAGTATAATAATAATAAAAAAAGAAAGTAATTAAGAAGAGTTCTCTACTACGAGAAAAATTTTATGTTTCATTTTCTTTATGAGACAAAATATTGAGCTAAAATTTCAGCTTATATTCAGAAAGATGAGCACTTTTATTCCACTTACTTGGTTTACTTTCTTTTTCATAGACATGAAAGTTCACAGGAGACATCCTATTTGTAATCCATTATTGTTCAATACTATCTCATGTATTCCTTTCAATGTATATATATGCCAACAATATCATATTCAATGCTGTTATTTTTTTCCCAGTCCCCATTAACTTTTAAATTGTTTCTAATTTTTAACAATGACACATGATGATGCAATAATCATTACTTTGCATAGATTTTTACAGTCGTGTAATTATTTTAAAAATTTATTTTATTTTATTTATTTATATTTTTACTTATTTTATATTTTTAAAAGTCAGATTTCCACATTTCAGCAGCAAGTCATTAGCTGAATGAGAGTCCATGTAAGTCATCATGTATATATACAGTTGTATATTTCTGAAGGATAAATTCTTAGAGGTAGAACTGCCATGTGAAAGGAAATGAACATTCCAAATGTAAAAACTATTGCTAAAATGACCTACAAATATATAAATAAATATATGTTGCCATTTGATATAGTTTGCCTGTGTCCCCACCCAAAATCTCATCTTCAGTTGTAATCCCCATAACCCGCACATGTCAAGGTTGGGGGCAGCTGGAGGTAATGGGATCATGGGGACTGTTTCCCACATGCTATTCTCATGATAATGAGAGAGTCTCATGAGATCTGACGGTTTTATAAGCATACAGCATTTCCCCTGCTTGCACTCACTTCGTCCTGCTGCCCTGTGAAGAAGGTGCCTGCTTCTCTTTTGCCTTCCACCATAATTGTAAGTTTCCTGAGGCCTCCCCAGCAATGTGGAACTGTAAGTCAATTAAACCTCTTTTCTTTATAAATTACCCAGTTTCGGATATTTCTTCATAGCAGTGTGAGAATGGACTAATACACCATGCATAGTGCCATGAAAATGTGCTTCTTATATCTCTGATGGAAGAGAGTGTAACTGACCTGCGGCCCAATTGTAGCACTTAGAAATCCATCACAGTACTTGTGCTGTGCACAGACCACTCTTCCTAAGGGCTGCTTCTAGCCAGTAAACAATTGAGCACAGCAGAGATTCTAAGACAGGCCCATTCCTAAGACATGCAGGGCTGCTCTGTTAGGGGATTTTGGCTCAAGGACTCTCCAACGACCTTTCAGAAGTCTCTTAAACCACAATGAAGTCTAGAATGCTTTCTCTCCCAACCTTTATTTAATTCTTCCTTCTTTACCCTTCCCTTTCATCCAGAGCCAGTTCTGCATTGTGGTTTGGCAGTTTTCCCAGATTCCTTCAGCTCCTTCCCCGTTTCGTATCACAGGTATTTCTCTCAATAAATTTCTTTCTTTCTTTTTTTTTTTTTTTAAGACGGAGTCCCACTCTGTCACCCAGGCTGGAGTGCAATGGTGCGATCTTGGCTCACTGCAACCTCCGCCTCCCAGGTTCAAGCGATTCTCCTGCCTCAGCCTCCTGAGTAGCTGGGATCACAGGCGCGCACTACCGTGCCTGGCTAATTTTTGTATTTTTAGTAGAGACGGGGTTTCACCATGTTGGTCAGGCTGGTCTCGAACTCCTGACCTCGTGATCCGCCCACCTCGGCCTCCCAAAGTGCTGGGATTACAGGTGTGAGCCACCGCGCCCAGCCTTCAATAAATTTCTTATATGAATAATCATATCTTGGTCTCTGATTCTTGGAGGACCTTGGCTAACACAGTGTATAAAAATATCTATATAGTTGCAGCATCAAATTTTAATATTTTTCATTTTGATTGAAGTTATTTCATTTAAATAATTGTGTATCGTTAATTATGTAGTTTAGCATCTTTTGCATACTTATTAGCCATATGTATTTTATTTTCTGAAGATTTTATGTTTATGAAATTTACTGTTTTTTTCTTTAAAATCTTCTTGTTGGTATTTTTGTCTTTTTTGTTTTTTGTTTTTTTTTTTAGATAGAATCTTGCTCTGTTGCCCAGGCTGGAGTGCAGTGGCATGATCTTGGCTCACTGCAACCTCCACCTCCCCAGTTCAAGTGATTCTCTTGCCTCCACCTCCCGAGTAGCTGCGATTACAGATGCATGCCACTATGCCCCGCTAACTTTTTTATTTTTAGTAGATACGGGGTTTCAACATGTTGGCCAGGCTAGTCTCGAACTCCTGACCTCAGGTGATCCGCCCACCCTGGCCTCCCAAAGTGCTGGGATTACAGGCGTGAGCCACTCTGCCCCCTCCCCCGGTACCCCCCTCCGCCCGCTCCCCTAACCCACCACAGTCTGCTTGCTGTTTTCTTACTGATTTGCAGAATCATGTATCAACAATGAAAGTAATACTATAGCTAATATTAAGTAAGGATTTACTATGAGCAAATCATTGTAACAAGTCTTTAATGTAAATTATGGACCTCCAAAAGTCTTATGAGATAAATGCTATTATTTTGCTAATTTTACAAATGTGGCAATAAGGAGAAAGAGGATGCATAATTGCACTAACGTCATCTACGGTTTATGTGGCAAAGTTAGGATATGTATCTGTCTTTTCTGACTTAATTCAAGACCAATGTTCTACACTATAATTCCACTACACTATGCTTCTACTAGACCAAAATCTTTTGTACTTCCTCTATATTGCAAAATATTTTCTTGCTTCTTATTTATTTAGCTTTGCTTACAGTCTTTTACCAAACATGAATTTTTATAAACTATGTAATCAAATCTGATGCTAGTGTTTTCATAAAAATTCCTGATTTGTTTCATGATTAACAAAGCATCACTAAATGGTAATGAAATATTGTTTCATATTTTCTTAGAATACTTTTAATGTTTTATTTTTTATGTGTAACTCTTTAATCCATAAATATTTGGGGAAAAATTACATCTCTATCCCTAGCCTTTATCTTACACAAACACACACACACACACACACACACACACACACACTCCCTTCTACAGTTGTAAAAAACCAGGACTTAAAAATAAAAGTAATTCACCCATGTTGTGGTGAGGATTACATGGCTCTAAGCATTTGTCAAAGTTTATAGAACGGCATAACAAAAAGAATGTCTTATTGTAGATAAATTTTAAAAAACAAATTTAAATACTATAAGAAATAATTTGAGAATAACACAGTAAACATAATGTGGGTGAAAACTATATTAGAAAGAACAGAGCAGTTAAATTAATTATAAAACCAATTAGCTAATTACAGTTAACACTTCAAAAACTCTGGAGATGTGAATTGAAATTCAACCATTAATCCTTTCTTAATAGAGTCACTAATCTTTTTCTAAAGGGGGGAAGGTCATTGTTTCAGCGTGTTTCTTCTTAGTCTTGATCTCTCTCATTTGTTGATCAGAGCAACTAAGCTGACCATTTTTTTCTGCATATTTCTTTCAGTTGTGTTATAGAGATTTACCACTGTGTTGTATTAGCAGCCTCTATATCTACCTTTCATTATTACCACCAGTGCCGACTGCTGCTTCTGCAGTCTTTTATAATCTCCTTTTAATACTTAAGTATCTTTTCCTTCTACTCATGCTAATACTAATTCTTGCCCTATTGCTGATTCAAAACCCTTTTCTCCTTATTCGTTCAGACTGCCTTCTGTCAGTATTATATGCCCAGGCTGTTTTTATCTCCATTCCATTTATTCATAATCCTAAAATGTGGTACAGCTAATCTTTGAAGCCAGATATACATTAAAATGGAGAAATCTGGAGTATATCTGTCATATATCTGACTAGGATTGCAATGAAAGGGAACCAGTAAATATACTCACAGCAACCTGGATGAATCTCAAGCATATTATGTTGGGCAAAATAAGCTAGACACAAGAATATGCCCTCTACTATTTCCTGTACATGATGTTCTAGAAGAAGCAACACTGAGTAAGAAAATTTTCTGAGAAAAGACAGAGATGTCTCACCACAATAGTAACAGTAAGGTAATTTATGCCTTTCTTAGTCTGACATTCAAAGCATTCTGCAATTTTCTTGAGGGTACGGATTATATTGTAGGAATCACTGGCTTCCAAGTTCTTGACACATAGTAAACATGCAAAAGTTATTATTTTTATTAACAAATAATTAAGGCTTACTAGAATCTTGCCCCTACCATTCTTCTAGCCTTATCTCTCACTATCCACAAGAAAAATAAAAATGACTTCCAGTTATAGTGTTCTGCTCAACCTCCCACAGATATCCTTTAAGATTTTAAGTGTTTTCTTGCTCACATTTCTTCTTCCGATGCTGTACATTCACCTACGCTTAACTTTGCTCATAGCAATCATACTAACCCTTTAAAGCCCATCTCAAATAGCACCACATCACAATGCAGAGTATCTTAATTATCTAAACAAAACCAATATCTACCTCCCCTACAATCACCTAGCTACTCATTATTATGTGTCTTATGGTATTGAGTACATGCTACTTGAAATTCAATTACTTGTGAGCCACATTCTATATCATAAACATAGATGGCAGGACTTAGAGCTTATTTATTTCACAACTCTATCAGTACACAAAGCCTTACACAATATCTTGTCAGTTAAAGCTAGTAAATATTTGTTGATTTATTTCAGAATTTTGTTGATTACTAGTATGGCCATGTATCATGCAAGACACTGCAAATATATCATGGAATAAAACACGAAAATACCCCAGTTCTCTTAAACTTATAGTCTAGTGCGAGGAGACAGAACATATAATAAATACGTTGAAAATGTTATAATAAATAAATCAGATAGTATGTTAGAAAGCTATACATGTTAATTAATTAATTTTAGAGACAAGATCTTGCTCTGTTTCCCAGGCTGGAATGCAGTGGCTGTATCATAGATCACTGCAGCCTCAACCTCCTGCCTCCTGGGCTTAAGCCATCCTCCTGCATCAGCCTCCCCAGTAGTGGGGACTACAGGTGTGAGTCACCATGCCCTGCTAATTTTCTTATTTTTTGTGGAGATGGAGTCTTTCTATGTAGCCCAGGCTGGCCTCAAGCTTCTGGCATCAAGCAGTCTTCCCACCTCAGCCTCCCAAAGTGTTGGGATTAGAGGTGTGAACCACCACACCTGGCCTATACATGTTATTTTTTTAAAGTGTGAATAGGATAATGATGATCAGGAATGCCAGGGACAGTGGTTAATTACATTTTATATCTGGTAGAGGATGGCAGTGAAAAATGGTAAAGTAAGAGCCTTTGAAAATTCTATTAGCTACGAAAGCAATGAAAGTCTGTCAATAATGGTCAGAAAAAACTTTCAGAACTCTGGAAATGACCGTATATTTGCAGCAAATCTGAGGATTGTTTGTTCCAGAAATATAGATGAATCTTGCTAAGAACAGCAAGCTTTGTGGCCTTTAACTTGTACTATTCCCATGTCCCCAAGCTCCATGGTAGCCTTGAAAACCAACAACTCACAGTCATGACGAAAAGCCTGGTTGGTACAGCAGGGACAAAACAGGGTTGGAGATCCTTTAAAACCCCATTTCTGGATAATTGTCATTACTTGAATGTATGAGTTTGCTAGGGCTGCCATGACAAAACACTGCAGAATGGATAGATTAAACAACATAAATTTATTTTCTCACAGTTCTGGAGGCTAGAAATTCAAGAACAGGATTGTGTACTTCCGAGACCTCTCTTCTTTACTTGCAGATGACTTCCCTCTTGCTGCTGCTTCAAATAATCTTTTCTCTGTGCACTGACATCCCTGCTGTCTCTTTGTGAATCCAAATTTACTCTTAATATAAAAAACACTACTCAGACTGTAGTAGAGCCTACCATAATGGCCTCATTGCAACTTAGTTGCCTCTTTAAAGGCTTATCTCCAAACAGAGTCACATTCTAGGTATTGGGGGTTAAGGTTTTATTTGTGAGTTCTCTAAGGACACAATTCAGACCATAATATCCTGCCTGAAGGTGCCTAGGAAGACTTGCCAATGAAATTGTCTTTATTTGACTTGACTTGGAGCTTACCTAGTATGAACAGGCTTTTTCTTGGGAACATTTATTAAAATCAGTGAGAAGCAATTGTTGAAACTGGCTGCCTGAGATAGTAGGTAACAGCTGGGGCAAAGAATAGACTAATCAAAAATCACAAAACAAAATCAATTAATCTAATGCACCATATTAAAGAAACGACAAAAACCACATGATCATTTCAATTGAAACAGAAAAAGCATGTGATAAAATTCAACACCATTTCATTATTTAAAAAAAAAACAACACTCATAAAACTAGGAACAAAGGGAAGAATCCTTACGCCTGTAATCCCAGCACTTTGGGAAGCTGAGGCGGGCGGATCACGAGGTCAGGAGTTCGAGACCAGCCTGACCAACATGGTGAAACCTCGTCTCTACTAAAAATAAAAAACTAGCCAGGCGTGGTGGCACGCACCTGTAGTCCCAGCTACTTGGGAGGCTGAGGCAGAATAATTGCTTGAACCCAGGAGGCAGAGGTTGCAGTGAGCCAAGAGTGAGACTCTGTCTCAAAAAAAAAGGAGAAATCCTCAACATAATGAAGGGAATTTATGAACAATTTCAGCTAACATCATACTCTATTGTGAAAGACTGAAAAATTTCCCATGAATATTAGAAATGAGACAAAGATGTCCAACCTCACCACTGTTATTTAACAGGGTACTGGAGGATCTATCTAGCACAGCAAACAGGCAATAAAAAAACAGCATCTATATTGGAGAGGAAGAAGTAAAACTATTAGACCTATTCAACTTAATAAACAAGTTCAGCAAAGTTGTAGGATACAAATTTATATTAAAAATAAGTTGTATTTATATACACTAGAGATAAAATCTAAAGAGGAAATTAAGAAAATTTAACTAATAACAGCATCAAAAGGAATACAATATTTAGGAGTAAATTTTATGAATGAAGCACAAAACATATACACTCAAAACTACCAAATATTTTTCAATAAAATTGAAGACTTAAATAAGTGGAAAGATTTCATGTTCATGTATCAGAAAACTTAGTTTATTTACATAGCAATACTCCCCAAAGTGATCTACAGATTCCGTGTGATCCCTACTGGAATCCTAGCAGCTAACTTTTTTATAGAAATTGACAAGCTGATCCTAAAATTTATATGAGAACTTGAGGAACCCCAAATAACCAAAAACTCCTAAAAAAGAACCCAGTTGTCAGACTTACATTTCCCAATTTCAAGGCTTACTGCAAAGCAACTGTAATCAGGACACTGTGGTACTAGCGTTAAGGATAGACATAGATTAATTGAATTTAATTTAGAGTCCCTAGGTAAATGTATGTATCAACTGATTTTCTTTTTCTTTTTTCCTTTTTTTTTTTTTTTTTTTGAGACAGAGTCTGGCTCTGTGACCCAGGCAGGAGTGCAGTGGCACAATCTTGGCTCACTGCAACCTCTGCCTCCTGGGTTCAAGCCATTCTCGTGCCTCAGCCTCCAGAGTAGCTGGGACTACAGGCGCTCGCCACCATACCCGGCTGATTTTTTTTTTTTTTGTATTTTTAGTAGAGATGGGGTTTCACCATGTTGGCCAGGCTGGTCTCGAACTCCTGACCTTAAATGATCCGCCTGCCTCGGCCTCCCAAAGTGCTGGGATTACAGGCATGAGCCACCGTACCCGGCCTTCAATTGATTTTCAACTGATGTTTTAGCAAGTTGCCAAGACCATTCAGTTGGGGGAAGAATAGTCTCTTCAACAAATAGTGATGGGGCAACTAGATACACACATGCCAAAAATACTTGGACACCTAACTCATACCATACACCAAATTTAACTCAAAATGAATCAAAGACCTAAATGTAAGAGCTAAAGTGATAAAATTCTTAGACAAAAACAGGCATAAATTATGTGAACTTAGGTGGTTGCTTATTAGATATGACACCAAAAGCACAAGCAATCACAGAAATAAATTTAATTAAAATTTAAAAACTTTTATTTTTCAAAGAATGCAATCAAAAAAGTAAAAAGACAACCCACAGAAAAGGAGAAAATATTTGCAAATCATATACCCCTTAAAGGTGTAGTATACAGAATATATAAAGAACTCCATAAACTCAATAAAAATAGACAAAAACCAATTTAAAGATGAGCAAAATAATAATAATACGGATAAGCAAAGGGATAGGATAGACATTTATCCGAAGAAGATATACAAATGGCCAGTAAACACACGGAAATATGTTTAACATCATTAATCATTAGGGAAATGCTTATCAGAACTACAAAGAGACACTGTATCACACTCACTAGGACAGTTTTAATGAAAAAGACAATAACAAGTAGTTTAGAGAATGTAGTACCATTGGGACCCTCATACACTTATGGTGGGGATGTAAAATAGTGCAGCTGCTTTGGTAGTATGTCTGGCAATTCCTGAAACAAGTTTAAACACAGACTTAACTTATGACCCAGTAATTCCCCTTCTATGCATACATCCAAGAAAAATGAAAACATATGTCCATGCAGAAACAGGCATAGAGATGGGCACAGCAGCATTATTCATAATAACCAAAAGGTTGAAGGAACCAAATTTTCTGTCAAGTGATGGATAATAAACAAAACGTGTTATATCTTTTTAGTAGAATATTGTTCAGCTATAAAAATAAATGCATTTCTGCTACATGCTGCAACATGAAAACATTATACCCAGACACACTAGTCTAGGTATCATATGATTTCATATGAAGTGTCCAGAATAGGCAAATCAATAGAGACAGAAAGTGGATTGGTGATTTCCTAGAAATGAGGAGAGGGAGGATTCTGGATTGACTCCTAATGGATACAGCGTTTCTTTTCAAGGTGATGAAAGTTTTCCTTAATTAGATAGTGGTTGTCTAACTTTGCAAATATGATAAAATCCACTTTATAGTATACCATAAAGGGGTACAATTTTTGTTATGTGACTTGTACCTCATTAAAAAATAGGATGGACAGAGTAAGCCTCTTTGATAAAGTGGCGTGTTAGCAAATATTGAAGAAAGTAAGGAGGGACCCATGCAGAGGGAGTGCTGATCAAAAGCCTTGAGTTGGGAGTATGCATAGAATATTCAAGAAATAGTTTGAAAGCCAGTGTGGATGGAGCAGAATTCATAAGAAGAGTAGAAAAAAAAATATTAGAAAGGTTGGTGGGGTCAGGTTTTGGATATTCTTCTAGGCTTTGTATGAACTTTGTGTTTTATTTTGAATCAAATAGGGGACCCTTGAAGGTTACTTAAAGAAGAATAACGTATTAAGAATAATACTTAATTTGGTGAGTTTGTGAATGAAAATTTTTAGTATGAATTATTATTTACAGAGTAAATTTCCCAAATTGTAAGTGAACAGTTTTATGTGTTCTGACAAATGCAGACACCCTTATAACTCACACCTATCAAGACCAAGAACATTTCCAACACTCCCGTTAAGTTCCCTCATTCCCCTTCCCAATCCATCACTTCACACATTTAATGTTGCCTATTCCAGAACTTCATGGGAATGGAACATTATGGTATAAAATGTTTATGTGTGACTTCTTTTGTGCAATATAAAGTTTTTGAGATTTATTCATATTTTATGTATATTTTTAGATAATCCCTTTTTATTGTTCAGTAGTATTGCATTGCATGAATATGTCACAATTTGATTATTTTCTTCAAATGGAAATTCAGGTTCTTTCTATTTTTTTGGCTATTGTAAATAAACTTACTATGAACATTCATGTACACTTCTTTGTGTGAACATGTGTTTTCATTTTTCTTGGGTAAATACTTAGAAGTTGAATTGTTCTGATTCTGTAGTCCCTGCCTGTGGGCCCATGGATCTGCCTTCAGAGGCATTCTTTCTTCACTGGTCTGTCACCATACCTTTCAGGCCAAGCTGTGTGTGTTGCTGCTGATATAACATTCTTAAAAACTTTGTGGGTGTTCTGTATATGTTACAGATATTCACACCATTAAACAAGAGAATACCTCTCATACCTTTCCCAGATAATTTCATCTCTAGTCTGCTGAGATTGTTGAGTAGATTCGTGAGTCACAAGCTTCATCTCTACAAAGAGACCTCTGTGTGAGAGAATACTTCAAACTTAAGATTTCTTCATGGCATTAGCCAGTCGTTATCTGGCCACATCCTTGGCCTTCTCTTTAGAGCATCCTTTATTAACTGTGAATCTTGTAATTTTAGCAAGTCTTGCAATCTGGATAGGCTGAGATTTTTCCAAATCAAGTTCTGGTTTTTGTTGCTATTGTTAACAGTTCTTCCCTCAATTTATCTATTTCCTCTCACATTTTACTACAGGCAGCAAGAAAAATCCAGGATATACCTTTAACATTTTGCTTGGAAATCTCAGCTAAACATCTAAGTTCATCACTTACAAGTTCTGCTTTGCGCACAACTATAGACACAATTCAGCTAAGTTTTATGTCAGTATATAATGAAGGTCATCCTTCCTCCGGTTTTGATAATATGTTTCTCATTTCCTTCTGCGTTCTCACTGTAAGTGCCTTTAATGTTCATATTTCTACCAACATTCTGTTCATGATGACAGGCAGAATATGTATTCTCTAATATGATACAGATTTCCTCTACTATTTTTCTCACTTCCTCTTGAGTCCTCACTGGCAGCGTCTTTAACATCCTCATTTCTATCAACAGTCTGCTCAAGGCATGTACATTTTTTCTATCGTGTTATTAAAAGTTTTCCAGCCTCTATCCGTTAGTCAATACCAGAGCCTCCACATTTTTAACATTTGCTACAGCAACATCTCATTTCCTGGTACAAAAATCTCTTATTAGTTTCCTATGGCATTTGTAACAGATTACCATAAACTGGGTGGATGATATGGTTTGGATTTGTGTCCTCACCCAAATCTTACGTGGAGTTGTAGTTCTCAATGTTGGAGGAAGGGTCTGGTGGGAGGTGATTGGATCATGGGGTGGACTTCCCCCTTGCTGTTCTCATGATAGTGACTGAGTTGTCACGAGATCTGGTTGTTTAAAACTGCGTGGCACTTCCCCCTTTGCTCTTGCTCTCTCCTCCTCTGCCATGTGAAAATGTGCCTACTTCTCCTTCACTTTCTGCCAGGATTGGAAGTTTCCTGAGGCCTCCCCAGCCGTGCTTCCTGTACAGCCTGCAGAACTGTGAGTCAATTAAACCTCTTTTCTTCATAAATTACCCAGTCTCACTTAGTGCCTTATAGCAATGCAAAAACAGACTAATACAGTGGATCATTTAAGAATAAACACAAATTTATCCTCTCACAGTTATGGAAGCCAGAAGTCCAAAATCCAAAATCAAGGTGTCAGCAGAGCCATGTCCTTTCTGGAAAAAACCTATTCCTTGCCTCTTCCAGCTTCTGGTGGCTCACAGTATTCCTTTGCTTGTGGCCATATTACTACAATCTCTGCCTCAATCTTTACACCTTCTCTTTTACATGAATGGAGTCTTACTCTACATCTATCTTACAAGGACACTTGTATTGGCATTCAGGACCCACCTCAACAATCTGGGATAATTGCCTCATCTCAAGATTCTTAATCACATCTACAAAGACCCATTCTTCAAATAAGACAACATTTACATGTTTCAGGAATTAGGAACCTGATTTCTTAGAGACCACCATTCATCCCACTACACACTAAAAGAATCATCTTTAATTAAAGAGAAATTATAACGCAAACCCTTGGACCTATAATCATATGGCCTATTTAGGTACTCTGTTGTAAATACCTGTCTCTACACTGATAAGCTGAAAGATACAAATTATTGATAACACAAGGATATACATTTAAAAATCACTTACTGACTACTAAAATTGAGAAAAACGTAAAACAAAATTAAACGTCTTTTCTGTGTTCTTTATTTTATGTAACAAATTTCTCTTGACTGTTTTAGCATTCAATATAATTCTCTTGTTGTCAAGCTTGTTTTGCTACAGTTCTTGTCTATCTATACAAAATGTAAATATCTATGTTTTCATGAAAATAAGACTAGTAAAAGATGTTTTAGGTAATTTTGAAATGCTATAAAATAGAAGTAAAATAGTAGAAAATAGTAATAGTTTATAAATTGTGCCTATTGTTCATTATTTTACATATGTAAATTCAGTCTGGTTGTTTTTCATTTCTTCTTTTCCAGTTTGAATTGGTATTTTGTTGTTGCATCATATTCTAGAAAAGTTCAATGTAACTTATGAGTTTTGAAATAGTTGTTAAAATTGCTCTCTCTCTCTGCTATCTGTAGCTGTTCATATAAAGCTTGAATTAAATAAAAAAGAGCTTATGACAGTTTCTAGACCTGAATTTAAAGAGGGGGCTTTGTTAAATTTTGACACATACAAATTCAGAATTCAGGGATCTTGTGCTAGTGCCAGGATACTTACTAGCAGTGTCTCAGGTCATTGCCATCATCTTACTGCTGAATAACAGACATCAGAGCTTTACTCAAGGTCTATTTGATAGAAAGGTATCATCAGTCAGGAATCAGGAGAGCTATAAAAATTGCACAGCAGAGAAGGAAAGTGTTGTGCAGGGCAGGAAATGACTGTTCAGGGCAGGGTAGGGCACATTAGAAAATGTAGGGGTAGGTTCAAGCCCAACAGAGTAAGGAGGGTTTGAAAAAGTCCAAGAGGGATTGAATAGTACCTTTCAGTAAAGGTATGATTCAGAAAAAGTAAGATAAGGGGACGGGGCATGGTGGCTCATGCCTGTAATCCCAGCACTTTGGGAGGCCAAGGCAGGTGGATCACTTGAGGTCAGGAGTTTGAGACCAGCCTGACCAACATGGTGAAACCCTGTCTCTACTAAAAATACAAAATTAGCTGGACGTAGTGGCTCATGCCTGTAATCCCAGCTATTTGGAAGACTGAGGCAGGAGAATTGCTTGAACCCGGGAGGCGGAGGTTGCAGTGAGCAGCGATCATGCCATTGCACTCCAGCCTGGACAACAAGAGCGAAACTGAGTCTCAAAAAAAAAAAAAGAAAGAAAGAAAGAAAAAGAAAATAAAAAGGGGGATAAGGCAGGGCATAGCAGAGATACCCAGAGCGAGGAAGAGCTGAACAAGACAAGGTCGGGCAAAACAGGGCATGGTCTGACATGTTATGTCAGGGTGTGCTAGGACATGGAAGCTGGGGCATGGCAGAGAACTGGTCACGAGAAAGTTGAAAAGT